>NC_080562.1:7335000-7641145 GCF_030253575.1 Rhododendron vialii | reverse complement strand
TATACAATTGGTGGGTGGGTGGACAAAAGGAAATTATTAGTGCACAATGGTCACTTCTTAGATAAGAAATCTAGTCACTAGATCAACGGTTGTCGGCATTTTTTTAACTCTAAACTTTCTTAGATCTTGCCACAATCAATTTCGAAAAAATATATCTTCTTAGATAGCTTGATATACATTATTAGACCCATTTTTTAACGGCTTAAGTTTTTGAAACTACTAATAACCTAACACGGCATTAGAGCTCTGGTTGAAAGAGGTCTTGAGTTCAAGTCTCATTGTTTGCATTTGTTCCCTGTTTGCATTCTTCTTCTCTCATCCGTATTCTATTTTGCACTATCGATGAAATTTTTCATCTCTACGTGCAAGACTGGGTTGCACGTGGGGATAATGAATAGCTTGATATACATCGTTGGGCCCATTTTCTAACTTAGCTTTTGAGACTATCGGTAACTTAACGTAACTCTTTCAATTTTGGAATTGAGATTAAAAGGCTTGTAAGTATTGGTTAGAGCATCCAAAGCCTTTACCATATTCCCCACCCATTCAAAATTTGAATAAAATCACCTAAATTAATCTCGAATCCTGTACTCAAACCCATAGTAAAGATGAGCCTTTGCTCATATCCATTCACAAATCAAGGTTAGACCTTTTCATCACTGAAACTCTATCCAACCCAAACATGAAACGTTTCATCTTCTAACAAACTCCACTGGAAGGACTCGTATCAAATGAAGCTTCATAATCCCACAACTGGCAAGTTTTGGTTCATCGTTTATCATATATCTAATCTATCCACTAATTAGTGGGTTAGGGATGAATCCACTCCTAAGTTGTGTGGCCATTTCTAATGACACATACGAATGTAGTTTTATTACTTAGAAAAGTACCCATGACGATAAACGACACTTTGGGGCAGCTGGTCTGCAGCGTGTTTTAAAAACCTGGGTCACTAGGGTTCAAATGTTGCGGGAAGCATGTTCAGTTTTTTATTTACCCAAAAAAAAGAAAAGAAAAAAAGTACACATGAAATCATGAGTTTGTGCACTCACACCTACCCAACTCTTTCAAAAGATGTTTCTTAATATTGAAAAGTGAAACTTGAAAATAGCATGATTTTCCTGGCTTCTTGTAGCGAATGATACTATTGTAACCTTCATTTCACCCAATAATTCAAGAGAAGGGCAAGTTTGATAATTTAACACAATTTAAAGGGAAAATAATAACATGGTAATATGGGAAAACAATCGTGCATCCAAACGACAGCTATCATTACCTATTTGATTCCTAGTATTTCATGATGAGGCATGCAAGGTATGCATATATTTCTAGATTGGACTCCATTCCAATGCACATCCAAAACTCGACAAAACAGTATAAGATGCCTCCAAAAACATAGAGAAACTGTTGTTTTCGTATTAATATAACTGGGTTGATCTTGTTCGTAAAAAAAACATAGAGAAACAGTGAGTAAAAAAATTTGTTTTGCTTCTCTAGTACGATATTAGTCGAATTGGGATTCTTGCTTCAAGTAATCACATCAAAATGCATGGATATGTAGAGATTAAATAAGATGTCTTCATTGGATTCCAAATGAATGACAAAGTTCAATGACAAAATGCATGGTAGAAAAGATTCTCTCCCTGTCTACTTAATTTGACTGGAATCAACAAGTGGAACCACTTATCTAGTTCATTATTGTTTGATATTTCAGTGGGTCCGAACCCTTTATTATTGGGACTTTTTAAAAGCTTAGTGTCGTCCACTGTATACCCCATTAAGTACTTGAAATCTGGACTGTGATACGAAAAACGATTTACTACCTAAGATCCAAGAGTATCTCTCTCTCTCTCTCTCTCTCTCTGATAAAGGTCCTATGTGAAACTTAAAAGAGGTTTTCCTAAATATACCCTCAAAACAAAAACATTCCAAGAGAAAACAGAGCCAGCCCAATTTTTCAGTGTTTTTGGCCTCAGGGCTTTAGAGGCATTCTAAACATGAAACCTTTTTCGAGGTTCGGGCCACTGTTACTACAGACACTTCTTCTGATTGCAATCACCTACCGTTCATTCGCAGTTGCAGAAAAGAAGACTTACATCGTTCACATGGACAAATCCACCATGCCAACGAGTTTCACCGATCACTTCGAATGGTACGACTCAGCTTTAAAAACTGTTTCAGATTCCGGCAACATGCTTTATGCCTATACCGATGTAATCCATGGCTTCTCCGCGAGGCTCACAGCTGATGAAGCCAAGTTGCTCGAATCCCATCTTGGGGTTCTTTCACTCCTAGAAGAAGTGAAATACGAGCTTCACACTACCCGAACGCCACAGTTCCTTGGACTCGACACAAGCCAATCACTCTTCCCAGATTCTACCACGGCTAGTGATGTTGTTGTCGGGATTTTAGACACGGGTGTTTGGCCCGAGTCTAAAAGCTTCGATGACACGGGGCTTGGGCCGGTGCCTGATAGCTGGAAAGGCGAGTGCGAAGCTGGTAATAACTTCGACACGTCGCACTGTAACAGGAAACTAATCGGGGCAAGGTTCTTTTCCAAAGGGTATGAAGGAGCTTTTGGGCCGATTGTTGCGAAAACCGAATCCAAATCACCAAGGGATGACGATGGGCATGGTACGCACACGTCAACTACGGCAGCGGGGTCTGCTGTAGCAGAAGCTAGCCTATTTGGCTACGCTGCGGGTACAGCGAGAGGGATGGCTAGGCATGCCCGTGTAGCCACGTATAAAATATGCTGGCAAGGCGGTTGTTTCAGCTCCGACATAGTGGCCGCGATGGACGCGGCTGTTAAAGACGGCGTAAATGTACTGTCTATGTCCATTGGTGGCTCGATTACCGATTACGATAGAGACAGCGTCGCCATCGGAGCATTCGGGGCGATGACGAAAGGAATCTTAGTTTCATGCTCGGCCGGAAATGGAGGGCCGGGTCCCATGACTCTGTCCAACGTTGCGCCGTGGATAACCACCGTGGGTGCTGGAACACTCGACCGCGAATTCCCGGCTTATGCTATGCTTGGCAGTGGGAAAAATTTCTCTGGCGTTTCACTTTACAGTGGAAAGCCATTGTCTGATTCTTCCTTGGTGCCACTTGTGTATGCTGCTAATGTGAGCAACTCCTCTTATGGAAACCTATGCATGACTGGCAGTTTGATTCCTGCAAAAGTTTCTGGGAAAATTGTGGTCTGTGATAGAGGATTGAATTCTAGGGTGCAAAAAGGAGTGGTGGTAAAAGATGCCGGTGGCATAGGGATGATCTTAACAAATACTGATTCCTATGGAGAAGAACTGGTGGCCGACACACATCTCATACCCACAGTAGCTGTAGGTCAATTGACGGGTGATGCGATAAAGAAATACATACTTTCAGATACTAAACCAACAGCCACAATCACGTTTGCAGGCACCCAGTTGGGTGTCCAACCATCACCAGTCGTGGCAGCTTTCAGTTCTCGAGGTCCGAACCCAATAACGCCAGACATACTCAAACCGGATTTAATAGCCCCCGGTGTTAATATCCTAGCAGGTTGGACTGGTGCAGCTGGACCTACGGGGTTGCAGGAAGACACTCGGCGGGTGAGCTTCAACATCGTTTCCGGCACGTCGATGTCGTGCCCCCACGTGAGTGGCCTCGCGGCGCTAGTCAAGGGAGTCCACCAAGATTGGAGCCCGGCCGCTGTAAAGTCTGCACTGATGACCACAACCTACACCACCTACAAAGACGGCGAAACAATAAAAGATATCGCAACTGGACGACCATCAACGCCGTTTGATTACGGTGCTGGGCACGTGAATCCGGTAGCGGCCCTTGACCCGGGCCTTGTATATGATGCCGGAGTTGATGATTACCTAGGTTTCCTGTGTGCCTTAAACTACACTTCGGCCAGAATTAAGACCATCTCACAGCAAGATTATACATGCGAATCAGGGAAGAAATACAGCTTGGGAGATTTTAATTACCCGTCTTTTGTTGTTCCTCTACAGACAGCCTCAGGCCAAGGCGGTGGTAGCAGTGCAGCAACCGTGGTGAAGTACACGAGAACATTGACTAATGTTGGCACTCCGGCAACATACAAGGCTTCCGTGTCTTCTAAGACAAGGGCAGTGAAGATAACGGTAGAGCCGGAATCACTAACTTTTAGCAAAACTAATGAGAAGAAGACTTTTACAGTTACATTCAGTGCAAGCTCAATGCCATCAGGCACAAATGAATTTGCTCGTATGGAATGGTCAGATGGAAAGCACACAGTTGGAAGTCCAATAGCTATCAGCTGGACATGATCATAGTAACACCCAAGTGATGAGGCTGTAAATCATTGGAGGTGAAGTTCCTCAAGTTGAAAAGGCTAAAGAGTTCCTCTGTTCAAGAAGAACCAGTTTATGTATGACTATTGTGTTTCTTGTTTTAACATTCTTATGAGGGTTTTACCAAATGTCCATGCAGATATGACTTAATGTTGCAGTAAGAAAAAGGATGCAGGGGAGGGGTCAAAATAATTCTGTAAAAGATGTATATGTGATTGGAATGTGGTATAGATAATAAAATATCCATATCCTTTTCCTAGTTCTAATGCTATGTTCTGTTTCTTTATCATTAGTGAAGTTAAAATTTCCATATCCTTTTCCTTTTCCTTTTCCTAGTTCTAATGCTATGTTCTGTTTCTAAGAAACAAAGTTTACATGGAGGACTATTGGCCAAACTTAATATGTATTCTAACGCAAATACTTGTTTCACACCCTTCCAAAAAATTCCTATACAGACAAGGTATTAACTATGTGGTTTGTTACAAACTCTCAAGTTCTAGAGAAACTAGCTTACAGTAAAAGGTGTTACTGGAAAATGTCGATGAGTAAATGCTGCCATGTTTGAACAATGAAGCAAGATGTCAATGGAACTCTCACATATCTTGATGATACACCCCTTAACAAATCAAACCAATGACAACCAGGGTTATCACAATGACAGTCATTACACTGTATGGCATAAAAAAAATGCTCAAACTACTGCCATTATTTTTTAGTAAATGAAAGATTTTTTTAGCAGAATCCAAACTAGAAACTGTTTACAGACGTAAACAGGAAGCTATTTATCCACCAAGTAGTTGGGGATAAGATAGCTCAGGTCTGTTGAGTTAAGTGGTTGAAGGAGATGCTACTCTTCAGCAAGAAGCCCAAACAAAGGCCATGTACGCGGCATATGCCAGGGTTTGCATCAACACTACTGTAACACCCTTAGTTCATTACTAATCCAGGCCCACAAAACCGAACACATAATGCATAACCTCTAACAAATTGACACTATTGTTGGAGTTTGTTCCACATTGGTTAATTATCTTCTCCAAAACTAGTATATGAGCCTAGGTGGCCTCTCTACTCATTGTCAATTGGTTTTGACTCTTTTGAGTTGGATGCTTTAACATGGTATCAAAGCTAGGTTTTCGGAGGCTTTTGGACAAGACCATATGTCGTTGATGGTTGGTTCCCTCTTTGTTGGCCGTTAATAGTTGATTGGTGTCGTATGTGTTGAATCGTTTGTTTACCTCACCAAATGCGAGTTAGGGGTCGCACGTGCGGGGAAGTGTTGGAGCTTGTCCCATATTGGTTAAATATAAACCCCATATCTAGTATATGAATCTAGGCGGCCTCTCCACTCATTACCGATTGGTCTTGAGTTGGATGCTTTAACATGATATCAGAGTTAGGGTTTCAGAGAATTTGTTCCCCTTATTTGTGCCATAGGTGCACCGTTGATTGTTGTGATCCACGTGTTATGGATCCTTTGTTTACCTCTCTTTACATGTGAGTCGGGGGTCGCACGTGCGGGGAGTTTTGGAGTTTGTCCCACATTGATTAATGATCTTCTCCAAAACTAGTATATGAACCTAGGTGGCCTCTCCACTCATTGCCAATTGGTTTCGAGTTGGATGCTTTAACAACTACCAAGCAAGATTCATGAAACTGATCCCAAATTAATCTTGACAAAGGTATTGTCAACAACACTGATATTGAGCTATTAAATTTCTTGCTAAATATCCAAGACAACAACAATATCAGTCCGCCTTGGTTCGGTACTATGTTATTACTACGCTCATTCCTTTCCTCCAAAATCCCCTCTTCCACCAACCACTTTAAATACCCCATTTCCAACCCTTCCTAACCTCCGTCTTATTTCTCCAAAAAAACTATCTTTCTTTTTGTGTGTGTGTGTGTGTGCGCGTGTTAAGGAAGAAAGAAACAGAAAGCCGATGAGGACAAGCTGTAATGCCTGCAGAGTCCTCCAGAAAGGATGCAGTGACGAATGCAGTCTCAGACCCTGCCTTCACTGGATCAAATCCTCCGATTCTCAATCTAATGCCACCATCTTCCTTGCCAAATTCTACGGCCGCGCCAGCCTCCACAACCTCATCAATGCCGGCCCCCACCACCTCCGCCCTGGTACGTATGTATATGTCCATTTATTAAGTTCAAATCATCTATATCGAAAATGCTATACTCTGTTTCTTTACAATTTCAGTCACAGAATCACAAAAAAGATTTAAGGGTTGTTTGCTCTTGATAATTTACAACTCTGCCATTAATTTAGCTTTTACTCACATTTGTGCTTACATTCGGATTTGTCCATTGGAGTACTTCATACCAATTGCCCTTACCCAATTTTTTACTCGAATTAGAGTGAAAAAATGAGTAAAAGCTTCATTTGATATGAAACAATCCAATGGAAAAGCTCAAATCTAAGCATAACACTAGTGTAAGTAGTTCATTAATGGTGTATTTGTATATTTGTGAAGAAGGAAATGACCTTGTAAAATTTAGTAAAATATTGAGTCTTTCTTGAAATGGAGTAAAAGTTTGAGTAGAACACAATTTGATATAGAAGTGGTTTTATGAGGCATATGCTAGGGTTTGCATCAACTAACTACTGTAATACCCTTAGTTCCTCACTAATCAGGGCTTAGAAAAGTAAGAAAACCCAACACATAATGCATAACCTCCAACAACTTTGAAATTAGTAAGCAGGATTCATGAAACTGATCCAAAATAATCTTGACAAAGGTATTGTCAACAACACTGATATTGAGCTATGAAAAATTCCAGCTTTAATATCCATGAAAGCAACAGTATCAGTCGGTTCCGTATGGTCATGCTCAAAATCCTATTCACTAAGGGCATCTCCAGCCCTTCCCCAACCAAATTTTCACTCACCTTGAGTATAAGTACGAGTGAAATCTTCATTCGACATATGAAACAATTCAATGCCCAAACTCAAATCTAGCATGACTTGCGTAAATAGCACAGGCGTAGTTGTAAATATGTGAAAGGGGAAACGACCTTATAAAATTTGAGTAAAATTTTGAGTCTTTCTCGGTTGGAGTAAAATTTTGAGCAAAAACTGTAGAGTTTAAATTGAGGACTGAAGTAGGTTTTAGGAGGTTTATTAAGGGCTGGAGAAACTCTTATTTATGCTACAGAATCGCCATCAAATTACACAGCCTCTGGAATTCGAATCGGAAGTAAAGATCGGTGAAATGCATCTAACAATGGCGACGCTATCAAATTCGAAGTACAAGAGAGCGAAGGTAGATAGTGCAATAAGGACGATGGGAAAATAACAAACCGTCTGACCTCGACGGCGTCGACGCTTCTCGCCGCCTCGTAGAGTTGCTCTGCGGTAGCCGGTCGTTGGGACCTGGTTACCAAAATGCTAAACCAACTGCTAGTAGCAAGTTAAGCTTAAAAAATCGGGCGATATGCAACTGTATTTTGTAATCATACTGAGTACACTCCCACCGCTATCCATTTACCGCTCCTCCAACGTTCTTAATCAGGAATCACTGTAAGCCATTCAGCGTTGGGGGGTACCGTGTGGTGCCTTCTTGACGCATCCGAACCGTCCGTTGTATTTTTGGACGGCTTAAATTTAAAGAGAGAAAAAAAAAAGTGTGTTAAGATGAGAGGAGAGAGATGGTTTCTGTTGCACAAAATGTTTCAATTGGGAATCTAGAAATTCTATTACATTTAGATATGAATAGAATTACAACATAATGAAATTACAAAGACTGAAATGCAAACCGAAATATAGAATGGATTCGTGAACCGAAATCCGTATTTCACACGGTGTCCTTAAAACAGATTCACCGCCTACCGGAAGGTGTTGAGGTTACTCGGCGTCTGTCTCCCAGGATTGATCTGGCTCGGACCACGAACGTCGAAATACCACCGAAGAACGTCTTGGCGAACTAACTCAGTATCTGTCTCTCTCTCACACTATATCAGAATGCTAGTGAACTATTGCGTGAATTGGTGCAGAATTGTGTAAAGAGCTGGTCCTTTTATAGGCAACAAAAGACCCTCGTGATGATGCATCCACTTGATTACGGAATTGAACGGCAGCAATGAAGAAGGGAAAAACTCCCACAATGAATAGGCGAGTAACCCCCATATTGAAGAGGGGAAAAACTCCCATCATGAATATGGGAAAGTTATTGGCTTGGGCATGCCAAATAACCGCCCAGACCATTCACATTTCCAACAGTTTCAATTCGAATCGTCCAAAATTGTATCGGACGGTTCGAATGTACCGAACGGTACCACGTGGAAGATACCCATCCGGCACTGAAAAATTTCTCTACTATAAGAGTTTTTAAAATCCGAATTGATTGCCGCAAGCTTACATGGCGTAGGTTGTCCAAGGGCGGAGCCAAGGATTATTGAGATGTGGGGCGGGGTCTGTACCTAACTATCCTTTTCCTATGTGCTAATAACAAAACTCAACTTTTACAGTATTTATTAACAGAAAAGCTACAGGTACAACATTTGCTGCACAGCAGCCATGCACAGATCCGTTTTGCGCTCGTTTCGGGTCCCGTAAAGATGATCGGAGCCGCTCATTTTGTTCCAAATGCGTCATTTATGGTCCCTGTAAAAAATCACCTCAATCCGATATCGGGAAGGGTGCTTACAAATCATCCAACTTTGCTTCAAAATTTAGCCGCGGGACCCGAAACGAGCGCAAAACGGATCTGTGCATGGCTGCTGTGCAGCAAATGCTGTACCTGCAGCAGAGTTCATTTATTAACAATAGAAAATAAGGTGATCAGATGTGCGGAAGGGTATCTTTTGTGTTTTCCGGCGGTTTTTCCATCCTTTTCCCCAGTCCGGTCTTGTACCATTTGGGTTTCCCCCGGATTCGGTATGGTCGAGGTGGTGGGCGAATAACTTCTTGTTTGCTTCTGGTTTTGTTGATGAGTTTCGGAGTTCAGAAGTGGTATCCAATGCTCGTCGTGGTTGCGCTGGGTCGTCATCTTGACGGCATCTATCCCGCGCGCCAGAGTCCGATGTTCAGTGGGACTTGCACAGGAGTGGCGTCCATTGCTCGTGTTAGTGGATTGTCCGTTAGCGCCTTTGCTCGCCGGCGGTTTCGTTCCCACTGACAAGAGCATGCTGGCGATTGGCTTATGGGTAGCACATCTATGGTCGATTTCATCTTGTGCTTATTTTGAGTTTGAGCTGGGGTTCCTTGGTTCCTCTACTACTGAGTCATGGACGGGATTTTCATACTAGCACTTAGTGTAGGTTTTGTTTCAGCAGGTGTCCTTGAGTTTGTATCCAATGTTCTTCTAACAGTAACTCGTGTTTTTTTGATTTGGTAGTCTTGGTTCATTCCTGTATTTTGAGGTGAAATCTTTTTCCTTCAAGTGATGAATGAATTGTTTGACGTTGATAAAAAATAAAAAAAAAACATTAGAAAAACACTTACCCATTGGCGGCAGTTAATGTGCAAAAAGAGTCCAATGTCTATGAGAAGAATGTAATAGGAAATAAAAAAAGATGTTTGATTTGGTTTCCAAGGGGAACAATTGTGGAAGATTAATTGGCAGTATACAATAAACCATATACTTTTTGAATATTGTCTCTACGTACATTATGGGTGGTCTATGTAAATTATGGAATGGACATCAGTCATCTAACACTAGCAGATGCCCGTGCCTAAAGACACATTGAAATGTATCCTAATCTCAACTTAAATAAATTGACCAGCTCTACAGGATAGTTGTAATATCTACCAAGCGTCAGTTATCATTTTGAGATATTTTTCTATTTGATCATATAAGACAACATTATTTTACATAGAGGTATATTGCCTAAAAAGTGAGAATAGAAATAGATAAATTTATTCTTAGTATCTTTTAAAACAAAATGATCCGATGGTTACAAATTTAACATGAAGTGATCTAACGGTTGTAGATGTTGCTCTCATTTATATGCTAGACATTTTCAACAAAAATCGCACTGTTTTATAATATAATATAACTAGCGTATACTCGTGCCTTCAGGCACGGCTCGAACAATCAGCACACAAAAACAAATACTGAACTTGCGTGCAATATATCAACCCGTATCCAACAAATTCAACTATGCTATAAACAATAACGCAACATATCTATTGATAAACATCATAATCTTAATGAAAATGAAATGGGTAGCAAATATACAAACAATAATGGAAGAACTCACCTCGGTGGTTTCGGTGAAGTAGATTTTGGTAGTATTAAACTTCCCGAGAGAGGGAGAAGATGGGAGAGGTAGAGAAAGTAAAGAAGAAGAATGTGAAAATCATATGAACGATGTATAAAAAATTCTATTTTCGATGATTTCCATGATGTACGTTTGATAGCCTAGAAATAGAAAAGGAGGATGCTACGGATACCGACCCAAGTACACAAATTGTACGTACCGACCATTTGCGGGGCCTACTCTGAACTCGCATGGATGATCCGAGCCGTTCAATATAATTTTAAAATAAAAACCAAGTGGGTATATGGAAAATCAGCTCCATCCGATATGTATAAGTGCTCGATCCAATCTTCTCATTTTTCATTAAATTTTTCCATTTTTTTTTTATTTTTCAAAAATGGGAAGATTTGATCAAACACTTACACATATTGAATGGAGCTGATTTTTCACGGGCCCACTCGTTGTTTTTTAAAATTATTGAACGGATCAAATCATCTGTGCGGGGCCGTCGGTGGCCATGGTCGGTGTGCTCGGTTAGGTATCCATAGAGTTTTCGACTAGGAAAAGGAATGTTGGCTTTGATTTCGGTAATCTCGGTGGCTTTGATTTCAGTTTTGTACAAAGGTTAATATGATTTTGGTTTTCACTTGAATAATGCCTTAATGGGTGGTTTTGGATACAATGCTTTAATGTGAGTAATTTATGAGAAGAGAGAGAGAGAGATCGCTTCATTCCTTTGATCCAACGGCTATAACCTTATCACTAAGTACGATCGAACGACTGCAGATGCATATATGTTTGTATGGGTAGACATTTTTAAAGAAAACCTCTCAATTTTATAATATAAATTTTTCAAATGTAACTATAAGAGGTTACTTGACATTTCTCAATATATAAATGCCGTGTGTCGCAACCATAGGACTCCTCACCGATGCCACGTTGTTTTAACCATAGGCGTCCTCACTAATTATGACTTTGCTTTAATATATAGTTTAGATATAGATTTCAAGGACTTTCAACTCCAAACAAACATGGCTTCTACTTAAATTCCTTTCATCTCGCCGGAGGAAAAGTAAGGTACGTCATATTTGGCGAATACTCATGATACACAGAATGCTCATTGGACAACAATATAGATTACAAGCTTGAATACTTCACATAAAATTAATGCCATTTACTGGAATGAAAAACACCCGTATCATGCAAATAAGTAAACATTGTAAACATCATTCCAACATCATTACACCGGTAGAAAACGAAGTACGTACAACCTCCGAAACGACATGCAACCATCATTCCACGTGGTCTACACATAGCCTCCAATGGCATAGACTTAGGCATAGTGAGCCATTGCCCTTCAGACATGTCCACCAACTCATCACTAATCCTCACCCACTTGCCAAAGCTAGCCCCACCACTCGATTGGCAAGTCCTAGCCCCAGGCAACTCCTCCTTCCAACGCCAAATGGTATTTGGTTTTCTCGACCTTCAAACCGCTTTGGCCTAAAACTCGTGGGGTCCTCCAACACCTTTGGATCTCTATGAATGGCCCATGCATTTACCAATAGCATTGTATCACGGGCCATGTCATACCCTCTTATGGTGCAGTCATCAGATGACTCATGTGGCACAAGGAGTGGTACTGCTGGAAATAATCGGAGGGTCTCGTTGATGATGTTTTGAAGGTAGGGTAGTTTTGAGAGATCCGATTCATCTACCAAACGGTTAGCACCAACGATTGCGTCTAGTTCAGCTCTAGCCTTGTTTCAAATTTTGGAGTGGTTGAGCAGAAGTGACATGGCCCACTCGATAGTCATCAATGTTGTGTCAATTATCCTGCTACTAGCATTGTACCTACACGTTGACGAAGATTATGGTTAAGATTTTTTAGTCAAAGAGATCTGCATGGTGCATTAATTATTACTACCATTTTGGATATTTGCAGTAAAAAAATCTTCCATTTAGAATCGATGGGTTCGACTTCCATAATTATAAAAACTACTCTCCCAGTCTCATATAATTTCATTTTTTGGCACTTGTCTCACTCAAAACACTTGTCTTTATTTCACAATCTATAATATTTTCTATGATTTCGATATTTTTATTTGACAAAATTAATTGAGATCTATCAAATAATATTCATATTAAATATAAAACAGGAGCAACAATTTGAGACGGAGAGAGTATTAACACTCCAAACTATTAACTAAAAAAAAAAATCCTATTTTGACACTATGTCGTAATCACCCATCTTGTGTGATTAGACAACCTCCGAATCTAATTAGGCTACATCAAAAATGTATAGAGCAACACGGGACCATAGAAAATACTTTTAAAAGGTTGGAATATTGCCTTACGGCCCCGTAGTGCACCCATGAAACTACAAGTCCTCGATTCCCATTTTTACGGCTTGGTCCTAAATTAGTTATTGTAATAAACAAATTTCAGTGCTAAACCTACACTGAAACAGATTTCAACTGTAGGTATTCAACCAAACTGAAGTTAATATTTCAATAACCTACACTGAAACAGAGATCCCAACTGAAACTGAAAAATGCAAGTTTGATCCAACACAACTGAACTTGAATAGGGATCACAACTAAACATGCACCACGTTTGAACCAACAAAACTGAACCTAAGTGCTAAACTTGGTTCAACAGGTTTGAACCAGCTTTGGACCAAAAAACTGGAACATAGAACCACAAAACAAAAACAAAAACAAAAAACAAACTGCTTGGGAGTTACTGTTTCATGTTCTATTTCACTCCCCGATGGATATTATTTTCATCACCATTCGCTCACGGTACTACTTCGCAGAACTGGACAGCTTATGCCTAAGAGAAACAAAATTGAACTCACAAAGACAGATCCTCTTTTCTTCTCTTCCACGCTGATTCTTCGTGGCAAACCCCATGCCAATCTGGATAGGCCAACGACTGAAACAAATATCGGGCCACCCTTCCACAGCCTAGGGTGCCCAAATTCAAACTAGCAAAATTCTTTATTTTCAGGAATTCAATACTGTCAAAGTCTCCAATACCAATGACAAGAACCACATGAAACCCCACAACTTTAGCATCTTTTGTGCTTATCGGCCCACTGTATATGGAGTTGTTCTTGCATGCTTTAGTGAAAGTTGGATATACTTCCATCTCGCCTGCTATGGGATGAAAAGTTAGAATTGTTTGTAATTCCGCGTCGATTTTCTTCAAGTCCTCAAAACCATACCGATCAAACAACCACCTTGGGATGACCGAATTGATCACCCGTATCTTTTTGGTTATCGAGACCGTTGGAGCCTGTATACATTCACAAAATAAAAGATTGTGACACATGACACTCAAAAAACAACTTCCAAAAGAAAAACAAGTTTAATTAGTTGGGTAGATTTTATTCGGAGTTTTATAGGCATGGATGGCTATCAAGTAGTGAAATCCAGCAGGCATAGCAGGAGGATTGGTTGTGCTATGGAAGTAGGACTTGAAGGTTTCGGCTCTGGCTCTAGAATCTTTCAAAGCTCTGCCTATATTGGAGAGCATCTAGATTGAGGACTAAATCTCTGTTCATTCTTAGCAATTTATGTTTTGTTGGGCCAATAATAGCCTTTCTTGAAACAGAGATTGTCACTGAAATCCTTTTGGTTGGACACTCCAAACTAATGCATTTTTATTGATATTCTCACTTAATTTAAACAAGTACACTACACCTCTCTCTCATACTAGAATTTGTGTCAACTCTCAATTACTCTTACACTCACTCACTCACTCACTCACTCACTCTTGAATGTCTCACTCATGCCCTCCTACACTGGGTGCTCTCACCAAACACACTTACGCAAATGAGCTCCTATTCCCTATTTATAGGAAGCAAAGGAACTTTCCAAAATAAAATAATCTTATAGTTATTCTCAAAGCTAGCTTCTATAGAAACCTAGACTATACTAAATCTACTACAATTCTAAAAGTCTATGGAGAAACTCGAAAGACTCTATCACAATCCATAAGCTTCCAAATATTCCGAAAGTTTCTAGCATGACTCAACATGGGCAGCGGCATTAGTAAATGAGGGGGTTCGTTGGACTAAAAAACAAGTACTAGAATTTCGTAACTTTTCTAATTTAGTTTTTCTTTTATATTGTCGGCCCTAAATTATTCATATGTAGCCAAAGTAATTAGAAATTAACTTAAATTTGTAAGCAAGTAGATAATTTATCACAACAAAACAAAACAAACTAGGCATAATAAGCTTTCAACTTAAATTAATATTTTTTTTTTATATAGAACTTTGTATATACTCACCCGTCTCCATTTGCTGGTCTCTTTTGCAATTTTTAATTTAATAAGGGAACACAACAATTGCATTTCTTCTCACTTTTTCATTTATCCTCCAATCACTTCCTTTCATCCTTGCTTTGTTAGGACTACTAATTTAAAATATGAAGGTTAAAAGAGAGAATTTATTAAAAATTGCCCATTTCATTTTGAAGTGGGATAATTTTGCAGATAGCAAAAAGTGCTAGCTGAGGGGGAAAAAAAAGGGACAAAGAGAGTAAAAATATCTTTATGTTTTTTTCACCCAAAAATTCTGAAGCCACGTACCCTTGTAACCCGGTTCACTTCGAAGAAGTTCAAAAGATTCTAAAAGTGTTCATTCTGGAGAATTCTAGAGAAATTCAAAACATTCCCAAAATATCCGAAGACTTCAAGAGAGTCGGTGATGAGCAACCCATGCACAACTTGTGCATAGGACTTATCAAGAAAAACATGTTGGTCAAAAGCATAATGAGCACCACTCTTGTTGGATTCTGCGGTTGGACGACACAGGCTTCCACTGCTCCTTTCTCTTACCTAAAAACTTCTTGATTAAGGCTCTGTTTGTATAGAGACCCGTAACTAATTTATTTAATGTTAATATTTTATAAATGCATGGTTATTGAGAAAGGAAGTGAAATAATAGTATTTATGTGATTTGGGGCTAAAGTGATAGAATTGGTTGTGAAAGGGTACAAGTGTGATATGTTCTTGGGCTAGTATATATAGGAGGGTGAGGGAGTAGAGAATCATTTTTCTCCTCCACTTCCCTCACGTCTCTCTCTCGGTTCCCTTCCGCTCTCTTGCTCTTTTTCCAAAAAATCACCCAAACACCTCAAAACCTTCACAAACTAAACTTCATTCCTCGTTCTACGCGTGATTTTGGGCTTGCTTTTCGTCGATTAGAGTTTGGTGTGGAGTATTTCGGTCGGATCAAGATTTTCGGAAAGCTAGGGCAACTTCTTGGGTTCCGTGCTTCGACTTCGAGGTAGGAATTCTACCTCTCAATATATGTAAAAGATGTGTTTTCTAGCCTTGCAATCGTGTCCATTGTTGTTGTTGTTGTGCTTGAATTCTCGAAAATCTGCAGAAAATTTGCTCGAAACGTCACTGTATCAATATGGGCTTTTTGTCGTATTGATCCCATAAGAAAACAGAAGCTTCAGAATTTCTGATTTGCTTGCTGTATCAATACGGTCATTTTGGCTGTATCGATACCAGGAGCTTATGGACAGTTTTTTTTTGCTTTTTGTTTTGAACTTCATCGTTTCGACCCTTGATCACTTCTAACTTGATCTAAACACTTCCAAATCACCCCGTAACATGATTAATCGTATTCGTTGAGTTCATGGAGTATCGTTGCATTTCTTGTTCTTATTCAGTAGAATTTGACGTCGATTACCATATGAACTATGATTGGGTTGGAATGACACATTGTGAGAGTATGAAACGCTTGAACACTTTTGGACACAACAAAAACATTCGGGGCCCATTGACGGGTGGGTGCCTGGCAGGGGTATCGGGATCCCTTAATTGGCCTGGCACGAGCTTCGGCTCATGACACATACGACGAAAGGATTTTGGACTCATGATAGATGGAAATGGTTCTAGTTTGAGTTGCTTATGATCGTTTAGTGGTTGTTCGAGTTTGTTGATCTAAGTTCATTGGTTATCCTTTGGTTCTTTGTTCATGTTCCTGCCTTGAGATCATCCTAGCATGTTAGTGTAGAATTCTTTGTTGGGCTAGTGTGACTCAAACCCTCCATCATTTTCAGGTACTAACTCAGGGCAATAGCTAGCATGATTGAATGCCTGGACGTGGACATATTTTGAAAGCTAACGACGAGAAGTTACTTATATATCCATCTTTGTAAATTTTCTTTTGGAAGATGTATTAATTTGTAACTCTATTTGTAAATCTTTTGTTCTGGAATATTGTAAACTCTTAACTCTCTTTCAATACACAGTACTTATGTTAATTTGGGCCCTGGAGCCAAAGATGTAATATTGGAGAACTTTTGGATGTTGGATGAGATTATGGAAATGGAAATACTCCATTATTTTGGGACATCGTACGGATTACTGTGAGGTTTTATTTATGGAAATCCTTTATTATTATGTTAAAAATCAAGGGTGTGACAGTTTG
This sequence comes from Rhododendron vialii, assembly GCF_030253575.1. Taxonomy (NCBI): domain Eukaryota; kingdom Viridiplantae; phylum Streptophyta; class Magnoliopsida; order Ericales; family Ericaceae; genus Rhododendron; species Rhododendron vialii. The sequence goes on along the minus strand of NC_080562.1, from coordinate 7,624,153 downwards.
TTTGGGGTGAAAATATTTTTCGCAACAATACTTTACACCAAATCAAGCGGAAAATAACTTAAGGCTGAAATCTCTGTAAGTCATTTTACCATTGCTGATCAGGATCCTCTCTTCACTAAATCAACAGTCACTTGCCAAGAAGTAGAATTTACATAGTTTCATTCTCTCTAGATACCTATTAGCTATCTCAAGCACCTCTCTCCTATGTATTGTATGTATATGTTTACATATATGTATATGTCGGTATGGAGGATTCGTATCCAAATTTGTTGCGGAGACATGATCTCCACATCCAACGAAACCCAATTTGTAACATTTCCCATCTTATTCTTCCAAAACCAATCACCTTGGCCATATGGGAGTATTGCGCTACAAAAGTTCATAGCACTTTTTTAAAGAACGTACCGAACACCAACAAATAGAATTTCAAAAATTGTTTTACATGTAAAAGATTTTGCATGAAAATATTTTTTATTGTAAAATATTTACGTCAAAACAAACGGAGCCTGAAGGAGGCATTTTTAACAAAAAGTTTCTTATCACCAATCCACATACCACAGGCTCTTGACGAGGGCTGCTTGCTCTGCTTCACCACCCCCATAAGGCTAGGGACGGACTGCACACTACAGAGATTTCTTCTCCTGCCTATGGTCACAACGCCATAGTTGGTGAACTACTTCTTCAACCAACCATGGTCAGCTTCATCAGGAATATTGTCCACAAAAAACAGTGAACAAAGGTTTCTCCACACCATTGTATCCATTCCCTTTGAATCTCCTATGCTTGTTAACGCCTGGAATCCATCCACCCTCCTCCACCTTCCACTACTACAATAAACCAAAAAGATCACAGCTACTAGCCGTGATTATAAGTTTTCCATCACACTCCTACTACTGTGATGGATTTGGGTGTGATTGTAAGTCACTCTGTTTTATCACGGTTATAAACCGTGATTGTTCCTCTTGGGCGTGATCATTTATCTTTTCTGGATGTGATTGTATGTCACTTTAGATCACGGTTTATAACCGTGATTGAAAGTTCAAAATGATCACACCACCATAAACTGAGATGAAAAAACATTACGCGTGATCTTTTCTTTGTATCACTAGACCATCTTTTCTTGTCATTGCCAAGTTTCGAACTCTTGCACCCTTAATTGATTTCTCATGCCCTTACCACTATGCTAGCCAAGAACTTCTGTTACATTAGGAAAACAAAAATATTTATACTTACTTCCTAAATTGAGAAAACTTTTTCTTTTTCTTAAAATTTGTTGAATTTTTTGAAATGCAATTAACATGATATTAAAATATATAAAAATACATATATAAACATTGTTTTAAAAATTTTAAAAATATGACAATAGATCTTTTGCCAATCAAAATTAGTTGTTGGTCACCATAAGATTTTCTTGGGGCGAAAAATTTAGTTTTAGCTAGTAAATTTAGTAGACAATAGTGTTTTTTGTTGTAGTGTATGCTTTGTATTTTATGAAAATTATCACAACCTATATATTGTTACATTATAGACAAACTTTAGATTTTTTTTTAAACTAACCATTTCACATGGATTTTGTGTTTATATTGAATTTCAATGGTGGCTTCGCAATTGGATTTTAATCCTTTTCAGATAAGGCTAAGCCATAGTAATATAATTACTTTTTACATAATATGTTAAACGTATACTTGGAAGACATCCGAAATAATTAAATTCCACTACTACAATAAACCATAAAGATTACGGCTCGCCCACTTGAAAATCGGGCACTAGTGGAACAGTCCGCCTGTCATCGAAGAAACAACAGGCACTGGTGGAACCCAGTCGTGGGATTTACCTTCTCCCTCTCTCAATCTTTTTGAGTGTGAAGATGAAGATGAAACATAAATTTTTTTTGGAATGAGTGTAATTAGGGTTTATCTTCTTACCTTTCGTAAAAAAGAAAAAAAAAACTTTTCAAAGTTCGTAAACGACATCGCTTTTCTCACATAACTTTTCAAAGTCTGCCTAAATGAGTACTAACCCGTCCACGTGAAAATTCAGACTGCGCGCCTAAATAGGTAGGCTTTTTATCTCGCCGTAAGAGTCAGATCATTTATCTCACTTTTTTCCGCGTTAAAGTTTTTTATCGCGCTACAAGAGTGAGGTCATTTCTCTTTTATCTCGCCACAAGGGCGAGATCTTTTATCTCATTCTTTTCCACCCTAAAATCTTTTATCATACCACAATCATACCACAAAGGTGTCTTTTTTATCACGCCACAAGAGTGAGGTCTTTTCTCTTTTATCTCGCCACAAGAGTGAGATCTTTTATTTCATTTTTTTCCCCCCTAAAATCTTTTATCACGGCACAAGGGTGAGATTGTTTTTCTTCTATCTCGCCGCAAGAGTGAGGTCTTTTATTTCGCGCTAAAACCCACTTTTTATCTCAGCTTTGAACTTAAACTGAGATAAAAAAAATTAAGCACCACTTTTTATCACACTTTCACTGAAAACCGTGATCTTTATGAATCTCCTTAGTGTGACGCATATCTATTATTGTAGTAGTGTTCTTGCCTTCCCTCATCGATTGTCTCTGTCTAGAATATCATCTCTTTTATCTCAGATGTTTAACACCCATAGTTGACCCCTTGTCGTTCCATAGCTTCACTCATGATCTCAGATAGGGTACCACATCTTTTCCAGCATCTAAAAAGTATTAAGTCCCTCAACATATTAATACGAGTTTACATCATAAGAGCTAAAGGTAAATGGAGGAACTACCCAGGGGCTTGCCCCAGTGAAAAGTACTTGGCTTTGCCCCAAAGTGGGCAGGGTCCGAGTCTTACTAGGCTAGAACCCGGTGAACTTGGTGCCCAGACCGTGGTGGCTGTTCAGTCACCCGCAATGGCGGAGCCATGCTGAGGCCCGGGGGGCCTCGGCTTCTCTCGAGCCCCCGAGTTTCACAAATTTTTTATTTTTTACGTAAAGATTTTAAATATTATTGATAATTATTCGTGTATAGCTACTTATAATTTTACTAATAATTTTGATTTGATTTGGTAAAAAACTGGTTATTTTACATTTTCATTTTTCAATTTCTTTTATAAATAAAAAATAAACACGTGAATGTTGAAGCAGCCTAAAGAAAAAAACAAAATGATTGGTATACTTCAACTGCATCATACTAGAATCATTTCAATATACATATGTAGGGGTGGCAATTTGAATCAAACTCATTAATCAACCCAAACCTACCTACTAGATAATAGATCCAACCCAATTTATTAATTAGTTGGGTTAGAATGGGTCCAACCCATCTAATCCATTTAATAATTGGATCTCAATTGGGCATTAATTGGGTCAACCTAAATGACCTAATAAGTCATAAATATAACCCAAAAAACAAAAATAAAAGAGAAAAGAAAAGATACGGTTCATGAATACGAAAGTAGAAATTGAAGTGGCAACTGGCAAGCAGTTCAAAAAAAAAAAAGTGGCAACTGGCAAGCCACCTCACTAAAGTTAGTCCCACTTTATTTACCCAAAACAAGGCAATTTTCCCTCTCTCTCTCTCTCTCTCTCTCTCTCTCTCTCCTCCCCTTCCCAACAACGGACTGGAGGAGCTGTTATCCCGGCCGAGGGGGCCCCACTCCAGTCTTGCTCCGATTATCGAAAACGTTCACTTCGTAGAGCTCGTCGAGTTAAACAAGTATGCAAAAGATCAGTTTGATTGGATATCATTAAGTGTCTGATCGGAACACATATAACTTGCCAATAATGGTTTCTAATAGATTTGATCCAATATTTCGGATCTATTCTTTTCAAGACAAAAAAATTTCGATTAGGCACTTAATGATATCCGATCGAGCTGATTTTTTACATACTTGTTCAACTCGACGAGCTCTACGAAGTGAGCATTTTCGATCATTGGAGTGAGACCGGAGCACGGCCCCCTTGGCTAAGACAGCAGGCTAAAGGGAAGCAGCTTCTCCAACTCTCTTCTGAACCGTTGGCCACCAACGCCCCCTCCCAGGCTAATCCACACCATTCATTCCTAACCTCTAGAACAATTTTTTACCAGACCGAATAAGAACCCAAATCTTATGAACATGCATATTAACTTATTTTTTTGTCTTTATTCTAAAAAAATTTGCATTTGTTAGTTTTGCATGAAATTTTTATGACTTATTGATTCATCTCGGCGAGAGTAATCAGAAAAGTATAAAATTTTGATCGAAATTTATAATTTTTTTAAAAAAGACAAAAATAATAAGAAAAAAAAGTTGTCTTTTCGACTTATTTTTATTTTTATTCAAAAAATTATGAGTTTCAATCAAAAAAATTTATTTTTCCGATTCCTCTCGTCGAGATGAATCAATAAGTCACAAAAGTTTTACGCAAAACAAAAAATTGCAAAAAAAATTCAAATAAAGACAAAAAAATAAATTACTTAACTTTTCAATCCAGACACAATCTAAGGAAAAAAAAGAAAGAAATAACATGGAAAGAAAAGGGATGGAAAACGACATTCACTTTTTTTTTCTTACGCTTTCTTTCCTTGAAATCAATTTTGCAAGCTACTATTGAATATTGATTGAGACCCAATTCTATAGTGATTTTGGGTATTTTGTTAACGCCTCTAACGATATCGAACGAAGCTCATTTTTTACAGAGACCTTAAACGACATATTTAGAACAAAATGAGCGGCTCTGATCATCTTTGTGCGACCCGAGCCGGGAGAAAATGGCATCTGTGCACGGCTGCTGTGTATAAGCTGCTGTGCACATAGCACTGCTCCTCAATTATAACATGTACCTTCATTTTCAAATTCATTTGTGCATGCTTCAAAGGAGTGAGACAGTACGAGTAAAACCTCTACAATTTTCATTTCGCGTCTGTTTTGTTCATAGTCTCTCTCTCTCTCTCTCTCTGTAACGCCCCGAATTTTGGGTACGTTAAATAGATAATTTTATTGAAACTTCAAAATTGAGTCTGGCTCATTATTACATCACAACCTCCATAAGAGCACTTTCATTACAAAAGAGAGGGAAACTAGGGTTTCTAACTACAGCTCCGCTTGCTCCTCCATTCTAACCAGCTCTTCAGCTCCAAAAGCTTTCAAGGTGTAGAGGTCACCATGTTCATCTATAAGATCTGACACATTATACCGGCGTTGCCACCAATACAATATGTCAGGGTCACCAAAGGTAACACCGTGAGCAACGAAAGCTCAATAGAGTAAACCATACCCACTAACCCTTAACTTACAAACATTAGATCATAATATTAATGATTTCCACGAAGTACATGCATGTCTAACAAAAACAGTTAACAATGACACATCCGCATTTACTATTCAAACTATCGTTGGTGTCCATGATTTTCTGAGTTTCTCCTACGCGACTTATCGTAGACCGTGTCACCATTCATATACCAAATCAACATTTGCAAAATCATTTTCAACATACCCAACCTCGGTTCCGCCGTTCCGAGTTCCCGAATATTCTCACAATGGTTCCGCCACACTGCGTTCCCATTGGCTCCTCTCCGCGGATAACCAAGCCATACCTCACCCTGGTTCCGCCACTCTGGGTTCCCATGGGAACGCACACAACCTCACAATGGTTTCACTATTCCGGATTCCCATTGGAACACACGCAAAACTCACACCACACAATGGGCTACCACGTCCGGCCGCATTGCGGTTTCCAAAATATTTCACCCTTTTCAAACACGTCTTTTCATTAACCACACCCTAAGTGCCATGTTTCTACTTTCTCGATTTTCGTGTCTCGTTTTCATTCATAGACTCCGCGGTAAGACTTTTTACAAAAGTAAACATAAATCATTCATTGTAATTTTGAAACTAAACTAACAAGTTCATCCAACTCTATATTGTTACTCATGCTCAATTCCATACTTAAATATCACAATACGAATACTCCTAATCGAACGATAAGGTCTTAACTATCGAAAACCTTTCTTTTCTCCTTTTTGAGAAGTTTTAAACAACATATGTTTATTCGGAGTTAAAAGTTGATTATTTCAACATGCTCATACTTCCATTAGCAAAAATAAGTTTGTTAACTACCATGCATTTCAAACATTATTATCTACTTAAGGAAATAGTTAAGGATATTCTACTTGTATTTAGAGATAGGTGGTAAGAGTATCCTACCGTTCTTCTTAACGGCGGTAGTAACGGCTATGGAAGGTGAGTCGGCTATCGGACGGAGTAATTTCATACGGTGATTTTCCGGTAGTTTCGAAAGAGAAAAGTTTCTCTCGAAACTAGATCTTGACTAATACTACTAAAACTTTTGGATCAAAAGGGTGGTTGAGTGGCAGTTTAGTGGCGGCCTAAGATGAATTTCTTGAAGAAGTTAGAAAGAACTTCAAGAACACCTAAGAACAAGAAAAAACAAAGTAAGAACACTAGATTTTCTAGAGAGAAGTTGGAGGATTTGAAGGTGTGAGTTGAATGGTGCATGGAGGGTGCTATTTATAGCCAAACTAACTTCTATTATCCAATGAATAAAATTTTTCCTAGCAAATATTGTCTAATGGTTAAAAGGGTAATTATGAAAGGTATGGTCTTGTCTAATCAAGCTTTTCATGCATGCCAAGACTTGTCAATCCAACTTAGGTGTAAGAATAGGTAATTATAAAGATTTTCTAAGATTTAAAGGCAATCCTAGGTAATTATAACCTAGGTTGGTAAGTCTTGCAAGTAAGAAGGAAATGATGGCTAGACTAATGTGTAGTCTTCCCATGTTTAGTCATTCATAGGTATAGGTTTGCAGTCAAATTCTAGGGTAATGAGAGCTAGGTTTAGGATGATTAAAGGCTAGGATTCTATGCTAGAAATTGACTAGAAATGGGTTGTCAAGTCATAAATAGGCTTAAGGCTAAAAACTAGGTGTGCATGCATGGCATGGCTAGTCTTGCTTCTTTTGGACTTAAAATGATGGCTATGACTTGTCTAGTCAAGTTATACACACTTTGGCAAGTCAAAGGTTTATTATCCAAGGAATAATAATTCCCTTAACATTTATTGTCCAATGGATAAGGGAATATTGGTGATAATTAGGGTTTGAAATGACTTGTCATGGGAGTAAAATGATTACTCCTATGGTCTAATGGTTCAATAGGGTTCGGAGGGGTTTATAAGGCTCAAAAATAGTCAAAAAAATCCAATTAGGGTTAGGGTAATGTAACTAGGTGAATCGGTGGTCCGGTTCCTTCAACTAATCGGTTGGAAACCAACTTTACTTGCCATATAAGATTTCTAGTCAAGAAATATAATTTTAGAGGACTAAAATCTAATTATGACGGATTATAGAAATAAAAATAAATAAATTTTAAAAGAAATCCAAGTAATTAAAATAAAATTTAAATATTTAACGAAATTTTTATTTACCAAAAATCAGGGTCGTTACACACACACACACTCTGTGTGTGTGTGTGTGTGTGTGTCTATATATATATATATATATATATATATCTGAATTTGCTATGTAAGATTGTAATAGAGCTCAATGAAAATCTAGATGGACATCATATTGGATTTTTTCTCTCTATTTCTCTGGCACGACTGTTGGATCTGGCACGGCTGTCGGACGTTTCTCTTGTTTGATTCATGCGAATCTGCAATTTCTTGCTAGTGTTTGGGCATTGTATTGTTCTCCTGTTGCCACTACTTTATCACTGTGCTGCGAACTTTTTTCCCCCCTTATATCTATGTTGAGCAAGAGCGGACCATAATCTCGGCTATTTTCTTTGACGTTCAAAAGAGTAGACTGTGTCTAGAAAAGACAGTGTGACTATGTCTAGTGTTGGGGCTCTCATCTTCCAAGATTCGGACCTACATTGCCTTCTCGTGGTTTTCTTCTTCTCCTCTCTATCGGACTCATCGTTCTTCTTCTTCTCGACAGTTTTTGATCATGATGTGGCTGACAATTTAACAAATGCAATTAGGACGTTGAGGAAGCTGTGTAAGGGAGGCGAAGGAAATGTAGTTTTGCGTCGGGATCGTAGGCCTAATTCACTCTTCGACCACTATCGGTATTAGGTCATGGAGGGCTGCAACTCTACTTTGGTCTTGTAAACTTATAAGATTGAAACTTACTGTGGTATTTTTTTTATTTTTCGTAACTTTTTGTTTACCTTTTCGTCATAATTTTTAAGATTAATCGTTCATCTTGATGAAACGAATTGGAAAAGTATAAAAATATGAATCGATATTGAAAAAATTTAAATAAGACGGTACTTTAGACAAATAAGACAGCTGTTTAATACTTTTTCCATCTTTAGTGAATTTTTTTTTGCTTTCGGTCATAATTTTATTCTTTTTGGACTTTTCTCATCGAGACGGATGATTAATCGAATAAATATCATGCAAATCTAACAAAAATTTCAAAAAAAACCAACAAAACACACTAAAAAAAAAAGAAAATTAATTTTATATAGCCTCGTTATCAGCTCCTTAGAGCATGTACACCAAACTAGGTTTACATGCATTTAAGCTACTTTACCTAGTCAAAACACGAAAGTGGACACCAGATTCGGTAAAGACCTCGGTAATTGAAGCGGGGAAATTGATTTGGTGTTTGTCGACCAGACAGTGAATTGGGCTGCGTTGGTTTGTATGTGGTTGCCGGATTTGAGGAGAGAGAGTTCTGAGCGTTTTCCGTTGATGGGTTTGTCGCGATTGGCTGTCCAAACGACGGTGAGATTGCCGTCGGATGTGGGTTCAGTGAACCAAATGGAAAAGCAATAGGAGTTTTTGCCGATGGAGTGGAAGCCGGCAGAGAAGATTCCGTTTAGGGAAAATAGGACGTCGAATACCGAGAGGGATAAGGATGTGAGCAAGGTATGGGGAGAAGAAATTGAAAACAGAGGTAGTGATGATAGGAGAAGGGAAATGAGGAGGATTGGAATTGGGGTATCCATTGTCAAGGTGTACTATAGTAGTTGTAGGAATTGTGGGTGCTGTATGTGGATTTGTTCGTTTTCTTGGGATGGCGGTTGCAAAAATACATAGAGATAGTATAAACCGTTGGGGACGTTGACTCTTGGATTCTGAATATTATCAAACTTCACAACCTCAACAGACACATGAATCTTATAGAGATAGTATAAACCGTTGGGGACGTTGACTCTTGGATTCTGAATATTATCAAACTTCACAACCTCAACAGACACATGAATCTTAAGAAATACTGTCACTATCAATCAACAGGCTTTGGGGAGGGGATTGGTGGGACCCATGCGGGGTTTATTTTGAGTAACAATTATTGTAAGTATCCCGAGAAGTTACTCCAAAAATTATCCCAAAAGTGAAATTGATAATCGAAATTCACTTTGATGTACGAGACCCAAACATCCAAATGAATCTGAACCACTAATTTCTTTTTCAAAGACATTTTCGGAATACCTAGCATTATTGTTTGAGTAATCGGTCATGTTGTTGAACTAGTCATGTTGATCGTGAATGTGAAAAATCAAGATGATTAGATAGTCATGGTGATATGGTTAAATTTTATCCTTGTATTTTCATGAAATATTTCTGCAAATTTACCATGAAAATGGATGGTTTCAACCTCATTTTCAATTTGGAGAGAGAGAGAGAGAGAGAGAGAGAGTGTGTGTGTGTGTGTGTGTGTGTTCCCATAACAAATAAGGAAAAGAAAATCCAGACAGAAAAGGAAAAAGAAAAATGATTTAATAAATAAGGGCATAATTGGCCATTCTATGAATTACAGGATGAGAACACAATTATTTTAAACTCATTAGGATAAGGACATTAATAAGTTCCCCAAATAGAATGATTATTTAATTTTTCTTAAATAGGAGGAGTATATACCAAGAAAAAAATTCATGTTATCAAAAATCAGTTCAGTCAAATATGAAGAAAAATTGAAAACAATCTTCTACTTTGGAAAATTTAACCCTCACGCAAGGGGGGAGTTTGAATCGGACTTTTACCAATGTGAAATTACCACTGATCTATTCGGCCTGCGAACCTCATTTTGATTTTGTTCGCACTTCATTGACAATACTCAACAGATCTAACTTTTGTACGCTATTCATTAAATGTATAGCAAAAAGTGGTGCGAGCTACGAATATACTCATTCAACACAGTAGCGAAACACTCATTCAACACAGTAGCGAAACAACGTAAAATTTGTGTCTTTAGTTACTGTTACTTTCTTGAATGTTTTTTCATGCGTTGTGTATTTGTTCGTTTGACCTTTAAAAATTCCGAACGATATGATTTTTTATAATATATCAATTATAAGCATATCTAGACTTACAAAATGAACGACTTAGATCGCCGAGGGAGACCGTGATAAAAAAAATTTCTTATCCCGTGAGGGTAACGTGAAAGGATTTAGATTCCATAAATTTACATATGATGGCATCTATTTTACAATTTTTTTTTCTATGGTTGCAACTTTAGTTTACAGATTCTGCTTTCTAGATTTGTTTTCAAGTAAAATAATTTTTTCCATTTGACAGTATTCGAAACTGATTTTCAGGGAAAAAACGAGTCATTAAAGATAGGACAAATTTTCGTAGTCGTCCCTCTAGTTTTACAGTTGTCTCAATTTCATCCCTCTAATTTTAATTGTCTCAATTTCATCCCTATAGTTTGTTTTACGTTTCAAATTGGTAAAATAGTTAACACCGTTAATGAAACTAACGGAAAAAATATGATTAAAAAAATTAAATGCTCCAATTTTCAATCCGGTTGAACCAGTGCGAAGATCTTATTTTTTTGATCATTTTATCCTAGATGGTCGTAATAAATTTTTGGCTCTAAGACCTTTCAACGAGTACCCGAACACTCCTTATTTAGTTTCAAGGTTCTCTTAGGGTGCTTATTGAAAGGCCTTAAAGCCAAAAATCTATTATGACCATTTAAGATAAAATGATCAGGAAAATAAGATCTTCGTACCAGTTCAACCGAATTGAAAATTGAAGCACTTAATTTTTAATCATATTTTTTCCGTTAGTTTCATTAACGGTGTTGATAGGGCTATCCACCAAACCGACCCACCCGACCCGACCCGGAAAATGACACAATGGACGGTTCTGATCGGATGGATCGGTCGGATTCGGGTCCAAAAACCTGAAAATTTCTGGGCGTCGGTCTGGTGTCAGATGCATAGGATAAAATCCCATTCCACCCGACCCGACCGAATTAAATATATAAAAGGGCAAAAAAAAAACCCCTAACTTCATTTCATTTCTTTCTCCCAGTCGACAGCAACCGCAGCACCGATGCTTTACATCCCAACAAACGACTCTCTCTCTCTCTCTGTGGCCATGGGAGAACGAAAAGTGGAAAGCAGAACAGAAGAAGTTACCACTATAGCAAGGAGAGACTTTGACGCACTGGGTGGTATCTCTCTCTAGATCTGGCTATCTCTCTGCTGACAGTGGTTCTCCTCTCTCTCCCCGTCGATCCGGCTGTCTGTGTTGTGTAATATTTTTGTATGTGGCTTTCACCGATCACTGTAATCGGTTGACCATTTGTGTCCACAATTGTGTGTAATGGGTTTTGTGCGACGATTTGTTCCACCATTGTGTAATGGGTTTTCGATTTGTGTGTGATTCGTGACTCTCTCTCTCTCTCCATTTTTTACTCCATATCTATGATTTTGAGGGATTTTAGTATTTTACTGTGAATTTGTGTTTTTGATTTACAACCCGACCGAACCAATCAACACTTGGTTCGGTTTGAACCCGACTAGGGTTTCGGTCGGGCTCGGGTGACCCTTCGAACAATCCGACAAAAATTGGGTTGGGTCCAACCCGACTCGAATCCGACCAAACCCGACCAGTGCACAGCCCTAGGTGTTAACGATTTTACCAATTTGGAATGTAAAACAAATTACAGGGACGAAATTGAGACAATTGAAACTAGAGGGATGAAATTGAGACAACCATAAAACTAGAAGGACGACTACGAAAATTTGCCCATAAAAATATACCAAGAAAAAACGCGCATCTTCTACTTTTCAAAATTTAGCCCCCACGCAAGCGGCAGTGTGAATAGGAATTTTACCAACCACTAATGTGAAAGAACCACTGATCTATTCGGCTTGTGATCCCCCAATTTGATTTGGTTCGCGCTTCATTGACTGTACGCAACCGTCGATGTAACTGTTGGAAATTGACTAGAATTCTTAAATTGACTAGGATTCCTATTCCTATTCGGTTTAGGTTTATTTAGTGCTTTCCTATAAATAGGGACCTTGGGGGTTCCTACGGTTCTGGTCTTTTGTTTCAAGGGCTTAGATATTAGAGTTTTGTTCATCTGTTAGGGTTCCACCAAGGGTTTGTGTCTCTTTTTTGGGTTCCACCAGAGATTTGTCCCTAGATATCTGTTTGGTGCTTCAAGTAGAGTTACGGGTATAGCCGGCTCTTTGTTTCTCTCCCCGTTTATAGTGAATCCTCTTGCTCTTTTCCCCGTGGAGTACGTTCTTACTTTGTGCTTGAACGGAACCATGTATATCCTTGTGTTCTTGTTTATCGCTTGTTGATTTGTTATATTCTCAATTTCGTTTTTCGGCACAACAAATTGGTATCAGAGCTCCGGGTTTTAATCCGAGGCTTTTATTTTCCGCTACGTATTGTGCAATTGGTGATCGTTTCAATGGCAACTCGTTTTGAAATTGCGAAGTTCGATGGGCAGAGCACTAGTTTCAGTTTATAGCGTATTAAGATGAATGCTTTGCTTGTTCAACAAGGATTACACAAGACTTTGTTGGGGAAATCGAAGAAGCCTGCTGATATGCAGGATAGTGTGTTTGAGGATCTCGATGCGAAAGCGCTCAGTTCTATTCAGTTGTGTTTAGCTGATGATGTGCTTCGCGAGGTCGGGGAGGAGGATACGACTGCCGATATTTGGTTGAAGTTGGAAAGCATCTATATGACGAAGTCTCTTACCAACTGGTTGTATTTGAAGAAGAGCCTTTATACGTTTCGTATGAGGGAAGTTACGCCCGTAAAAGACCATCTAGATGAGTTAAATCGAATTATTATGGATTTAAAAAATATTGATGTTGTGATTGATGCTGAAGATCAAGCCCTTATTGTGTTATGTTCTTTGCCTGTGTCTTATGAGCATTTTGTTACTACCCTTTACGGGAGAGATACGATTTCCATGGAGGATGTTAAATCTAGTTTATATTCAAAGGAATTAAGGAAAAAAGTATCCGGTGAAAATGAGGTTTATGCTGATGGATTGGTGGAGCAAGGAAGACCTTTTGAGAGGGATAATGGCAATAGAGGGGTTTCTGGCTCTCGTTCCACAAATTAGGAAGTAAAGTGTTTTTACTGTAGGAAATACGGGCACATGGTGAGAAATTGTCCTAGGTTGAAAAATAAGGACAATTTTGAAGAGAAGGTTGTTGCTGGTATTGTTGAAGAGGATTCCGACGATTCACTTATGGTTCTTTCTGTGAGTGTCGGTGATGTCTGTTCGAATACCGAATGGATTCTAGACTCCGGATGTTCTTACCACATGTGTCCGAATGAGAATTGGTTCGATACTTATGAATTGGTCAGCTGTGGTACAATTCTTATGGGGAATAATATGCCCTATAGAATTGTTGGGATTGGAACAGTTAAAGTCAGAATGCATGATGGATTTGTGAGGACGTTGTTTGGTGTTCGACATATATCAGATTTGAAGAGGAACCTTATCTCTGTGGGTACTCTTGACTCTTTGGGTTGGAAGCATACCGCTGAAGGTGGAGTTTTGAGGGTTTTGAAGGGTGCTCGTGTTTTAATGAAGGGTCGGAAATCGAATAACCTCTATGTGTTTGATGGTAGTACAATTGTGGGTGCTACATCTTTGGGTTCTTCATCGGTGAATTCGAGGTTGACTCAGTGTTGGGTTTTTAACTCTGTGGTGGAGTCGGTAATTAACTCCGTGTGGAGTTTGAGCAGATCTTCGTGTGTATCCGGAAGGGATGCGTTGGGTGAGAGGTGCCTGTTGGAAGATAGAGGCTCAATTTGGAGGCATGTGCGGCTGGGTTTCCAGAGTCGCATTTACAAGGTCAAGCAGGTGTGCTTGAGTCTTACTCGTTTGTGCCGTTGGTGATGGCCCCGTGGGGGGCTTTTGGGGGAGATGAGCGATTAAAGGAAAGGATTGCCTATAGTGTTAAGTTTGATGAAATTCAAGTCAAGGTGGAGATTTGTTGGAAATTGACTAGAATTCCTAAATTGACTAGGATTCCTATTCCTATTCGGTTTAGGTTTATTTAGTGCTTTCTTATAAATAGTGACCTTGGGGGTTCCTAGGGTTATGGTCTTTTGTTCAATGGCTTAGATATTAGGGTTTTGTTCATCTCTTAGGATTCCACCAAGGGTTTGTGTCTCCCTTTTGGATTCCACCAGAGATTTGTCCCTAGATATCTGTTTGGTGCTTCAAGTAGAGTTACGGGTATAGCCAGCTCTTTGTTTCTCTTCCCGTTTATAGTGAATTCTCTTGCTCTTTTTCCCATGGAGTACATTCTTACTTTGTGCTTGAACGGAACCACGTACATCCTTGTGTTCTTGTTTATCGCTTGTTGATTTGTTATATTCTCAATTTCGTTTTTTGGCACAACAATAACTTTTGTACACTATTCATTAAATAGATAATGAAATTTGGTGCAAACTGCAGATGTACTCATTCAACACAGTAAGGAATTGAAACAAAATTTTGTGTGTCTAGAGTCATCAATTAGTACTTTTCTTGAATGTTTTTCGTGCATTGTGTGCTTGTTCGTTGTTGACCTTTATCGTCAACAGGAACTACTGCCACCTGAGGAGTTGATGAGAAGCCGACCGCTTAGGGCTCATTGAATTTTTTTTCTTCCAAATTATAGGCCCGACTTAGGTGTTTATATATTGACGTTAGATTTATCCAATGGTATTTGAGAAATGTGTAGCAGAGCAAAACTTAAAATTTACCTCCCTATGGTTTGGGATTTATTAGCTCATCACCTTCCTAACTTTTGGAATGACCTATTTGACTCTCCTCAAGGTCATTGCACCTCGAGTCTTGACTGGTGGGAAGAATTGAAGTCGTCTTCGACTTGACCTCGTTCCACATTCCAAAATAAGTACTTCAAAAATAATGACCTATTTTCATGCTTAAAAATAATAGATTTACGAAAATAATTTTTTCACTTTTTTTTTTTTTTGCAGGATTTGAAAGATCTCATCGAGATCTCTCAAACAAAATCCATATAGCATATTTTTTTATTTCAATAAACTTATTATTTTTAAGCTCAAAAATTGCAAATAAGTACGGAAACGAAGAGAGATGAGGATGTGGGTAACGTATCATGTGGTGATGAGATTGAAAACAGAGGTGGTAGAGATGATAGGAGTAGGGAAATGAGGATTAGAATTGTTTTTCTCAGACAGAGATCAAGCACTACACTTTTTTTTTTTTTGGCTAAGCATCAGGCACCACACATGCAGTAGGGTGAACATCAACCACAACCAGTTGCCCGGGAAAGGATTTGGTGGGACCCCCCGCGTGGGATTGGCGGATGTCACTGTGGAGTAATAAAGTACGAGAACAACAAAATTCAATTGTTCACTTGTGGCCGACTTAATTTCAAAACAGAAAAGGTAAAAGGAAAAAAAAAAAAAGACTTTTGGAGGACTAATGAGTGACCACCATTCTAATACCCTGTTTGGATCAATCCTTAAATATCCCATCTTGCAAAAGAAAATTCAGACCGCAAAAATCTTATTCAAACAAGGTTCAACGAGACAGTTTGGGTTTCTGGATTGAAGAGGACGTTTTTGAATTCAAGGCCAGAACTAAACCATGTTAACTCCAAGTACCCTTGGCTGGTGGGAAGAGAATATTGCACATAGATAGATGTATTCCATCCGGCTCACCAGGGAAACCATATTTTTCCGCCCCACCAGTCAATTATGGACAACTCAGTAGTTAGTGGGTACATTTCACTGACACCACCTGGATTCTAAAATACACCCATTACTCTCCAAAATTACAATATACTACTCCCTCCGTCCCAATTTGTTTGTTCAATTGTCGAAATTCGTATCTTTCAAAAATATACTTATATTTTACATTTTATAATTTTTTTTTATGATTTTGAAGATTTTATATAATAAAACTAATTGAGATCTATCAAATAGGATCCATATTGCATAATAAAAACATTACAAATTAAAAATTATAGACAATTTTTTTAAAGGTCAAACGCTCTCAAAAATTCAAAAAGGGGACAAACAAATCAGGACGGTGGGAGTACCTTACATTATAGTAACTCTTTGTAACCAAACAAAAGTTCATGACATCAGCTTACACGGACTTGTTAATAATTTTTGGAGTGAATTTGGGCCAATAATAATGCCACCCCCTTTTTTTTTATCAATGCCACTCCTTTTGTCTTTTAGTCAGGTGAATTTACTAATTTACCCCTCAATGCAATAAACTTGCACAAAATGCATGGACTATTGTGTAAATTCATACACTATAAGACAAAAAGGGAAGTGACATTGGTAAAAAAGGAAGTGGCATTATCATTCCCCATTTGTAAGCTAGTGAAGAGCAAAAATTATTTTCCTTTTTTGTTTTCTAATTACTCTTATTGAAACAAATTCAAAAAATCAAGATGTGAAGTTTAAAAAATATCCAAGTCTCTCTCTGGTCCTATGTGGAACTTAAAAGAGGTTTTCCTAAATATAGCCACAAAAACATTCCTAGAGAAAACAGAGCCAGCCCAATTTTTCAGTGTTTTTGGCCACAGGGCTTCAGAGGCATTCTAAACATGAAACCTTTTTCGAGGTTCGGGCCACTGTTACTACTGATACTTCTTCTGATTGCAATCACCTACCGTTCATTCGCGGTTGCAGAAAAAAAGACTTACATCGTTCACATGGACAAATCCACCATGCCAACGAGTTTCACCGATCACTTCGAATGGTACGACTCAGCTTTAAAAACTGTTTCAGATTCCGGCAACATGCTTTATGCCTATACCGATGTAATCCACGGCTTCTCCGCGAGGCTCACAGCTGACGAAGCCAAGTCGCTCGAATCCCATCTTGGGGTTCTTTCACTCCTAGAAGAAGTGAAATACGAGCTTCACACTACCCGAACGCCACAGTTCCTTGGACTCGATGCAAGCCAATCACTCTTCCCAGATTCTACCACGGCTAGTGATGTTGTTGTCGGGGTTTTAGACACGGGTGTTTGGCCCGAGTCTAAAAGCTTCGACGACACGGAGCTCGGGCAGGTGCCTAATAGCTGGAAAGGCGAGTGCGAAGCTGGTAATAACTTCAACACGTCGCACTGTAACAGGAAACTAATCGGGGCAAGGTTCTTTTCCAAAGGGTATGAAGGAGCTTTTGGGCCGATTGTTGCGAAAACCGAATCCAAATCACCGAGGGATGACAATGGGCATGGTACGCACACGTCGACTACAGCAGCGGGGTCTGCTGTAGCAGAAGCTAGCCTATTTGGCTATGCTGCGGGTACAGCGAGAGGGATGGCTAGGCATGCCCGTGTAGCCACGTATAAAATATGCTGGCAAGGCGGTTGTTTCAGCTCCGACATAGTGGCCGCGATGGACGCGGCTGTTAAAGACGGCGTAAATGTACTGTCTATGTCCATTGGTGGCTCGGTTACCGATTACGATAGAGACAGCATCGCCATCGGAGCATTCGGGGCGATGACGAAAGGAATCTTAGTATCATGCTCAGCCGGAAACGGAGGGCCGGGTCCCATGACTCTGTCCAACGTTGCGCCGTGGATAACCACCGTGGGTGCTGGAACACTCGACCGCAAATTCCCAGCTTATGCTATGCTTGGCAGTGGGAAAAATTTATCTGGCGTTTCACTTTACAGTGGAAAGCCATTGTCTGATTCTTCCTTGGTGCCACTTGTGTATGCCGCAAATGTGAGCAACTCCTCTTATGGAAATCTATGCATGACTGGCAGTTTGATTCCTGCAAAAGTTTCTGGGAAAATTGTGGTCTGTGATAGAGGATTGAATTTTAGGGTGCAAAAAGGAGTGGTGGTAAAAGATGCCGGTGGCATAGGGATGATCTTAACAAATACTGATTCCTATGGAGAAGAATTGGTGGCCGACGCACATCTCATACCCACAGTAGCTGTAGGTCAATTGACAGGTGACGCGATAAAGAAATACATACTTTCAGATACTAAACCAACAGCCACAATCACGTTTGCAGGCACCCAGTTGGGTGTCCAACCATCACCAGTCGTGGCAGCTTTCAGTTCTCGAGGTCCGAACCCAATAACGCCAGACATACTCAAACCGGATTTAATAGCCCCCGGTGTTAATATCCTAGCAGGTTGGACTGGTGCAGCTGGACCTACGGGGTTGCAGGAAGACACTCGGCAGGTGAGCTTCAACGTCGTTTCCGGGACATCGATGTCGTGCCCCCACGTGAGTGGCCTCGCGGCGCTAGTCAAGGGAGTCCACCAAGATTGGAGCCCGGCCGCTGTAAAGTCTGCACTGATGACCACAACCTACACCACCTACAAAGACGGCAAAACAATAAAAGATATCGCAACTGGACGTCCATCAACGCCGTTTGATTATGGTGCTGGGCACGTGAATCCGGTAGCGGCCCTTGACCCGGGCCTTGTATATGACGCCGGAGTTGATGATTACCTAGGTTTCCTGTGTGCCTTAAACTACACTTCGGCCAGAATTAAGACCATCTCACAGCAAGATTATACATGCGAATCAGGGAAGAAATACAGCTTGGGAGATTTTAATTACCCGTCTTTTGTTGTTCCTCTACAGACAGCCTCAGGCCAAGGCGGTGGTAGCAGTGCAGCAACCGCGGTGAAGTACACGAGAACATTGACTAATGTTGGTACTCCGGCAACATACAAGGCTTCCGTGTCTTCTAAGACAAGGGCAGTGAAGATAACAGTAGAGCCGGAATCACTAACTTTTAGCAAAACTAATGAGAAGAAGACTTTTACAGTTACATTCAGTGCAAGCTCAATGCCATCAGGCACAAATGAATTTGCTCGTATGGAATGGTCAGATGGAAAGAACACAGTTGGAAGTCCAATAGCTATCAGCTGGACATGATCATAGTAACACCCAAGTGATAAGGCTGTAAATCATTGGAGGTGAAGTTCCTCAAGTTGAAAAGGCTAAAGAGTTCCTCTGTTCAAGAAGAACCAGTTTATGTATGACTATTGTGTTTCTTGTTTTAACATTCTTATGAGGGTTCTACCAGATGTCATGCAGATATGACTTAATGTTGCAGGAAGAAATAGGATGCAGGGGAGGGGTCAAAATAATTCTGTAAAAGATGTATATGTGATTGGAATGTGGTATAGATAATAAAAAATCCATATCCTTTTCCTAGTTCTAATGCTATGTTCTGTTTTTTCATCATTAGCGAAGTTAAAATTTCCATTTCCTTTTCCTTTTCCTAGTTCTGATGCTATGTTCTGTTTCTAAGAAACAAACTTTACATGGAGGACTATTGGCCAAACTTAATATGTATTCTAACGCAAATACTTGTTTCACACCCTTCCAAAAAGTTCCTATACAGACAAGGTATTAATTATGTGGTTTGTTACAAACTCTCAAGTTCTAGAGAAACTAACTTACAGTAAAAGGTGTTACTGGAAGATGTCGAACGAGTAAATGCTGCCATGTTTGAACAATGAAGCAAGATGTCAATGGAACTCTCACATATCTTGATGATACACCCCTTAGGTGTCAAAGAAAGTACCTGAACAAATCAAACCAATGATAACCAGGGTTATCACAATGACAGAGTCATTAAACTGTATGGCATAAAAAAAATGCTCAAACTAGCTGCCATTATTTTTTAGTAAATGAAAGGAAAATGAAAGATTTTTTTAGCAGAATCCAAACTAGAAACTGTTTACAGACGTAAACAGGAAGCTATTTATCCACCAAGTAGGTGGGGATAAGATAGCTCAGGTCTGTTGAGTTAAGTGGTTGAAGGAGATGCTACTCTTTAGCAAGAAGCCCAAACAAAGGCCATATACGCGGCCTATGCCAGGGTTTGCATCAACACTACTGTAACACCCTTAGTTCATTACTAATCCAGGCCCACAAAACCGAACACATAATGCATAACCTCTAACAAATTGACAATATTGTTGGAGTTCATCCCACATTGGTTAATTATCTTCTCCAAAATTAGTATATGAGCTTAGGCGGCCTCTCCATTCATTGTCAATTGGTTTCGAGTTGGATGCTTTAACATGGTATCAGAGCTAGGTTTTCGAAGGCTTTTGGACAAGACCATATGTCATTGATGGTTGGTTCCCTCTTTGTTGGCCGTTAATAGTTGATTGATGTCGTATGTGTTGAATAGTTTGTTTACCTCACCATATGCGAGTAAGGGATCGCACGTGCGGGGAAGTATTGGAGCTTGTCCCATATTGGTTAAATATAACCTCCAAACCTAATATATGAATCTAAGCAGCCTCTCCACTCATTACCGATTGGTCTTGAGTTGGATGCTTTAACATGATATCAGAGCTAGAGTTTCAGAGAATTTGTTCCCCTTGTTTGTGCCATAGGTGCGCCGTTGATTGTTGTGATCCACGTGTTATGGATCCTTTGTTTACC
This sequence comes from Rhododendron vialii, assembly GCF_030253575.1. Taxonomy (NCBI): domain Eukaryota; kingdom Viridiplantae; phylum Streptophyta; class Magnoliopsida; order Ericales; family Ericaceae; genus Rhododendron; species Rhododendron vialii. Next base: position 7,603,528 of record NC_080562.1, on the reverse strand, counting down.
TCTTCACGTGCGAGTCGGGGGTCGCACGTGCGGGGGAGTTTTGGAGTTTGTCTCACATTGATTAATTATCTTCTCCAAAACTAGTATATGAACCTGAGTGGCCTCTCCACTCATTGCCAATTGGTTTCGAGTTGGATGCTTTAACAACTACCAAGCAGGATGCATGAAATTGATCCAAATTAATCTAGACAAATGTATTGTCAACAACACTGATATTGAGCTATTAAATTTCTTGCTAAATATCCAAGACAACAACAATATCAGTCCCCCTTGGTTCAGTACGATCATGCTCCAATGTACTTGCTCAAAATCAATTCACGAAGAGCATCTTCAGCCCTTATTCTTTCCGTTCTTTTAATTGACTCATAACCAAATTCTGAGTATACTTAGCGGAAAGCGTGGACAAGGCCGAGCGCGTTCAATCATTGCTCCAGAGTGCCCGCTCAAAATTTTACCAAATCAAGGGAACCAGGAAACTACTGTGTGTTATTACTACGCTCATTCCTTTCCTCCAAAATCCCCTCTTCCACCAACCACTTTAAATACCCCATTTCCAACCCTTCCTAACCTCCGTCTTATTTCTCCCAAAAAAAATTCTCTTTCTCTGTGTGTGTGTGTGTGTTAAGGAAGAAAGAAACAGAAACCCGATGAGGACAAGCTGTAATGCCTGCAGAGTCCTCCAGAAAGGATGCAGCGACGAATGCAGTCTCAGACCCTGCCTTCACTGGATCAAATCCTCCGATTCTCAATCTAATGCCACCATCTTCCTCGCCAAATTCTACGGCCGCGCCAGCCTCTTCAACCTCATCAATGCCGGCCCCCACCACCTCCGCCCTGGTACGTATGTATATGACCATTTATTAAGTTCAAATCATCTGTATCGAAAATGCTATACTCTGTTTCTTTACAATTTCAGTCATAGAATCACAAAAAAGATTTAAGGGTTGTTTGCTTTTGATAATTTACGACTCTGCCATTAATGTAGCTTTTACTCACATTTGTGCTTACATTCGGATTTGTCCATTGAAGTACTTCATACCAAATTGCCCTTACCCAAATTTTTATTGAATTAGAGTAAAAAATTGAGTAAAAGCTTCATTTGATATGAAACAATCCAATGGAAAAGCTCAAATCTAAGCATAACACTAGTGTAAGTAGTTCATTAACAGCATATTTGTATATTTGTGAAGAAGGAAATGCCCTAGTAAAATATTGAGTCTTTTTTGAAATGGAGTAAAAGTTTGAGTAGAACTCAATTTGATATAGAAGTAGGTTTTAAGCGGCATATGCTAGGGTTTGCATCAACTAACTATTGTAATACCCTTAGTTCCTCACTAATCAGGGCTTAGAAAAGTAAGAAAACCCAACACATAATGCATAACCTCCAACAACTTTGAAATTAGTACGCAGGATTCATGAAACTGATCCAAAATAATCTTGACAAAGGTATTGTCAATAGGCCTGCAAACGAACCCAGCCGCTCGCGAGCGGCTGGTGACTCGGCTCGCTAATAGCTCGTTCGAGCTCGGTTCATCAAGCAAATGAACGAGCTCGAGCCAACATTTTCAGCTCGTTTCATAAACGAGCCGAGCTCGAGCCACTTGATGCTCGGCTCGTTGAGCTCGCGAGCTGCCATATACAGTACATACATATACCAAACGAGCCATTCGAGCCGAGCTCGAGCTTACATATACATATATATTGGTGTGTGTGTGTGTGTGTGTGTGTGTGTGTGTGTGTATAACCATACATGTACCGAACGAGCCATTCGAGCCGAGCCGAGCCGAGCTCAAGCTTTTGAATATATGTTCGAGCCAAGTTCGAGCCCACATATTTCAGCTCAATTCGAGCTCGAGCCAAGCTGAAAACTAAGGCGAGCCGAGCTCGAGCAAGGCAAAACTCGGCTTGACTCGGCTCGTTTGCAGCCCTAATTGTCAACAACACTGATAGTGAGCTATGAAAATTTCCAGCTTTAATAGGAAATAAGAAATATGTTTGATTTGGTTTCCAAGGGGAACAATAGTGGAAGATTAATTGGCAGTATACAATAAACCATATACTTTTTGAATATTGTCTCTACGTAAATTATGGGTGGTCTACATAAATTAAGGAATGGACATCAGTTATCTAACACTAGCGGATGCTAGTGCCTAATGGCACGTTGAAATGTATCATAATCTCAACTTAAATAAATTGACCAGCTCTACAGGATAGTTGTAATATCTACCAAACGTCAGTTACCATTTTGAGATATTTTTCTATTTGATCATATAAGACAACATTATTTTACATAGAGATATATTGCCTAAAAAATGAGAATAGAAAGAGATAAATTTATTCTTAGTATCTTTTAAAACAAAATGATCCGATGGCTACAAATTTAACATGAAGTGATCTAACGGTTGTAGATGTTGCTCTGATTTATATGCCTAGACATTTTTAACAAAAATCGCACTGTTTTGTAATATAATTTTTCAAATGCAACTCTAATAGGTTACTTGACCTTTCTCAATATATAAATGCCGCGTGTCGCAACCATAAGACTCCTCATTGGTGCCACGTTTTTTTAACCGTAGGCCTCCTCACGAATTATGACTTTGCTTTAATATATAGTTTAGATATAGATTTCAAGGACTTTCAACTCCAAACAGACATGGCTTTTACGTAAATTCCTTTCATCTCACCGGAGGAAAAGTAAGGTTCGTCATATTTGGCGGATACTCATGATAGACAGAATGCTCATTGGACAATAATATAGATTACAAGCTTGAATAAGTTCTTTGATGTTCAAAAGAGTAGACCCTGTCTAGAAAAGACAGTAGTGTGATTATGTGTATATGCAGGTATTAGATTTGTTTTTGGTGAGTGAAGGCAAGTATTTGTTTTTTGGGGCTCTCATCTTCCAAGATTGGGACATACATTGCCTTCTCGTGGTTTTCTTCTTCTCCTCTCTATCGGACTCATCATCGACGGTTTTTTATCATGATGTGGCTGAAACAATTTAACAAATGGCCAGACATTGAGGAAGCTGTTTACGTAAGGGAGGTGAAGGAAATGTCTGTCTTGCGTCGGAATCGTATGCTTAATTCACTCTACGACCACTATCGGTATTAGGTCATGGAGGGCTGCAACTCATCATCAGCTCCTTATCGCGATATAAATGTCAGACTACAATGTTAAAGTTAGCTAGTTTTTGGTTACTTTTTGGTTGAAACCTAGTCAAAATACTTTTACTGAAAAAACCAGAAATCGAACACCCCAAATGACTGCGAACAAATAGATGCACTTTTGCCTGGTTGATACAGAATTTGCATAATATAAGAGATTTCCCCCTTTGGTATGAAGTAGAAGTTTGTAAGGGGAAATGAAAATTTCCCTCTTCTTCCTCTGATAAGTGTATAGTTTTGTATTTGGAATGTTAGATTTTATTGAGCAATTTTCTCAGAAAAGGGAAAATGACTGATTACCTCATCCGGCTTCTCTGCAATTAACTGCAGAGAAGATTCTGCGGTTCAATCTGAACCGTTCATTTTGAAAATCAATGGTTCAACCTTGTTGAATGTATTATTGGTAAAAGTCTTTTAGTACCGGTGAAAGATTGAAAATAAATCTGGACCATTAAAAACATCATGCGACGGTTGCGATTACTTAAACTGCACCTTTGCTGTCCAAAACTGGACTACAGACTAGCGAGATTCCATTTCATTTATCTTACTAAATCTTTTCTTCCCCTGGAGGATTCATACAGACAATAAACGCGAAATAACAGATTATTAAACCGATCACATGATCAGATACTAATTGAAGACCATAGCTACCATTCTAAAATATGAGATCTCAAAATCAAGATCCGATCTGGGTTGCTCCGGTCAGGTACCGGTACCCGAAGAAGGATCCGGCGACAAGCAGGGGCACAAAGAACTCGACAAAAGCCTTGTATTTGGGCACCGGATCGTCCTTGATCACAAACGCTTTCATCTCTTTAGCCTTGTTGGATTCCTTAGAAGCAGCTACTTCGGACTCGCCGCCTCCGCTGGGGCTGTAACCTTGGAGGACCCCTACCTGGTATTTGAGGAGCATTTCCTTTGCAGCCTTGCTGTGGCCAATTTCATCAAACTCCTTGGTTGCGTCTTTCCCGGCCGACTCGATCAACACCTCCTCTCCTCCCGGGTGTTCTTCCAGAAACTTGGTCACGTCCACCACCTGCAATTTTCACTCGAATTTGTACGAAGTTAGCGTCTTTCAAGTGCAAGTGCAGTTTAGAACAGGGGAGAAAGAAAACACAACCGAGGTGTAGTGAAGTTATAGCAAAAGGTGCGGGGTGAAAGTCCATCCCTCTTAACGCGCGGTCGTGAGTTAAAAACCAGCTCACGATAATAATTCTCGTGAATCAGATGCTGGGTGTGCCGGAATACTTATCGGGACTGGGTGTTGTGGTGACGCCCGATGGGGACCATGATGCTGGTCGCCCTTTCCTAACCGTGTTTTTTTATTGCAGGACAAAAAATAACCAGGAGTAAAAATGGATGGACCGACACGCCCGAGTGGATCTGATCAATTAATCCATTTTGAATTCTGGGCAGTGTTGTAGTAGAATATTTAACATGGCTGATTTGGAATTAAAGATGAAACAGGAGCAAATCCCCAAGGGGAATCAATTACGTACCCTGCCATTGATGACGAACCAGCAATCCTTCTTGGACTTGTGTTGGGCAACCTGGGAAAGGGTGAAAATTCTTCCTTTCTCCATTTTTGGTTAGTTGTGTGTGTGTGTGTCTGGAGAGAGAGAGAGAGAGAGAGAGAGAGAGAGAGAGAGAGAGTTGAATTGGGAGTCTAGAGGAAATTAGTCCATGCAAAGAGTATTTACCGTCCTAATATATAGAGCTATACATACTCTATATAGATGGGAAAGAAAAGACAGATGGGAAATTGAGGGATCCAATGCCCATAAAGGTAGGACTAAGATCCAGTCATTTCCAAAATGGGTAACCTTCACTTACACCCCCTATGGTTTGGTCGATACCCGGATGAATCTTCTAAATTTTACTAGTTTGTAGCACATAACTTCCCTGTGATTATGTATTATGCACATTTTCAGTTAAAGTTAATACTCCCTCCGTCCCACTTTTGTTGCACCTGTTTCTTTTTTGGGACGTCCCAAAAAAATTTCTATATCTCACAATCTAAAATGTTTTTAATGATTTCGAAAACTTGGTTTAAAAAAATAAATTGAGATTTATCAAATAAGATTCATATTGAATATATAAAATATTATAAATTGTGAGATATAAACAATTTTTTGGGACGTCCCAAAAAGGAAACAGGCGAAACAAAGTGGGACGGAGGGAGTAGAAAATTTGATCCGAACTGTTTATATTATACAAGTTGACGAGTACTATATTCGTACCAAAATTCAAGTTGATTCGACAATGAGAACTTCATGGTGAAATATAATTTATTAGGAAGGTTTAATTTTTCATTTTCAATTTTTTTTATTTTAATGTTCTCTAAGAGTTGTCTATGTCTTGATCGGTCAGATTTTTTATAGAGATATTCTACTTTTTGATTAATACATTATAAATGGCTCGAATTAAATTTTTAATATATTGGTTAGATTCAAAGAACATGATGATTGAATGGAGATGATGAAGACATTTATGTCCAATTTCTTAAAAGTGTGAAATTAGACGGAATTTGGTGCTGGATGCAATCTACCACAAAGTACAATGTGGATTATGTACAACAAATTGAATACAAGAGATGATTTCGCACATAGACCAAACTACATAAGGTTTAAGTAAAGTTTTCCCTTTTAAATTATGTGGTTATGATATGTTATGAGGTAAAGTAAACCCATTACATCTCATCTAAGTTCGTTTTTTTTAAGTTTTAATGTGTCTATCATCAATGAAAAAGATCGTGCATGAGTTCAATCTTACAAAGCTCAGAACAGAAATGAACTGCTGGATTTGATCGCTCATTTCTCTTTTACCAAATATTATTTGACCAGATGTTTATCGATGTTCAATTAACCTACTTTTTTGTATGAATGAAACGTATTAATTTTTTCTACAAAATAACGGCTTGAATTGTGAAATACAAACGGGATTAATTTGATTTTTGCATATTTGATTTCTTTAATTTCTGTCAGATATGTCCTAATCTTTATCGATGTCTGATTAATTTAATTTTATTCATGAATGAAATCACATTAATTTATATAAAATAAACGGTTTGAATCGTGAAATAAAAACACTATTAATTTGGTTTTACAAATTTGATTTGTCCTAAAAAGTAGTTGAATGCAATTCTTACCCCTTGATAAAAAAAAATTTAAAAAAGGGGAAAAGAGAGCTGCACTATCATTTTTTGGGGGGTAAATTTATCATCACTTCTCCTATGAACCCGGCTTCTTTTATAGTTTGAGTTTGGATTGCAGAAAGTATTTTCTTAGAGGGCGCCGCTATTCGCAGCCTTTTATTTTCTCCCATAGCCCACTACATTTCGGTAAATGGTTGTTGAAAATCATAAATAACATTTCGGTAAATTGCTGTTGAAAACAAGATTATATTTCGGTAACTACCTGTTGAAAATATGTTCAACTTTCGGTAAACAACTGCCGAACATACATTTTCGATAAATAGCTGTCGAAAAAAATATAATATTTCGGTAATTGGATGCTGAAAATATATCTCAATTTCGGTAACTAACTGTCGAGTATAATTGAAAATTTTTAACGGGCTATGGAAGAAAATAGAGGGCTGCAAATAGCGGCGCCCTTCTTAAACCTTACCTTGTTGACGATCAAAAATTTTCATAGATTAAATTATTGATTATCGAGACGGACGAATGAGATTAGACCGGACTGTTTCTGTCCGAATCCGAATAGCAAGCTGGATTATCTCCTAAGTTTGTTACATCTCCATTGACTGTGTGGTTGAGAGGAGGAAAGGCAGTAGCTCCCGCATGGCACGCGCTTCCCACCACACTAATTGAGTTCGGTTTGAAGGTTAGGTAGGACGATTTTCGTATCAAATAAATGCTACATCAAATTTGAAACTTATTTGTCAATGCGATTTCGTTTAATAATTGAGCTGTTCGAGCTAATTTACGCTCAACTCGACTAATTCTACGGAATCGATCTCACCGCCTGCTAGCCAAAGGAGGTTGGCCACTAAGCCAACCCCTCGAGATTGACATTTTTTTTTTCCTTTTATGGTAAGGTAATTCGGTTAGTCACCTACTGGTGTTCAAACAACGTCATATATTTATACAAGGCAATGTAAAGATCGTTTTCTAAAATTTGAACGGTTGGATCATTACTGTCATATCTCAATCTCTTTCATTTTTACATCACAAGAGAGTTGGTCAAAACTTTTATTCTTTTTAACAAGAAAAAAATACCACAACAAAATTTAACTATAGGAATATAAACATAATTTTCGCTCACACTTTTGAGGGCCATACACATTAACAAAAGTGGACTCCTATCAAACATTGTCACTTTCAAATTATAGTTCTGGCTCTACCGGTGCTTATTTTTTTGGCTAACTAAACCGCTTGGGATTCAAGTATATGAAAAACCATATATAAAATACACACGAATAAAAAATAAATAAATAAATAAAAAAACCTCACCCTTCTAGTTTCTTCCATCTTCCACCTCGAACCTAACTCAAAATCACCCAACCAATCAACAACCTCTTTTGCCATTCCCTCTACCGACCAGTAGCCACTTTCATGCTCACCAAACAACTAAACAAAGGAAAAACAGCTGTTGTAAAGACAGAAACAGTCTCTATCTCAAGGAAGAAGACAATCCAACAAGACCCAAATTAATCCAAAAAATATGAATCCCAAACCTTCCTCGGCTTAGTACTTTATATGAACGTAAATTCAGTTACGCGTCATGCGATGGATCAGAGGTGATAGTTTAATACTATTTGTATGTTGTTTTCTTTATTAACTTGTTACCACGTGCCGAACATACTTGTGTATGGATTTGTGCACGAACTTTTGTGTCGGTAACATGGGTGAAAATCGTTTCAAGCAGGGGTGAAAAGAAAATAATTGTCTTGTCCGTATAATCTTTGAGTCTAAGTTTCCATTAGTATCTAAATGGGCTAAACTACATAAAAATACGGATTTCGAGATAAGTCATGCTCGTCACATCATTTTTTGGTGAAAATCTCTTAAATTATACACTTTTTTTTTTTGGTAAGAAAACCACCTTTTTTTTTTTGAACGGCAAAAACAAATTTTATTAATCTCTTAAATTGTTACAAAGATTAAAAGGACAAGAAAATCACCTTAAAATTATAGAGTGCGTTCGCAGATCCCATGTGATTGTGTGATAGTTGAGGAAACACATTGTGGGATTCGGAAACCCTGTAGTGCTGAACTGGAGGAATTTGTTTTAAATTCGGACTGTTGATTACTAAGATGAACGACTAGAATGATGCACTACAATCCTGTAGGGCAGCCCCTGCACAATCCCTTGATCCCACATTGTGAAGGTGTCTTTTGGGTAGGCAATGCATTGAATAACCTTAACCTATACAAGAATTTGAATAATTGCCTTAACTCTTCTTTGCTTCAGTTTTTTACACCAATCTCAATCCGCAGGTTCTCGTGGCCGAAAAAATCTTCAATGCAACCGTTATTTGTAACGTCTTCTCACATGATGTGGACCCCCTTTGTATGTGTAGGTCTCACAGTGAGATAGGCGTTACAAATAGCAGTTGCATTGAAAATTCTCTGTGTGGCCACTGCTTCCTTACAAATACAAAAACCAATAATGATAGAGTCTTCATGGTGAAATGGAATTGTGAACTAGATCCGACAGAACTTTATTATTGATTGATTGAGAGAAAGAATTACAGGAAGAATTGTAAAAGGAAAGAGTTACAGAAGAAGAAGAGAGAAGAAGAAAAGAAATGAGCAACATCAACTCCCCTTTACTCCTAGGCCACTTTCCCCCTTATAACCGACTGACGGATTAACCAACTCTTCTCCATCCGACACAACTCACAATTACAATATTACACATAAAGCCCTGAATACAAGCTACAATTACAATTAACCCCCTGTGCTTATCAATCCCACCCCCTTAAAAACAACCTTGTCCTCAAGGTTGGAAATGAGGAAAACGCTGCTGGAAATCATACCAATTTTCCCATGTTGCATCTTCCGGAATGGAATTAGACCACTGAACCAAGACTTCGGTAGAAGGTCTGTTATTTCGTTTGACCAATTTTCTGTCCAATGTAGCCAAGGGCTATAACTGTATTCGGCCATCCTCCCCAATTAGTGGAAGCTCAGACTGTATCACAGCATCATTTCCCAACTTTTTCTTGAGAAGAGAAACATGAAAAACAGGATGGATTTTGGAATGAGGAGGGAGCTCAAGTTTATAGGCAACATAACCAACCTTTTACACACCTGATATGGACCAAAATACATAGGGGCCAGCTTAGCATTCCTGCGAAAAGCTACAATCACTTGTCTGAAAGGTTAAAGCTTGAGGTACACCCAATCACCTACTTCAAATGCCCTTTCTGATCTGTGTTGATCCGCAATTTGTTTCATTCTATGCTGTGAAGAAGCTAAGTATTCTTTGAGCAATTTGAGAATGATAGCTCTATCCTGTAACATGGCATCTACTGCTGCAACTGCAGTGCCCCCAACAACATAATGCATTAGATTTGGTGGGTTTTGACCATACAAAGCTTCATAAGGAGTGATCCCAGTGGAAACATGAAAGGTTGTGTTATACCACCATTCAGGTAAGGGAAGCCATTTAGTCCAAGCTGTAGGTCTATCACTAGTTAGACACCTCAAAAAATTCTCTACACACCTGTTAACCACCTCAGTTTGCCCATCTGATTATGGATGATAAGCTGTACTCATACACAAAGTAGTATCCTGTAAACGAAACAACTCCTGCCAAAAAGTGCTAACAAAGACTGTATCCCTATCTGATACAATGGACTGTGGCATACCATGGAGCTTGAAGATGTTGTCTAAGAATACTTGTGCCACAATGGCAGCAGTGTATGGATGAGTGAGTGGCAGAAAATGGGCATACTTGCTAAGCCTATCTACTACCACAAAGATCACAGTTTTGTTACTAGAACTAGGCAAGCCTTCAATAAAGTCCATAGAGATGTCACTCCAAAGTCTTTCTGGAATGGGTAAGGGTTGAAGTAGACCAGGAGAGGCCATAGTCTCATTTTTTGTGTCTTTGGCAAATACCACAACTTGCCACATATTGCAGCACAGCCTGTTTCATTCCCTTCCAAAAGAAAGCTTGTTTCAACCTCTGATAGGTCCTCTCACCCCCACAGTGACCCCCAACTGGACTTGCATGGTGCTCATGGATCAATTTGAGTATGAATTGGACATCATTTCCTACCACCAATTTGGATTTAAAGTAGAGCATCTGATGCTGCCATGAAAAAGAAGGATGGCTGGCAGGATCATGCTGTAAGTCGTGGATGAGTTGCTGGAGTTCTTGATCTTGTACCCAACTAGCTTGAAGTTCCTTTACCCATTGACATAGAACCACAGTCATAGTTGCAAGAGTCCCTTGGTTTGATGTTACCAACTGAACCTCTTCCTTTACTCTTGAAAGAGCATCTGCTGCCACATTAGTTTTACCAGATTCGTAGACAATTTCATAGTCAAAACCCATGAGTTTTGATAACCACTTTTGTTGCATAGGAGTGGTGACTCATTGTTCCAAAAGAAATTTGAGACTTTGGTGGTCAGTCTTGATAACAAATTGCCCTCCCAATAAATAGTGTCTCCATTTGGTAATGGACATCACTACTGCCAAAAGCTCTTTTTCATAAGTGGAAAGTCCCAACCTAGCAGGAGACAATGCGTTGCTGTAATAAGCTATAGGCCTACCCTCCTGTATTAGGACTGCTCCCACTCCTGTTCCTAAAGCATCACATTCGAGTACAAAGGGTTTGATGTAGTCGGGTAATGTCAAAACTGGTGAAGAGAAAGGGGATACACTGTGTCTAAGTACTCCAGTTGCCATCATTTCCTTGACTAACTTCTCAATCTCATTTTTCTAAATATAAGGATATCTATAAGGTCTGATATTGGGGGGTGGAGCACCAGGAGTAAGAGGAATCTGGTGGTCATGGGATCTAAAAAGAGGAAGACCTTTAGGTTCCATAAAAACATCATCAAAAATATGCAAAAGCTGAAGCAAATCTGGATGTACCTCCTTAGAAGGCACAACTTGGATACTGCATAATCGAGCCAACATTCTTGGAGATTGTTTGTTTAGTAAATGCTGCATCTTCTTAGCATCCACAAGTCTCACATCTGTAGCAAGATCCCAAGTAAGAGAAAGCTTTTTTCCAAAAACTGAAAACTGCATCTGTAGGTTCTTGAAGTCCCAAAGTACTAGCCCTAGCGTGGACAACCATTGTACCCCCAACACCATGTCACAACCCCCTAAAGGCAATAATTGCACCTCAGACGTAAAATCAGTACTCTGCATGGTCCACTAGAGGTTTTTAACCAAAGCTTTACTACTAATTTTAGTGCCATCTGCCACAATAATGGTTAAAGGATTGGTTGGTTGGATTTGAACTCCTACCCTTTTAGCCACCCTTGGATCCAAGAAATTGTGTGTGCTTCCAGAATCAACAAGTATATTGACCTCCGTTTTCTTGATAACCCCTTTTAATTCTCATAGTTTTATACGATTGAATACCTGATATGGCATGTACTGAGATATGGAACTCCTCTGAACTGTCATCAAGAGCCATTTCTTGTTGGGCTTCTACAAATTCCTCATCATCATCCTCAATGTCAATCATAAACAACTGTTTTTTCTTGCACACATGGCCTCCAAAATACTTTTCATTGCAACCAAAACACAACCCTTTTGCCCTTCTATCATCAAAGTCCTTAGGAGTCATCCTTTTTGACAACCCCACCTGATTCTGCAGTCTTAGAACTTAAAGCTTGAGATGTTTGTGGGGTAGTGGGAAAAGAGAGAACTGGTTTCATTAGGGCCCTAGTTTTCTTATTTAAAGCCTCAACTGTATCTTCTTGAAGTCGTGCCAAACCCATAGCTTGGGATATGAAACTTTGTTGGAACATCTGAACTCCACCTTTTATTTCTTCTTTCAACCCACTGACAAAGCAACTGATAAAAAATTCCTCTGTGAGGCCTGTAGTCTTATTCGTTAGCTCTTCAAACTTTTCTTGGTAAGTTTTGACAGAGGACCACTGTCTAAGTTTGGTTAACTGCCCCATAGCATCCTCAAAAGCACTATCCCCAAATCAAAAGAGCAAAACCCTAGAAAATTCCCTCCAAGTACATAGGGTGTGGGATTTCTCAAACCACTGATACCAGTGCATAACCTTATCCTCCATGTGTAGAGAAGCTAAACGTAATTTATGGGTTTCGTCTATGGCGTTTGACTCAAAAATTTCTCACATTTGTAAATCCAAGCCTCGTGGTCTTCCCCAAAGAATTTAGGAAAATCTAATTTTGGTTGAAACAGACGAACATGGCCCGGATTCTGATTAGGATTTGGAAGTAGTGGAGAAGAAGAAGTCGAAGATACCTTTTCTTGAATCTTTTCATACTTCAAGTTCAGAGTGGTGATCAGATTCTTGAGCCCATCCATCGTGTCTTTGAACCCATCCATAGCTGTCGCTTGACGATCCGTAACATCTGTCAGTCGTTGAATGGAGTCATTGGTTGCATCTGTCAACTTTCGAATAGATTCTTCCAAACATTTAGTCTCCTGCGCACGAGTTTCGGCCATGATTTCGATTGCCCACAGTCAGAGGAGCAAGGCTCTGATACCACTGATAGAGTCTTCGTAGTGAAATGGAATTGTGAACTAGATCCAACAGAACTTTATTATTGATTGATTGAGAGAAAGAATTACAGGAAGAATTGTAAAGGCACAGAGTTACAGAAGAAGAAGAGAGAAGAAGAAAAGAAATGAGCAACATCAACTCCCCTTACTCCTACGCCTCCTTCCCCCTTATAACCGACTGACGGATTATCCAACTCCTCTCCAACCGACACAACTCACAATTACAATATTACACATAAAGCCCTGAATACAAGCTACAATTACAATTAACCCCCTGTTGTAGACACCCCATTCTGGACTGTCCAGATAACGTTATTTGTCGATCTTTTATTTCCCCAATGATGATCTTAGTCGAAAACAATGTAAGGACAAAGGTGTGGTTAAGCTTTGAGCGTCCAGAACCTCACTCAAAACCCCTTTCAAACCCTTCAAACCAGAGCCAAACAGCCCCAGCAAAACGCAATTGGCATACGCCAGCGTCCAGAAGGCGTACGCCAGTCATCTGCCATGTGTCAGTCATCGACCAATGGCCCATCTTTTACTGGCGCACGCCAGTTAATAATGGCGCACGCCAGTCAAACCCAGTCAAATCAACTTTATGCAGCAACTTGGGCGGGACTTTTGTGCCACCCTGACGTCGGCTACAGCGTCCCTGATGATTACTTTCGGCAGAGACGTTCCCTCTCTCTCCTACACCCCCCATCAAGGCAAGTCCCATGCATTTAATGCATGGGAGGCTCCAACCTTGTCTTAACCAGCCAAACAGGCCTTAGCACCAGACTGATCTCAGTCACTCCCCCTCTATAAATACCCCCCTTGCATTCATTTGCAAGGGGTTAGTCTTTTTAAGAAGCATAGAGTTCCCTTCTCCTCTCTTCTTGCTCTCTTCTTCTATTGAAAGAGAAAAGAAGGAAGTCCACTTCCATACACCCACTGATGTTCAGTCACCATACAACCTCCATCTTCAATCTCTAAAGCTCAATACAACCACCAAACCTCAATACCAAGAGGTATACCACCTTTACGTTCTTTTCTGTTTTCGACCCCTGAGGGGAGCCGTTGAGGCCCAGGCTAGTAAGTAATACTAGTCCTGGCCTCAAACTGGTAAAATATGACGATCGTATCGGATCGAACATGGCGCACGCCAGTAACCTATGCCGTACGCCAGTTTTGGCAGTACGAGCACAACTGGCGTGGGGATCATGGATCGTCATTCTTTTGTTCTGTTTTTCTGTCAATCACTCTTGCATGCTAAATAACCAGTTTACCGCTTTCCGTATATTTAGAACTGTTTAGATGTAGTAGTTAATACTCGCTTCTTATCTGCTTAAAAGGCCTCTGAGATCCTTCTGGTCACGTTCCAAAGCCCAGATGATGTAAAAGTCAAGCACTGGATCAGGATCAAACCTGCGTACGGCAGTTAAAGCTAGGATCCAGTGGCTGGCTCTTGCATCTTAGTTCAGTCTTGGCCTCTTTTCTGTCCCCACTCTGTTTAGGGGGTTTCTTGTCTATGTTCGTGGCTTCAAGCCGTCTCATCTGTCTGTAAATGTATATATCCTGCTTATTTAACTGCATGGTTTGTCCTGGGTGTGCGCTGGTCCTTTTCCAGAGCCCAGAGGGTTACAAACAAGGACTGTGAAACCAGATGAGTGGAGTACGCCAGTCTCCCTGTGGCGTGCGCAGGTCGTATCAACATGCGGTGGCTCGGCCAGTGCATGCTGGTAGAACTTGCTCACGCCCTTGCGGGGCAACGTACTGCAATTTGTTCAGTTTGCTCAGTGCTTGTTCTCAATCTATATTTTAGCATTGCAATCAAGCCATCCATAAGCATTTTGCCATATAAACTGCAACTTGTTAAAGTTTTAACCCCCGTTAACTGTTCCCCCGCCCTACCTGGCTAAAAAATGATCAAATGAGAGAAAAATGCAAGCGCTTTTACAAAATGCCCGAGTAGAGACCGATCTCCGGATTGGGCGAGAGGGGTGCCATAAAACCCTTCCCCTCTCGTAACCTGGCTCCCGAACCTCAGATATCGAAGGTGACGACGGACCGGTCTACAAGCCTTTTCAAAATCAAACAAACGTGGCAAACGTTTTTCGAGTTCAGTTCCTTGGGTGCTTTCACCGCTAAAACCCGAGTGGCGACTCTGAATCGAGGCGTTTCGCCGCGCTTTTTCTAACAAAAAGGGCCGCACCCGATTTTCACAAATTAGAAATTTCCCGGGGCGCGTGCCCACAGTGGCGACTCTGCTGGGGATCTATTGCGTTGATTGATATTTGGCGATTAATACATAATTGAACAATTTTCAAAAAGCTTGTCAAAACAGTACGCTCCGCGCTACTGAAGAACGGAATGGTAACATAACAGGATCTCAGCATCCGACCAATCCGAACTGGGGCTTTTGCTATTGTTCTCTTGTGTAGTTTTCTCCAAATATCAATTAACGAAAGTGAGCCAAGCTTCAAAAGGCATTTGTTTTCAAAAGCGTTGCGTTTTTCTCTCATTTGATCATTCTTCGGCATTCTCCGTTCGTATCGATGGTTGATCAGCCCCGTTGAGGTGTTTTGGGTAACCGGCACAGTTTACTGGAGCCCGGGGTCCTCGAACGCCCAACAACCTTGGACGATGATGAGTCGTACTACCGTTCGACCATTGCTTTGCTCTACGCGTTGCAATGGGAGGTATATCGCGGCTCTAGTCAGAGGAACCCCTTTAAGCCAAAACCGGCCTCTACAGCGTTTACAAAGCACTAGAACCTTTCAACATAAGACAGGAACCCGCAGGGTAGGATTACTTGTTTCTAACCCCATGTCCTGTTTATGTGTTACCGCTTTTCCTATCGCATGCTTGTGCATACATCCATGATCGTTTTGCGTAGGAGCATGCTAGGGCGGCTTTTAGGATGTCTTTTGTCGAGTCTGTCTTGCGCCCACTCGGCGTTTGCCTTGGACCGATGACGAGTCGTGCATCTCGATGTTGCACGTTACCAGAATTTTCAAATCCTTAATCAATGAGACTTCGGGAAATCGATACTTCCTAAGTCCTTGTCTAAATCCCCATCGAGGTTTCAAACCGAAAACTAGGAACAACGGAGAGAATGGCATGATGCTTACACCACTCGGGTTAAAAGTGCTAATCACTTACACCAGGCTCCGGCACAGTGCTGCTTACGCCATTTCGGTTACGGTATCATGCCATCTACACCGAGTTGTTCCAAAATCAAACTTTGAAACTTCGAGAAGGGAGAAAGTCAAAGACTTAGGCTGTTTTGGCATCTCTTAGTAACATTCGATTCAATCAAGGATGCACCGTCGAAAAGAAAATCCGAGGATTCCATGGCAACTGTCCGAGTGGCGTAAAGCAGACTCCCCCTAGTTCTAGAGTCTAGGAGGACACCGACGACGTTGGCATGATCATTTTTCAATTCCCGTCTATTCTTTCAAATAAAATGACTGCAGGCTGTCACTGAGCTCTTATACTTTGCCGTCTAGTCATGCCGATGTCAAAGCAGAATTCCGAAATCAAGAGCCAAACCTACTTGGGACCGTCCGTCGAGTCTGTTTGAGGATCTGATTTAGGGGTTCGTCTTTCAGTCAACCGCAACGGAAGCTCTGGCCTGCACTGTGTCACGAGAGGACTCACCACCGACTACTCCGTATGAGTCCCCTCCGTCTACTCCATCTCCGCCAGCATCTCCCAAACTTGTTAAAACAGAAGTACTAACCATGGCGGATGTCCCACCTCCGAATCTTGCAACCGCCCTAGCCGATCTACAGCGCAACCTGGCCATCATGCAACAAAGAGCCGACCAGGCCGACGCCTCTATGGCCAATCTTCAAACCCTAATCGAGGAGCGACTTCCCCTGGTAGCAGGAGGGGAAGGAGGTGAAAGGCGTGAACAGGGAGCCGCCGGCCAGGAGGAACCGCTGGTTGAGAATCCCGCTCCAAGCCCAGAAGTGGCAGCTTTGGTCGCCAAAATGGCCAAGTTGGAAGAAGCCGTCGCCAAATCTGAAAGAAAAGGGTCGGGAGTACTAGACATGGACCGCCTCTGCCCATTTCCGAATGCCCGGCTGCCCGATCGGTTCAAAATGCCCGACTTTGCAAAGTTCGACGGTACTGGAGACCCGAAAACTCACTTGCTGGCCTATCATGGAGCCATGAAGCTGCATGGCGTCGAGGAGGATGCCATGGCTCAGCTATTTCCACAAACTCTTGCCGGTCCCGCCTTCCAATGGTTCCTGTCGCTCGACATCTCCAAGAGACGGACATGGGAGGACATTGGCACGGCCTTCAATGCTCAGTATAGCTACAACGCCCAACTCAAAATGACCACTCGGGAGTTGGAATCCACCAAGATGACTGCAAAGGAGTCCTTTGCAGACTTTATCCAAAGATGGAGAGCCAAGGCCGCTCTCATGCCCGACCGCCCAAGCGAGAAGGATCAGATCCGCATCATCTCCCGTAACCTGCAGCCCGACTTCGCCAAAAACCTCGTGTTGGTTCAGGGTGCAAACTTCGAAACCTTCTATGACTCCGGGCTGGCCATCGAAGAAGCCCTTCAAACCGGCGTTCTGCCTAGGAGTGACAATTCCTCCTCCACCTCAGCCTCAAAATCAAAGCCCCGTGCGTACACCGGGAACAGCACTGCTTTGTTCGGTGGCAACAGCTACGCCAACGCGAACTCTGCCAACAACCCCTCTACCCAAAACTCTAACCACATTGCCGACATTAACCAAGTTCAAACCCCTCAAAGACCCCGAAATCGCAATCAACCCCGTAACTTCGCCAACTTCGAGGCGCCTCTCTCCTCGGTGTTGGAAAAGCTAATCAAAACCGGACATCTCAGGCCTCTAGCCCCAACTCCACTTCCTCAAAATCCACCCCCTAGCCATAACCCCAACGCTTTTTGTGCGTATCACCAAATGCCCGGCCATTACACCGATTCCTGCTATCGCCTCCGTCATGCGATACAGGATTTGGTGGACAATGGCACCCTTCCAACTCCACCCACAAAGCCCAATGTCATCTCTAACTCCTTGCCCAAACATGACCCTAACCCTCAAGTGAACCAGATAAACCTCAGCTCCACCATATTCAACCCCACTGACCATATTACCTCAACCTTCAACCCAAGACCAGTTGTACCCTTCCCCTCCGAACCAAGCATTAACATGATGGCGGCCGGATGGGCCATGGAGGACAGAGCCAAGGAATGGGAAGAGCTTTGCAGTGATTGGACTGAACAGTATAACATGGGGTTCCCCGCGCACCCTCAGGTCAATCAAATATGGCTAGACCAGTGGCAGGTAGAATGGAACGCGGCACAGGCTGACCCTCTGGATGGTCTCTCTTTGTTCGCGCTCTTTTACCAGCTTGAATTAAACCCAGTCGAAGTAGAAGCCGAGGAATACGTGTGGGATCCACAGCCTGGTGGATGGCAATTGGGTCAAGGTCTCGAGACTGATGTGGACCAAAACGACTTCGATGAGAAGTACTGGGACCAGTTCCAAGAGGGGGAGGTTGTGCCCGATGTTCGTCGCCCACTAGGCGCCATGTTACCCTTGGTAAATGCTATTGCTGACACGCTCGACCGTCGCATCCATGAATTCGATCCTACTCTCGACTTCGTCTCTGTGGAACAGCCTTGCCCTATTGTTTCTGCTCCCGGGGACGACTGCTCAATCATGGTTCTAGATGCGCTCCCGGCCGACCTCTGGGACGCGGAAGAAACCGTTAAGACCTCACCGCCAGCTGATATTTGGGACGTCGACAACATTGTCGACCTAAACATGGGAAACGAAGTGTGGACCGTCAATGCTGCTCTCGTCGATGGAGGATTTTGGGACGTTCCGTTCGTCACTAACCCGGGAGCGCCATTTGAAGAAGAGGCTGCACAGGATCCCGCCTTTTGGGAAGGCCTAGTGATGGAGGACTTGGAATGGGACACCGCTCTGGGGACAGACTCGGCTGCAACGATGGCATCAACAGACAGAGGGAAGCGCAAGCTGGAAGAAGTACCGGCCGATCTGTGGGATTCTGTTGACTCATCATCTTGGTGGGACGTGGCCAATGTCACTAGGAGCGGCCGAGTGTTTCAGCCCTCCAACCTCCAGGCTGGGAGCTCGTCCAATCCGCCCGATCAGAAAGCCACTGTTCCCACTGCTCAGAGAACTGATCCGCTCTTTCCAAATGGGGTTCCAGAAGAAGACGCCATTTTGAAACAGCTCGAACGGATTCCGGCTGCTGTCTCTATCTGGGGCCTAATTTCGTCATCAAAAGAGCATCGAGAGAAGCTATCCTCCGCGTTGGCCCGGCTCACGGTACCGATTGACATCACTCCCGAGGCCATGATCGCCCTCGTGCTGCCACTCCTCTCCAAGCACTCTGTCACTTTCACTGAAAGGGATCTGCCCGTTGAAGGAACTGCTCACAACCGCCCGCTGCACATCACCGTCAAGTGCCGGGGACATTGGGTGCCAACCGTGCTAATTGACAACGGCTCGGCCATCAACGTTTGCCCGATGAGGGTTGCCTATCGTTTGGGATTCTCAAAGAGTGACCTAACGCCCTCCAATCTGGCCGTCAAGGCATACGACAACACACGCCGCATGGTGGAAGGAACTCTAATGCTGAAACTGGATGCTGAGAGTTTCGAAATGGATGTAAAGTTCCACATGGTCGACGTCCCCGCCACCTTTAACCTGCTGCTGGGCAGGCCTTGGCTTCATAGCGCCGACATTATGGCTGTACCTTCAACCCTGCACCAGAAAGTCATGCTGGGGCTGCCTACCGGAACCTTAACAATCTGCGCGGACTCTGGGATCCGCCCGCTCACGGATGACGGCACACCTGTTTTGGGCATTATGCACGGGGAAGAAGACTCAGACTTCGGGGGTTTCTCTTTCGACACGTTTGGCTCCGTCCTCGCCATTGCCATGGATGACGACTTCACCATAAGCTCAACTGTCCTCGAAATGATGAGGAAGATGTCATTCATGACGGGCCTAGGACTCGGGGTCAACCAACAAGGGATCGCTGAGTTCCTTGTCTTTCCTTCCAACAAAGGTCGTTTTGGTCTCGGTTACACTCCACCGGCCAAAGACGCCGAAAGGAGGAAAGACACGGGAAAACCTCGAACCCTTTTTGGTAACCCCGACAGCTACTTCGTGCGAGAGGGAGGAGGCTCTGCTTATTCGGGACAGATAGAGCCGTTTTGGGATCCGGAGACTTCCACCTGGCTGCCGGGATTTGAAATATTTGCTACGGACACCTGGTCCGATGAGGAGACGGCCGAAGAAAAACTGGCCAAACAGGAGTTCGAGAAGCAGCTGGGTCAGACCAAGGGAGAGTTTGACTGGCTGAAGGCTTTTGATCAAGGGGATTTGGAGATGCTGTTCTCCCAGGTAGGTTTGGTTGGCAAGGGCGAAGAAGCTGAAGTGCTGATGCTCGGGCCCGACTCCTTAGATGCTCTCAAGGATCCTACTTCTCTCATCGTGAAGGCACAGGGAAGTCTCAATAACTGCATTTTCACTCCGCGTCTAACATGCATTGACGATGAGTCTGAGTCTGACACGGAGTCTGTCAAGTCTAAGTCTAGCTCAGAGTCGGAGCTTGTGCCTCTTGGCCCTCCACGTCGTAGCTTTTACTTCGAGTTCGAGTCTGCTGTACTTGGCAACCCTGTGGGGTTTTATGAAATGCATGACCCTACTTCTGACTACTTTGCTAACTTCTATATAAACTGTGTCGACCCTGACGATGAAGGAACAGACTTCGACGGGGACATCCCGGCTGAGTTGCGTTCCCTCATCGAAAAGGAAGACGAAAGGCGTGCTCAGCCTCTAAAAGAAGAAGTAATTTTTGTAAATTTGAAAGACGAGGACGACCCCCGCATGATGCAAATCGGTGCAAATCTGTCCCCGGAAAATCATGCCGGAACGATCGAGCTCCTCAAGGAATTTCCCGAGGTTTTCACGTGGTCTCACAAGGATATGCCCGGCATCGACCCTGAAATAGTGCAGCATCGGATCCCGTTGGAGCCTGGGGCTGTCCCCGTCAAACAGAAGCTCCGCAGGATGAGGCCGGATTGGGTCCAGAAGATCAAGGAAGAGGTTACAAAGCAGATTGATGCAGGATTCATAAGGGTTGCAGAGTACCCTAAATGGGTGGCCAACATCGTGCCTGTTCCTAAGAAGGATGGAAAGATCCGAGTCTGCGTCGACTTCCGGGACTTAAACAAGGCAAGCCCCAAAGACAGTTTTCCCTTGCCACACATTGACGTGCTTGTGGACAACACGGCGGGGCATGCCTTGCTCTCTTTTGTCGACGGATTCTCCGGATACAACCAGATCTCTGTGGCACCCGAGGATCAAGAGAAAACAACGTTTGTCACGGAATGGGGCACTTACTGCTATGTAAAAATGCCGTTTGGACTGAAGAACGCCGGGTGCACGTTCCAACGGGCTCAAACGACCTTGTTTCACGATTTTATCCATAAGACTGTCGAGATCTACGTCGATGACATGATCGTGAAGGCAAAGGAGGAAAAAGACTATCTTCCGACACTCAGGCAATTTCTCGAAAGGCTCCGCAAATACAATGTGCGCCTGAACCCGCAAAAGTGCACGTTTGGGGTCACGTCTGGAAAAATGTTGGGGTTTCTGATCACCGCGAGGGGAATTGAAGTGGATCCTTCCAAGATCAAAGCAATTCTTGAGATGGAGCCGCCCAAGTCGGAAAAAGGTGTGCGAAGTTTTCTAGGGAAGGTCCAGTTCATCAGCAGGTTTATCTCCAAGTTGACTCTAACCTGCGGGCCGTTATTCCATTTGCTCAAAAAGGGGGTCCCATTCGAATGGACGGAGAAATGCCAGACCGCTTTCGAGTCTATTCAGAGGTATTTGCAGAGCCCACCGGTACTGATGCCGCCAACGCCAGGTCGACCTTTGATTCTCTATCTGTCCGTTTCTTCAACAGCCATGGGATGTCTGCTAGCACAGGAAGGAAGTAATGGGGTCGAGAAGGCTGTGTACTACCTGAGCAAGAAGATGGTTGGATCTGAGGAGCGCTATACCCCTCTGGAAAAGACGTGTTGGGCGCTAGTTTGGGCTACAAGAAAGCTTAGACACTACATGCTAGCCTATTCGGTGAGACTGATTTCTCGGATGGATCCTATCAAGTACCTGTTCGAGAAGCCTGCGCTCACCCATAAGCTAGCACGTTGGTTGCTTCTGCTAGCTGAGTTCGAACTCCAACATGTCACGAGGAAGTCTGTAAAGGGGCGCGCTGTGGCCGAATTTCTAGCCGATCACCCGATCGACGGCCCGGAAGACGTGAATTTCACATTCCCCGACGAAGAGGTCTTAACAATGGTCGAGGAAGTATGGACGCTCTATTTTGATGGGGCTGCTAACCAGAGGGGGTTTGGGATTGGAGTGTTGTTGATCACGCCCGCCGGGGCTCACATTCCGCTCGCCTTCAAGCTGAATTTCGATGTCACCAACAATCAAGCCGAGTATGAGGCCTGCATCGTCGGAATGGAAGCTGCTATCGCTTTAGGAGTCGAGAAGTTAGAAGTAATTGGCGATTCGAACTTGGTGGTTTCCCAAGCCAATGGAGATTGGAAGGTTCGTGAAGAAAAGCTGAAGCCTTATCACCAAGATTTGGAAGAACTGATTCCTCGCTTCAATAAGGTGACTTTCACCCATGTCCCACGATTGAAGAATCAGTTCGCCGATGCTTTGGCGACTTTGGCTTCAATGATCGAACTTCCAATAGGTGTTAAGTTGCGGCCAATTGTGATTGAACAGAGGGACCTGCCCGCTTACGAGTATATCAACGCCATTGATGATGTCGATGATGGCCTACCATGGTACCATGACATTTGGAGCTTTATGGAGCGCGGGGAGTTTCCTACTGAGGCCACGAAGAAGGACCGGATTGCCTTACAGAGGCTGGCTTCTCAGTACATCATCTGTGGGGGGAAGCTGTATCGAAGGTCGCACTGCGAAATGCACAAGCTCTGTGTCAACGGCGTCGAGGCAACAAAGATAATGGAGGAGGTCCACGAAGGAGTCTGCAGACCTCACATGAGCGGCGTCATGCTCGCTAGGAAAATCCTCAGGCAGGGTTATTACTGGTCTACAATGGAGGCGCAGTGCATCGACTATGTCCGGCGCTGTTATAAATGTCAAATCCACGCGAACTTGCAGCATGTCCCTCAGTCTAAGCTGTATGGCATGACTTCACCGTGGCCGTTCTCTGTTTGGGGCATCGATGTTATCGGGATGATCAGGCCATCTGCTTCAAATGGCCATAAGTTCATACTAGTAGCGATAGACTATTTCACCAAATGGGTCGAGGCTGAGTCTTACAAGACACTGACAACGGTTCAGGTTGCTCAGTTCATTCGAAAGAACATCATTTACCGGTACGGGGTTCCTCAGGCATTCGTATCCGATAACGGAAGTCATTTCAAGGGGAGGGTTCTGGAGCTCTTCGAGGAATTCGGCATCGAGATCCACCATTCAACGACCTATCGCCCGCAAACAAATGGGGCGGTCGAAGCTGCGAACAAGAATGTCGAGATGATCATCAAGAAGACTGCCGAGTCTGCACGGGATTGGCACGAGCAGCTGCCTCTCGCCCTCTGGGGATACCGGACGTCTATCCGTACTTCAACTGGTGCAACTCCTTTCTCTTTAGTCTATGGGATGGAGGCAGTACTTCCCATCGAGCTTGAGGTGCCGTCGCTGAGAATCATGGTCGAAAGCGGTCTTGAGGAATCTGACTGGTTAAGCGGAAGGTTTATTGAGTTGATGTTGTTTGATGAGAGAAGACTCCGGGCTTTGTATCATGTTCAGGGTTATCAGCGTCGAGTTGCTCGAGCATTCAACAAAAAGGTGAGGTCCAGGGGCTTGGTCGAAGGAGACATGGTCACAAAGGAGATCCGGGTTCCAGTATTTGATCCCCGCGGGAAATTCAGGCCGAAGCGAGCCGGGCCATACATCATCAAGACCATCCTATCCGGGGGTGCTGCTAAGCTCATCGACCTCGACGGCAATGAATTCAACACCCTGGTCAACCTGGATCAGCTCAAACGTTATTTTCCCTGAGAGATGCTCGTTGGATCGAAAACCACAAGGGTGGGCGATTCCAAGCAAAAGTTAGAGCAGCCTGCTAGACCGAAAACCTAAGGAGGCGGTTCTAGGCAAAAATAAATAGGCAAAAGTCGAAAGCTCGCTAGACCGAAAACCTGAAAAGGCGGTGCTAGGCAAAAGTTAGAGCGTAAAAGAAGAGGTAAAATACACGAGCGAACCTTGGCCTGAACTACGTTCTGACCTGATTCCCTGGAAAAAGGGATACGTAGGCAATCTCACCTTGAGATTCGGTCACATTCCATCAAAATTTCGATCCAGGTTTGACATTTTTGGGTCCACATCGCAGTTTGAGGAGGTCGATCACAAGTCAAAGGCAGCACTGAAGCGAATCAAAAAGGGGGAAACCCGTTGTCTTTCAACTTTATTGAAAATTACTACTTCTAATACATAAGCTGAGCATAAAAGCCTTTAAAAGAAAAAAAAAACAGTTGGAGCATGAAAAACAGAACAAAATGCTTAAGAAGCCTAACGGCTCGCAGTTTATTCTAAGCATAGCAAAGTGGCCCGGAGTCAGTCAATATTTTCTCTTGCATTCACCTTTGCTCTCAGCCACTGTCTGTAGCGGCTCCTCAACCCTGTTGAAAAATCCGGCATCTCAGCCTGAAGGGCTCTAAGGCCCCAGCGCCGTTGGTAACCATTGAGTGTTTGAGCGTTGAAATTCGGGACACGGAAATCCCCAATGCTGATGCGGTGGTTCTCTTGAGAAGCACCCAACTGTCGAAGAACACGGCCGGGGATGTAGAAAGTGAAGCTCGACAGGCCCGCGATCACCACCCTGTCGAACCCATCGGAGCGGATGGCCATGTCCGGGAGATCCAACCAGGGGCACCTCCAGGCAACCTCGTCAGGCTGCAGTTGCCGCATGAACTCGTACCAGCCTTCTGTGTCCATGTCAGGGTAGCGCATCTCCCTCTGATGAATCCTCTTCGGAAAGAGATTCCAACCCGCCACCGAAGGGTGCAGTAGATTCAATTTGTCCGACAGTCACAACTGCATGAGAGGAAAAGACAAGTAAGAAGCCAGATAAAACCTGAGCGAAAAGACAAGTAAGGAGCTAGGGAGCAGCCTAAGCCGAGCGTCGAGGTAAAATGAGAACGTGAGAAAAATCGGAAAAAGGTGAGCTGAGTGAGATTACCTGAAGCAAAAGAGGGCTGCCGCTGAAGACGGCCGACTGGCCCGTATACACCAAGTCCAAACCCAAGAGAGTTTCGGCCAAGACCAAAGGGACCACATTCCTTCGCGCCCCCATCTGTGCAGCAACGCTCACAAGCGAAGGGCTGACCTGCCCGTGGGCCGGCACGAGCAAATAGGCGGCCAGCAAGCAAATTACCAAGGCGAAGCGGCGGCGCGCCTGGGCGTCATCACTATCCAAGTCGCCGTCCGGGCTGTACATTTCGATCAACCGCAGGGTATTCATATGGCCGCCCTCGAGGATAGTATTCGCCAAGCCCCGGGAAATGTTGAGTGAACTGGCCAACAGTTTAAGCATGCTCGCTTGGTAGAGCGGAACTACAAGCGTAGGGGACGAGAAGGTCCGAAGGTACGCCTGAAATTCCTCGACAGTCGGGCACATCTCGTCGTCGCCAAAGCGAAAGACATGGACGTCCGGGTCCCAGAATCTGAGAGCAGCCTGCAAGAGCGCTGGGCGGAGTGGCACATGTCGAAGAAAGCGGAACGAGGCGAGGCCGTGGTATTGAAAATTGAGCCAGTCAACGCTTAGAAATTGCGCTAACCAGGGCCTAAGTAAGGTGGGGAGGGGGTTATCCATGGCAAATGTTGAAGTATACTGGGGAAAAGGGGAAGCAATGCAGTCCTGAAGACTACAGAACTTATGCCTCTGCTTTATAGGCCTTGGCCTTGCCCTTTCATCACCATTAAGCCACCAAGGCTTCATGCTAGCTTCCAAACCTCCCCTGTGCAAAGGACACTGCCTCCTGAAAACCCAGAAACCGTGTGCAAACCGTGTGGGAGTAAAAACAAAGTGGCCCCTGAAAAAGGACAGTTGGTCAGTCAAGTGGATCTGGCGTTCAAGAACCTGGCGTACGCCAGTTTATAACTGGCGTGTCCGTGTCCCCCACTTACTGGCGTACGGGCCTCAACTTCTGGCGTGCGCCAGTAGGTTTCACCAGAAACCAGTTTGCAGCAGCTACTGCCTCCGCATGTTCGTTTTTGATTCCGGGGTTGGTTTTTGCCATTTGAGGATTCATACAAGTCACAAACATCATTTAAGGCTATGGCAGCGCGTCGGATTCTAAAAGCCATGCCTGATGAAGATTTTGGACCCCCGGTGGCCCGTTTCAAGCTAAAATCAAGGATACGGGAGGTCAAGACTCATTTCCGGGGCTTTCGCCAAATTTTGTCATACCATACATGTCACATAGGTCTTGTGTGACTGTGTGGGGGTGTCGGTTTCAGTCCGGGACCATATCGAGTCATCTTTGGCGTCTTATGTCCATTTTTGCGACATTTTTAGCTTTTTCTTAGTATTTCTCTTGCACCGGGGCAAGTTCACCGGCTTTAATGGCTCGTGCAAGTCATTGTACATCTATGTCACCTTTCAAAAGGGTCAGTTTCTTTCCCCGGGGAGAATCTTGGAGTTTGGCCTACCGGCGCCCAAAACTCCCGTATCCCCCGCGTGTCTGGGATACGTGTCGTATCCTAGGACTTTTCTGTCCATCTTTTCTTCGAGCTAAGTCAATTATGTGCGTATTCAAGTGTCTGTTGTCGACTCAAAAAATTCATCAATGCATGTTAGATATTAGCGGATGTTTTGTTCTTTTCCTTTACCAAGTCTCACCAAAGTAATGGGAAAGCGATAAAACAGAAAATGCTTATGTTATATACTACTGTGTCAAAGCTAACGGTGGAAATGTATCAAGTATCAAACGGCACAACGGCCCGGGCAGAGCTAAATGTATCAGGGCACACTCGCCCAAAGGTCAAAAGGCACGCAGGCCCAATCCAAAGTATCCAAATGTTTCCAAGTATCAAAGTGCCGGCAAAATGGACTAAGGCTCGGTGGTAGCCCTCAGTCATCAAAAAGGTCTTCCTCGTCGTCATCGTCCTCGCTGTCCTCTACCTCCCGAGGGTCTATCCGGAACCTGGGGTCGCTCGCTGAGTCAGAGCCGCTGCTAAGGGACGTCCCCTCTTCCTCTTCTTCCTCTGCCTCTTCTTCTTCTCTCCTCTTCTTCTGCGAGGGTCCCTCGGCAGGCTTCTTCTCTGCAGGCCTCTTCCTCAGCTCCCGACGGAACTGGAGCTCCTCGCTGGCCGGAGTAATTTGCACTCCCCGTTCCACCCTTGCCGCTGGCCGGGAGGAGCTCGAAGCTGCTTTATTTGCTGGGGGAGGCCGCACGCTCTTCCTCCTAGGAGCCGCCCTAGCATGTCCCTGCATAGTCATTCAATTCAGTTAACATACATTGTGCATATTGTATATATTGAAATGCTGAGTGTAGGAAATGTCAAAAGCAATCCTGATCAAAAGTAAGAGGAAAAGTTATACCTGAGACTGCTCAACGGGAGCTGGAACTGGTGGTGGGTACTCCAACTGCAAAGAGGCGCCGCCGGCTATCCTATGGAACTCTTTCTCCATGGCCTTCATCAGGCGAGCTGCCTCCCGTACCCATTCTATCGGAGCCTGTGACAGATTTCGGGACAGAATCAGCATGCAAACCAAGTGTACATACTGAAAACAAATACGGGAACTACAAAAGGGTAAAAGAATGTCTTACCGGCCCTGTGATCTCTGCTGGGTCTGTCCTAGCGGGCTCGAACCGAACTACAGCCTCCTCTCCTGCCGTGTCCCGCACAGCTAGGGTCCAAGAAAGCCGAGGCAGCCCCGTCGCCGTGGCATAGTCGCTCCTCTCTCTCGGCTGGGCTGTCCTGCTCTCCCGGCTCCGCCTCTCCTCGCCAGCCTCAAGCGCCTCGCTCTGCACGGCAACATGCTCCAGCACTCCAAGCGGCCTAGCCAAGCGCTGCCTCCGGTAGACAGCATAGTCACGCCCAGGCCTCAGAAAAGCAGCAAGCCCGGCCGGAACAGTGAAACGCCTCAGCTCGGCCAGCGTGTACTTATCCGTGTGAGAAGCATGAGGAGGCAGTGGCCCGGGCACCTGGTACTCAAGAGAACCCAGTGACTGCCGTGTCACCCGGTCACCCAAGTACCACCGCCACCCGAAAGCAGACTCCAACAACACCCGGCTTGCTGTCACCACCCTGCTTTGTGCTAGGTACTCAGGCTCAGGCTCGGCGCTACTCCACGGGTTCCAATCCACCTGTAGGACAATGGCACAGATTTTAAAACATCAGTGACAGCATTAAAGCAATTCTAAAAGGCAGGATAATCAGTTTGGCATGTTACGTACCTGGGTACCCGACAGCTCGTCCAGGTACGACCGGAAGGCTAGGAGGCTCCCTCTCGACTTCTTCTTGCCGCTGTACATGGGACCCCAGATCATGGCACGAGGGAGCATCCTCAGGTTCGGGCACTTGTTCTCCGGTGGGTACATCTTCAGCACTTCATAGGCCCACAGCTGCAAACGGTCAGGCAATCAAAGCGTCAGAATACAGTTCATAGGCAAATTAAAGACAAGTGCAAGAAATAGAAAAACGGGAAGTAAATGACAAGCTTTGTTTCCTACCTCCCACACTCTCCAGTAGCCGGCCGTTGCCTTCTTTCCGCGCGAGAACTCTCCCATGAAACTGTAGCAGGCACCCAGAGCTGCTCCTCCCCAGTCAAACCTCGAAGCTGCGCCTAAGTCATGGAGGGCCGGTAAGTAGGACAGGTGCACCGTGGATCGCTTGTTCGGGTACAAGGTGGCCCCGAACAAGTACAACAAGTAGGCCCTCGCCATCTGCTCCGCCTCCAAGTCTGACTCCGGCTCCCTCCCGTGCAAATACCGCTTAAACTGGTCATAATGGACGGTCTCTGCCTCACCCGCTGGCGCCTGCCCTAAGAACCACTCCAGAGCCGCGGGATCCCTGTAAATCTCTGAGTCAAACGGGATAGGCTCTCCACCTACCCTCAAGCCCGTGAGCGCTGCAAAGTCAGACGGGGTCACCGTCATCTCCCCAATCGGCAAGTGGAAGGTATTTGAGGAATCCCACCACCTCTCGGCCAGCGCAGTCAACAAAGCGTGGTCGCTCTTCACGGCCGTCAGAGTAAGGATAAACGGCCGGAACCCTGCAGCATCAACCAAGGCCCTGACTCGCTCGGGCAAGCTCCTGTACAACTCAAGCGAGCTCGCTGGACCTCCATGGCCCCGAGTGCTGGCTGCCCCCCTCTGCACAGCAAAGACAGACAGCAGAAAGAATTTCATCAATAATTGCAAACCACACAGTTAGTCGAATTCAGAATATCAAAGAGTAACTCTACAGTCGAAACAGGTATCATAAAGGTCGAACAAAGCTACCAGGGCACTTGTATTCTCCTATCCAGTTCTGCTATCAGTCGAATCAGTTCAAAGGTATTTCTTAGTCAGGTTCCGAGCTACAGGGCCTCCCTTTTCTCAAGGTACATCTCTCAGTCGATTGCATGAGTTTTCAGTTTATCAATATGGTCGATTCAAGCTATTGGGCACGCCATCCGGGCGTCCGTCATGTCATGGCAATCTACTCAGTCGAATTCAAGTTCAAAGGACAGTCTTATTGATCAAAGCCACTTATGGTCGATTCTAGTTTGACACTAACCGTTTTCTCAAAGTTTTTGGGCATCCTGCAAGTCGATTCAACTACTTCAAGTGTTCTATCATTCAAGTTAAGTTTCAAAAGTCGAGGTACGCTATTCGAGGTTCTGCTTTCTCCGTCAAGTTACAGTTCAGGGTTATAGTCAACATGCATTACGAACTAAGCTACGACAGTTCAAAACTACCTTTGGATTCAAATGACAAGACATGCATATCAAAGGAAAAGTTCAAAGGAATACCTGCGCCCAATTCACAGACAGGTGTCTCTGAGGGTCTCTCAGAACAAGCTCTGCGTCGTAGCTCCCCCTCAAAGGTGCCAGGCTATCAATCCCAGACGGAATAAACACGTGTGGCTCGGGCAGAACGTACGTGGCCGCGTCGAACCTAGCACGGGGGGCCAGCCGTATAGACTCTGCAAGCGTCACTGCTCGCTCAAAGGACCACACCTCCCCCTGAGCCTCCTCTGCTGCCTCGGTCTCGCTCACAAAGGCCTCCTCCTCGGCCCTGGCCCTCTCAGCCTCCTCCCTCAGGCGCTCCTCCTCCTGCGCTCTCTCCACTTGCCGGGCCCTATCCTCTCGTGCTGCCAGCACTGCAGCCACCACCCCCGGGTTCTCCCGGAGCAACCGGCCGAGTTCTTCCTCGGACACAAACTCGGCAAAATCCCCTCGAGTGATGGGTACGTGTGCCGAAGACCCCACTGCAGGCCGGAACTCAGCCCCTTCCACGGGTACCTCTCCGGATGCTCCCTCTTCAACCACCGGGCCCTTGCCCCTCGCCGGATCTCTCACCGGCGTCTCCGGCCGATCACCGTCATCACCACTACCACTGCCACTGCTGCCGGCTCCAACTGAGCCCAGACCCGTGATCACTAAGCCCTCTACCCCACTGCTTGGATCCAATCAACGAACCTGTGGACCCACTATCACAACAGAACCTGGCGTACGCCTCATCCCTCCTGGCGTACGCCCCTCCTCGCCACCAACCACCTCTTTTGCATGGCCATCGCCGCCACTCGAGCCGCCAGAAACCCCTACACCAGTCGCCGACGGGGCTTCGCCTGGCGTTTGATCGTCGATTTGAGGGCCCTCGGTCTC
The DNA here is from genome assembly GCF_030253575.1 of Rhododendron vialii. Classification (NCBI taxonomy): domain Eukaryota; kingdom Viridiplantae; phylum Streptophyta; class Magnoliopsida; order Ericales; family Ericaceae; genus Rhododendron; species Rhododendron vialii. The sequence goes on along the minus strand of NC_080562.1, from coordinate 7,572,746 downwards.
CCCACTTAACCGAACCTCGTCACCACCAACGCCACCACCACCATTGCCGCCACCTTCGCCGGAATTATCCATGGGAGAATGTGGGTATGTGTGTGGTGAGAAAAGGATGAAAGATTAGGGAAAAGATTGGGATTTTGAGAGAGCTTTTGGGTTTCTGGAGTTCAAAACCGAAGGAATGGCGGTTCCTTGCCATCTGCAGCAGTTTAATCGACGTATGGAGCCACTGGGCCGGGTCTGGGCTCGGATCTGGGCTCGGATCTCTGAGATCAATGGCACACGCCAGTTGTTTGTACCGTACGACAGTACTTTGTGGGCCTCAGGCCCAATCCATATCCCATGCTGAAATTCGTCCTCCAATGAAAGCTCGACTTGTTCTGGGAAGCTCTGGACCCATCCCCAAGCAGAGGCCCGTCCAATTTCAAATCAACGACGATCCACTCGTCCAATTTCAAATCAACAACGATCCACTCGTCCAATTTCAAATCAACGACGATCCACTCGTCCAAATTCAAATCAACGACGATCCACTCGTCCAATTTCAAATCAACGACGATCTACTCGTCCAATTTCCACTCGTCCAATTTCAAATCAACGACGATCCACTCGTCCAATTTCAAATCAACGACGATCCACTCGTCCAAAATCAAATCAACGACGATCCACTCGTCCAATTTCAAATCAACGACGATCCACTCGTCCAATTTCAAATCAACGACGATCCACTCGTCCAAAATCAAATCAACGACGATCCACTCGTCCAATTTCAAATCAACGACGATCCACTCGTCCAATTTCAAATCAACGACGATCCACTCGTCCAAAATCAAATCAACGACGATCCACTCGTCCAATTTCAAATCAACGACGATCCACTCGTCCAATTTCAAATCAACGACGATCCACTCGTCCAATTTCAAATCAACGACGATCCACTCGTCCAATTTCAAATCAACGACGATCCACTCGTCCAATTTCAAATCAACGACGGTCTATCCGTCCAATTTCAATTCAACGACGATCTATCCGTCCTACCATCTGCTTTCCCGAGCAGAGTCGAAGCTTTTGCAAAAGGGATCATTCCCCAGGAGAGTCCACATTCCGTGATCTGGCTATCAAAGATAGCGAAGCAGCGGTCTATCCGCCCCTACGTCGAATCAAACAGGTTCTTCAAAGTTCTTGCATTCTGGATAGCCTTGAAAGAGGGTGTCTAGAAAACCTTTGACGTTACTTATCTCCAGTCAATGGTGCATCAAGTGCCGTCAAAGGGGGGCTTATGTAGACACCCCATTCTGGACTGTCCAGATAACGTTATTTGTCGATCTTTTATTTCCCCAATGATGATCTTAGTCGAAAACAGTGTAAGGACAAAGGTGTGGTTAAGCTTTGAGCGTCCAGAACCTCACTCAAAACCCCTTTCAAACCCTTCAAACCAGAGCCAAACAGCCCCAGCAAAACCCAATTGGCATACGCCAGCGTCCAGAAGGCGTACGCCAGTCATCTGCCACGTGTCAGTCATCGACCAATGGCCCATCTTTTACTGGCGCACGCCAGTTAATAATGGCGCACGCCAGTCAAACCCAGTCAAATCAACTTTATGCAGCAACTTGGGCGGGACTTTTGTGCCACCCTGACGTCAGCTACAGCGTCCCTGATGATTACTTTCGGCAGAGACGTTCCCTCTCTCTCCTACACCCCCCATCAAGGCAAGTCCCATGCATTTAATGCATGGGAGGCTCCAACCTTGTCTTAACCAGCCAAACAGGCCTTAGCACCAGACTGATCTCAGTCACTCCCCCTCTATAAATACCCCCCTTGCATTCATTTACAAGGGGTTAGTCTTTTTAAGAAGCATAGAGTTCCCTTCTCCTCTCTTCTTGCTCTTCTTCTTCTATTGAAAGAGAAAAGAAGGAAGTCCACTTCCATACACCCACTGATGTTCAGTCACCATACAACCTCCATCTTCAATCTCTAAAGCTCAATACAACCACCAAACCTCAATACCAAGAGGTATACCACCTTTACGTTCTTTTCTGTTTTCGACCCCTGAGGGGAGCCGTTGAGGCCCAGGCTAGTAAGTAATACTAGTCCTGGCCTCAAACTGGTAAAATATGACGATCGTATCGGATCGAACATGGCGCACGCCAGTAACCTATGCCGTACGCCAGTTTTGGCAGTACGAGCACAACTGGCGTGGGGATCATGGATCGTCATTCTTTTGTTCTGTTTTTCTGTCAATCACTCTTGCATGCTAAATAACCAGTTTACCGCTTTCCGTATATTTAGAACTGTTTAGATGTAGTAGTTAATACTCGCTTCTTATCTGCTTAAAAGGCCTCTGGGATCCTTCTGGTCACGTTCCAGAGCCCAGATGATGTAAAAGTCAAGCACTGGATCAGGATCAAACCTGCGTACAGCAGTTAAAGCTAGGATCCAGTGGCTGGCTCTTGCATCTTAGTTCAGTCTTGGCCTCTTTTCTGTCCCCACTCTGTTTAGGGGGTTTCTTGTCTATGTTCGTGGCTTCAAGCCGTCTCATCTGTCTGTAAATGTATATATCCTACTTATTTAACTGCATGGTTTGTCCTGGGTGTGCGCTGGTCCTTTTCCAGAGCCCAGAGGGTTGCAAACAAGGACTGTGAAACCAGATGAGTGGAGTACGCCAGTCTCCCTGTGGCGTGCGCAGGTCGTATCAACATGCGGTGGCTCGGTCAGTGCATGCTGGTAGAACTTGCTCACGCCCTTGCGGGGCAGCGTACTGCAATTTGTTCAGTTTGCTCAGTGCTTGTTCTCAATCTATATTTTAGCATTGCAATCAAGCCATCCATAAGCATTTTGCCATATAAACTGCAACTTGTTAAAGTTTTAACCCCCGTTAACTGTTCCCCCGCCCTACCTGGCTAAAAAATGATCAAATGAGAGAAAAATGCAAGCGCTTTTACAAAATGCCCGAGTAGAGACCGATCTCCGGATTGGGCGAGAGGGGTGCCATAAAACCCTTCCCCTCTCGTAACCTGGCTCCCGAACCTCAGATATCGAAGGTGACGACGGACCGGTCTACAAGCCTTTTCAAAATCAAACAAACGTGGCAAATGTTTTTCGAGTTCGGTTCCTTAGGTGCTTTCACCGCTAAAACCCGAGTAGCGACTCTGAATCGAGGCGTTTCGCCGCGCTTTTTCTAACAAAAAGGGCCGCACCCGATTTTCACAACCAATAGTAATTATGTTCTCATCCTATATAATAAAAAGAAGAAATTAAATAGTCATTTTGTTTGAGAAACTTATTTATGTTCTCATCCTATATAGTGAGTTTAAATAATTATGTTCCCATCTTGTAATTGATTGAATGGCCAATTATGGCTTTATCTGTTAGTAAATTACTTTTCTTTTTTCATTTTGTGTCTGGATTTCTTTTCCTTATTTATTATGGAAAAACTCTCTCTCTCTCTCTCTCTCTCTCTCTCTCTCTCTCTCTCTGTCTCTCTCTCTCTCTCTCTCTCTCTCTCTCTCTCTCTAAATTGGAAATGAAGTTGAAACTGTTAGTTTAATGGACATGAAACAGTTTAAATCGACGGGAGCCTCTTTTCACACCCCCTGACACCTCCACCCCCCTCCGGACCCCACCACCTTTCCCCCCTTGCCCTTCCTTTTTTGTTTTTTTAATTTTTAATTTTTTTATTTTTTACTTTTACTAGTTTTTTGTTTTTGTTTTACTTTTAAAAGTAAATAATTACTGTTTTAGTTTTTTTTTAACTTTTACTAGTTTTTTTTTGTTTGCTTTTAAAAGACTTTAATTACTATTTTTGTTTTTGTTTTTTTAACTTTTACTATTTTTTTCTATTTTACTTTTAATAGTTTTTTGTTTTACTTTTAAAAGACTTCTTACTATAATTTTAATTAATAAATGAATAATTAAAACATAACGCATACTGACATAAGTTGTACTAATTTCGTCGAAGAGTGAAAATACATGAAAATTCAATTTCTAATCAATGTTTCCACCAAATTCTGCTCATGTCTCTCTTGGTCTTGTATCCATTATTTCTTCCCGCAAACTAATTCGTGTTCCATAACGACCAGCCCATCTTTTAGCTTGGTTTGATGCATTGTTCCACCATCATGTTGGGAAGGGTGTTACAGAGTAATGAGGCTGCAAGAAAAGTTGCATAAAGTAAGGGAAAATGACGGCCCATGACGTTTTTTGATAATTAATACCCTCCAAGGACATGCTAAGAACAATTGTTAATACTGAAAATGTCATTGGCAATAGTTATTTCAATGCGCTTTTGGACTGGAACTGGAGGGGATCTCAATGGGAAGTGAGTAAAACAACCTGGAGGAAGCCCACAACCTCCAATAGTGTTAACCGGTACTCGTTGGTCCTGTATGTAGCATCAATGACCAATACGGATGGAAAGTTCACAAATTAGTCTAGGCTTTGAAAATAAGAAGATAACAAAAACAATCTGAATAAGTGGTTAGAAATAAAATAGATAAAAGATATAAATAAATACAAAATTAATAAATTCAATAACATAAAATAATTATAAAATTTAAAAAAAAAAAAATTTACTCAGGTATATAATATTAAATAATTTTAAAATACATATATAGAGTAAAAAAGATAAGTATTCCAATTTTTAATTCGTTTGAATCAGTACGAAGATCTTATTTTTCTTATCATTTCATCCTAAATGATCGTAATGAATTTTTGGCTTTAAGACTTTTCAATGAGTACCCTAAGAGAGACATGAAACTTAAGAAGGAGCCTTAGGATGCTTGTTGAAAGGCCTTCGAGCCAAAAATTCATTATGACCATTGAAGATAAAATGATAAAAAAAAACAAAATCTTTGCACCGATTCAACCTGATTGAAAATCGGAACACTTAAATAATATTAAATAAATAAAAGTGAAAAAAGATATAAAGTAAATAAATGAGAAATAAAAGAAAATGGGTTGAATTATTTCTGCCGGGTATTTTCGTCGTGGGTGGTGGGATCCGGGAGGGGCGTGTGTCAAGGGGGCGCGCAAAGAGAATTGCCGGGGGTGGGGCCGGGAGGGGCGTGTGTCAGGGGGCCGCGCAAAGAGAATTGCTAAATCGATCTGCAAAAACAATCAAAATCGACATTTAGAGATGAGGTTGAAACCATCGGTTTTAATGGACATGAAATGGTTTAAAATCGACCATGCTTCATGATTTCTGCAAAAACAATCAAAATCGACACCGAATCCTGCGTATTTTATGTATAATGACTACCTGTATTTACACATTGTTCTATTCCAATGATGTGACAATGAACATATGAAATTTTACCCTTCCGCTTGTACCGATAAAATCTAAACTTGCCACCATGGTGGTAATCTGTTATCAAATGGATCAGAGTTTATCTTGTCATAGCATTTGCACACTAACCTCATAGAATTCAATTTTCAAGGTTATCTTCCAATGTTCAACACAAACCTTTTCAGATCAAATTGAGGTACAAACAGTAGCAAAAAATGTACCGTGTTTGAGATAGAGATTTTAATAATTGAACATTTAAATTTATTGACCACCATGAACTTTCTTTGAGATTCTGGATGAATTTGTGGACTCTTTGCTATCAGTTTGACTCTGATTGGTAAACTCAATGCCTTGGAACATAACCCTAGAAGAGCGATACTGACTACCGAAAGCTGTCCCAAATCCCCATCCAAGGCCGAGCCCAACTCCACAGCCTCCACCTACAAATTCAGTAGCATGATGAAATTGTGCAGTCCATAAAAAGACCAATGGTAAGAAATAATATTACGAGTGCCTTGGGAATGGTAAGAAAGACTTTTTTAGTATAGCGATTTGTGAGTGATTTGTTGTGTGCGCAAAATTGCTGAAGAAAGCAATTTGTTGTTTACCTGCACCAAGACCCAAGAAATTTAAAGGCATTCCTGCACCAAATATAACACCAATGATTAGCAAAGAAACTGGTTGCGAATTACAATGTGCGCATTAGAACTAGCAAAGAAGCCCAGACAAGGGAATCTCATAAATAGCTGAAAAATTAAATTAGTTCTAAAACTTGAAGGAGAGTGCCACCAATTTGAACTATTTCATTTCTCCATATCAAGGTGTCAGAGCTTCAGGTCTTAGAATGAACCCAAGGATGAATGTAAAAGACCTTGTTCCCATCACAATCCAATTTAATAGATATAGGACCACCATATAGGAAGGGCAAATAGCATCATGAGTCCGCCAATTGCTACGCAAGGAAAAGAACACTCCAGTATCACCTGTTAATGAGCGCACATGTGTCTTCCTGCCAATTTAAGCACTTTACAATCGACCAAATTATGAAAAGTCTATTTGAGCACTTAAATGGCCCCCGTCGTAGTTACAACACTAAGGAGTATCCGCGCTATGCTGCCAGATTCCTTGTTAAGGTAAGCTCCCAAAGAACTTTTAGAACCAACTTCCAAAACCTCCGAGTATCAGACAAAAACAAGATGAACAATTTATCATCCCAACCCTTTGTTCCCCAAGTTGCTTGATGAGCCTCGCAGTCATTACCACAATAACACTCCATGATAAAGCATACTCGAGTCTTTGAGCTTTTCCAAGATTATCAACAACCCTTTCTCCATAGTAATCAGATATTAAACCTTCATGCATTTACCATTGGGAAAAACCAAATTTATCAGGCTCCAGACACACCAATATCATGAATGAATCCAAAACTAGACTATGCATTGACAAAAACTACAAGTGTATTCTCATTATGGATGATGCTACTTGAGGGTAGTTCACGATACCAACGAGATCCTGAAGGCTCGAGGTGCCGAAGGGGCAGATCCGAGAGAGAGAAAGAGTTTGTGTGTGTGGCAATAAAGAGACCAAGAGCAATGGGCGTGCCATCTGTTGGATGAAGGCTAGGGTCCTTTATATAGGAGAGCGATATCCAGCTGGGCTGAGGACGCATGGAGGTTACTCAATGGCTGGTCCTTTGAAGGTCGCAGGTCTCTGAAGCCAGAGGTCAGACCTCTGAAGTCATATTGATAGTAATATGTGATATAAAGTGTCTGAAGTTAGCAAATGTAGGTAGTAGTCATGTGAGGTCTAGGCCATAAGCCTGAGGGTCAGTGATTTAGAGGTAAGGTGGTAGGTATGATGCGAAGACCAAGGAATTGTCCTTCAATCAACATGTGTCTCTCTCTCTCTCTATAAGATTGGTCTGAAGTCCGAACTCTTGACTGAGGGGTCAATGAAGAGTTCGGACTACAGATCAGTCTTAGAGAGAGGGAGACCTGTTGACTGAAGGACAATTCATCGGTCTTCGCATCATACCTACCACCTTGCCCTTTGAATCACTAACCCTCAAGCTATGCCTAGACCCCACACAACTACTACCTATCTCTACAAGCTTCAGACGCTTTATATTACACATCACTATCAATCTTACTTTAGAGGTCTGACCTATGGCCTCAGAGGCCTGCGACATTCAGACGAACAGACGACCGCCATTGAAGACCCCCCACGTGTCCTCAGTCCAGCTGGATGTCAGGGCATCTTTCTACTATGTAAAGGACCCTAACCTTCATCCAACAGATGACACACCCATTGCTCTTTTGGTCTCTCTACTACCACTCTCTCCCTCTCGAATCTGCCTTGGGCTCTCTCCTCCTCCGCCTTCGGCACCCCGAGCTTTCAGGATCTTGTTGGCATCCCAGACTACCCTAAGTACTCAATCTACCTTACACACAAAGCCATCCCATTATGTACAAGGACATGTGCTACATAGTTTTCCTTCAATAGTTGTATATTAGTATCCCTAGATCACAAAGAAACTAGGGGGATGAACACTATCAAACACCCACTATTAATTGCTGCAAATTCCACTATTTGGGATTAGTTACAAGGATCGGATTTCTCTAATTAGCTCTATTCAAACACTGTCTTTACTTTAATTCGACACAAGTCAATCCAGCATTCCGTCATTAATCTATGTCTTTCTTGTCCTCTTTCGCACCTTCAATCCATATCAGATTGCTCTTCCTAATGTAAAAACCACATCAGATGACTTTCCTTATCCCAACTTCCATTAATAATTTGTAACTTCCATGTATGCATTCATTTTTTGTTCTGAAATCCAGTACCTTGCAGACATCCTTTTTCAGCTGTACTCGTTCTCTAAAAAGGATTTGTTTGTTAGTTTAATTTAGTGCCATAACACAAAGGTACCTTTAAAGCAACCCTATACAAATTTTCACTTCGACTCAGCACAAGCTCGTCATTCACACAAGCATTTGAGCCACTTATATGTTAGATTCCACTCTAGATCGATCGGCCGAATTCTCCTCTAACTCCAATACCTAAATGGACTATTAATGGCCACTTAATCCTATCTTGATCATCTTAGTGGAGTTTTTTTGGTTAATTCTTTCATAGTGTATGAGAAAACAATGAAAGTAAACATTAGGCTCCTAGATTCAGCACCGGAACCAACTAAGAACAGCCAGCGCTAAAAGTTAGTTACTGGGAGGCATAACACTAAGATATCTTCTTTCTTATCGAACGCTATTTAACTACATTCTGGGGAACACTCTAGGTAAATTCGTACCTACAAATCGAGACAAATAGATGCCCAGTTGAGACTCTCAGACATGAAGGCGTTAGCCAAGGTTTTCCCATCTAAGAGATTGGTATAACCCAAGTTTGTTGTTTCCAATTCAAGTAGTAACCAATGCTTTGATCTAGCCTCCCATATTCTCCAATTGGCAACAAACCCTTTGGATCACGGAAAGAATCGGCAATCCTTGCTTCCATTACTCTCGGAAGAGGTGCTTAGACACCACAATACAATCATGCAAAACTTGATATTTACAATCCTCCTATTTCCAGATGTAGAACCCTAGGATACCGAAACTGATGGTTTCATAACATATATCGAAGAGGTAGTCACTTGACAATTGCAACAAATCTTAATATTTCCATTTCCCACCCACCGTGCAATGAATGTTGGTTGCCTGCCAACATAAAAAAGGACCCAACAGTGATCCCAACATAAGAATGCCATACGTAAATTAGAAGATTCATGTTTCCTTCGAGTATGTTGTATGCTGTTGTCGGGTATACCCAAAAACATTCTCTAAACATTCAACTTTATGTTGAGGAGCCATTGATTTACCAAATTTTGGAAAAGGATAATCATAACTTCATAAGACCTCCAATTGGGCCAACAAGCTGCAGAATCATTCAAATGAAGACGCAAATACCCTGATCACTAATCTTCAGTATTAACACGACATTTCGTAAGCATCATTTGGAAAACCAAGCAATTCAGAAAACTGAATCATGACCACCATTCTCATATCTCAAACATGACAAAACGTGGTGATTCCAACTTCCCATCAGGATCAGAAAGTTTGTTATTTTTTGCTTAGAAATTTCTTTTCTTTTTGCTTAGAAATTTCTTTCCAACACAACATGTGATACAAAACCCTAGTGCAAATGTCATCTCACATCCAAAAAAAAAAACCCATCAAAAACCCAGGCCAATTCCAACACATCCAATTAATTTCTAATCAGGAAAACGAAAGATGCAGAAGGAGATTACGATACAGACCTCCAAAGCCCCACCCGACGCCAAATCCGCAACCAATTCCAAAACCTAGACGCATTCCACAAACACGATACGGAATTATCGCATATGTAATATACGTAAATAAACACACACACACACACACACACACACACACAGATGATTCGTTACGCATACCGAATCCGACGCCGGTTCCATCGAAGTTTGTAAGCACCATAGCTACCAAGCAAGTTCCTATGATCCTACACTTGTATACATGGCCAATAAATTAGGTCAAGTTTTGATTGTACAAGAAGCTACTGAACACCACACAAAAAAAAAAAATAAATAAATAAATAAATAAGAGAGAAATTGGAAGGGTTTGCTTTGTGGACTTACAGAGAAAGAGAAGCAAAAATGTCAGAAATCTGCGGCAATTGCAAGGAGAGATAGAGGCATCGGATAAACCTCCGGATTGAGAAAACCAGTTTCTTTTTTTTGTTTGGTTTTTTGGGGGGTTGGGGAGAAAACGAGGAGTAGTGAGCACTTTGTTTGGAATTTGAGAAGAGTGATCGAAAGTGATAAGAGAAAGAAAAATGGGGAAAAGGAAAAAATAAGAGGAAAATTATAACAATTTAAGGCCCTGTTTGGGTGCAGTTAAAAGGGGGGGGGGGGGGGGGGGGGGGGGGGGGTGGTAAAAGACCGGTAAGCCGGTGTTTGGGAATGAAAAATTCACGGGTCTTCATTTTTACCCCCTCTTCGTTTTCACGCGTACAAGAGTTTCTCCGGTTCAAAATTTGGGCTTCTCTTGGGTTCCCCAAATTTAATCAGGCTGTGGAGGGGAGGAAGTTGGACGAAATCACCCCTGGTTATCCCCTTTTCCCAACCCCAGGTCTCGATTTGTGGCTTCATTTCTGTTGCCGACTCATTTGTTCTCTGCGGAGGAGAAGAAATAGGGTTTTGGGTGGCGATTTCGAGTGCAGTCGAACCAGCTTCCTCAACTCAGGTATGGCCTCCATTTTTTGCAGAACTCTTTTTGTGTCTGTGTGTACGGGGTGCTCTTATTTCTGTGTGTGTGTGTGTGTGTGTACGAAATCACCCCTGCGTGTGTGTGTGCACGCAAAAATAGCTCCTCATCTGACCTCTGCTTAGTGTGTCTTCCATTTGAGCAGATCTGTGTGTGTGTGTGTGTGTGTCGACGGGGTCCTCTTCTCTGTTCTCTGTGTGTGTGTGTGTGTGTACGGGCTAAAGTTTGAATCTGGTGGCTCTTCTTTTGATCAGATCCGTGTGTGTGATTTATGGTAAAAGGAGCCTCCTTTTTATGCAAGTCATGTCTGTTCTATTATTAGTGGTATCTGTAAAAAGTATAATAGAAGCTGTGATTTCTTCTTCACTCATTGTCTTTTACTTACACCTTTGCAAAATTCTTCAGTGATTCCATGGCCTTTTATGCTGGCGGGTAGAATTTCATCCAAAGGGTTCAATGATGAGTTGGATTACATCAATCTAACATCCATTGATAAGTTTTTACTAATAAACAGGGTTTTCAGTTAAATCAATTCATTTTGCTTGTACTAATAAAGAACTAAAGCCAACGTTTGAAATTGTTTCTGTTCTAGACTGGTTTCGAAGTTAATATGTAAAAAGATTAAGAAAAAGATTAGATAGACTCCGAAAGATCCTATATTTACATTCTACCGCACTGATCGTTCACGTAAAAATTCCAAACCCAAAACTCTCAAGTATCATACGTATCTACTTAACTCTTTTTTTTTCCTTCAAACTTATTGGATCAGCTGCCCTAGAATCTTACTCCTACTTCCTGGCCTTTGGTTGCTTTTGATTGTGAATTTTACTGCCGACTACACTTTATTAGTAGTACCTTTGGAAAGATCATTTGGCCATATTATAAAGATGAACCACAATATCTACGAAGAAAAACAATTATAAATATATAGTAACAAAAGTTTGCAAAGAACAACTACTCGAAAGTGCACAGACGGGTAAAAGGGCAGCAACCTTCAATGTAGGCAAGAATCTGGTAGTAGTTTCTATTTTTTTCCTTTTTCAACTTACACTGTATATTGTTTATTTTTTTTGGTGTTGAAATTATTTGTTTACTTATTGTTTGAAAGTTTATCTAAAGTTGTTGTCATTGTCTTGTTAGTTTTTATGACATAGACAGTTGAACTAATCACAAGACCATAAAAAAACTGTTGTGTGACTGACTATGTATTGTGTGTAGATAACTCGGATTGAACAAAATAGTTTCGTTTAAGATAATAAAACAATAAATAAGTATTTGTACTTTGTTAATTAAGAAAATGTGTTTTTGTTCTATTCATGAACCCCTTGTTAGGTTTTTTACAATGCCAAGATTAAACAGAACAGAAATAAGGAGAAGAGAAGGAAGAGGCCTTCATCGCCTTAAACACGTACATTCGTGCTGCAATGGGCGTGTTTCGACTTTATTGCTTCATCGTGTCCACGGCACATTATCCCTGTCCTGAGTTGTCCCCAAATCCAAACTACTACCAGACCCAAGTAGATGCTGTGAATAGGTTAGTCAATGGTAATTAAGTAGATTGTCATGAGCAGTTGAGGGTAAATAGGCATACGTTTTTTAGGCTGTGTTGTCTTCTTCGAGGTGTTGGGTTAGGAGACTCGCGCAATGTTTGTCTTGAGGAGAGGGTAGCCATTTTCTTGTATATCCTTGGTCACCATACAAAACAGAGGTGTACGAAATTGCACTTTTGGAGATCGATTGAAACTGTAAGCAGACATTTCAATGTCGTACTTCAAGGTGTGTTGCGTCTGTTCGACATGCTCCTAGTAAGACCTGAGCCCGTACCTCCTAACTACCACGACAGTAGATGGAGTTGGTTTCAGGTAAACTTCATTTCAATTGTTTGTAAATCTTCCACATGGTTTTCTCTACTCCACCATGTCAAGATAGTTGCAATAATGTATTCATTTTGTCGTAGAATTGTCTCGGGGCATTGGACGGGACGTATGTACCAGTTAATCCCCCCGCCGTTGACAGGCCACGCTATAGGTCAAGGAAGGGTGAGATTGCCACAAACGTTTTAGGTGTATGTAGTCAAGACCTAAAGTTTGTCTTCGTCTTGTCTGGTGTGGGCAGCGTGCCCTTGGAATTTCCGGATTCCAAAATGCGAGGGCCCAGATCGAGGGAGCGCGAGCGGCGAAGCAAGCGCTCGCAAAATACAGAGTCGCCACTCGGGTTTGAAGGTCCGACACCCAAGGAACCGTATTTCGAAGCACTTGCCGCGCTGTTTATTTTGAAAAAGTTAAGGAACCAGTCCGTCATAACCATATCTGGGTTCGGGAGCCAGGTTACGAGAGGGGAAGGGTTTTATGGCACCCCTCTCGCCCGATCCGAAGATCGGTCTCTACTTAGGCATTTGCGAAAATGTTTGTTTGCGATTCTGTTTGATTAATCAATTTTTTAGCCAATTAGGGTGGGGGAACAGTTAATCGGGGATTAATACTGTAACATGTTTGCAGGATGTGATAGATAGCATGGATGAACAGTTAGTATAGGATGAGAACAGACTGCTGTGGGAGTTTAAACAAACTGGAAGGCCCCTGTTTTGGAGTGACGTGCGCAGGAAGAAACCAGTATGCACTGAACAAGTCACTACATGCTGTTCACTCCTGCGCGCACAACTCCAAGACACGTGCGCGCCGGTGAGCTCAAACCCACAGCTCTTATTCTCAAACTTTCTGGGCTCTGGAAGGACCAGTGCACACCCAGGACAAACCACGCAGTTATAAGCAATATAATATACAGTTTAAAGCAATGTTAAAGGCTAAAAAGCCCTACAAATTAATAAGAACACCCCATAAACAGTATGGAGACAAAATAATGGCCTAAAACTAAGCTACCCGTGCAAGGCCACTCACTGGTCAGAGGCATACTATCGCGCGACGGAGTCAGTCTGGCGCGCGAGGATGCGCCCTGGCGCATTGTCGCGCGATGGAGCCAGTCTGGCGCGCGATGGTGCACCCTGGCGCGGACCAGTATTTGGTTTACACATTTCTGGGTTCTGGGACAAGTCCAGAATGATCCCAGGGGTACTCCAAAACCGCAGACATGCAAATTGAACTATATACTAGCAATTTCTAACAAAGGAAAGCAGTAAACTGATTTTTAACATGCTTAACAGTGATCTATAACATAATAAAGGATAAAACAGTAGGAAACCAATCCCCACGCGGTCCATCGCTTGCAACAACGGAGTGTCGCGCGTGAGAGTGGGACCATCGCGCGCTGGTCCTACCATGACGGTTTTTGAAACCTTGCTAGCTTTAGGACCAGGACCGGTATTGATTACTAGCCTTGGCCCTGCCAGCCCCCCTCAGGGATCAGAATAGAAAACAGTAGGTAAGCTATACCTAAATTGAGTTTGAAAGAGTGCTTGAGCTTTGATGTTTGAAGGCTAGATTGAGTCCGAAAGAGATTGAGCTTTGAGTGAGAGGTTATTTGTGTGGTTGAATGATTTGAGGAGGAAGAACAAGCTTTGTTCTTGAATGGTTGAAGTGTGAAAATGGAGGATGGTGACCCAAGGTGTACTCTTTTGAAATTCTTGAACCCTTTGAAAGAGAAACAAAGGGGGATATATATAAAGAAAGATGGAGGTGAATCTGGTTGGTGCAAACAGAGGAGTTCAGCCAGTCCACAAGGCCTGGCTGAAATTGCATTGGTGGCCAACTGTCCTCCTTCAGAAAGGTTGGTGGGAGATTGGTCTGTCGCGCGACAGAGTGAGTCTGTCGCGCGATGGTGCGCCCTGGCGCACAATCGCGCGATGGAGTGAGTCGGGCGCGCGATGGTGCGCCCTGGCGCGGGATGGTTGTGCCCTGGCGTGCATCAGTAGAGTTTTTGGTTTTTTGAAATGGCTTAGGCTAGGTTAGGTTCAAGGGTTTTACAAACACTTAAAGCTCAAACACTCGACATTCCCGGGGTGTTCTTGATCCGTTTCATCATCGGAGAATCAAATACCTTAAGTAAACTAATCTGGAAGCCCAGATTGGGGTGTCTACATCTGGTTGGGAAGGGTCGGCCACTGACTCTAGGATCCTGGCGAACGCTATTTCAAGACCCGATGGTTTTAAAGTCCCTCGTGGTATGTGGCAAATCCTTAGTTCACCTTCCCTTCACTCGCTTCCTAGTATGAACCCTTCTTTTAATGCCTTAACTTCCATTTCGTACAGGACATTACTACCTTGTTGATGCCGGATACCAAAATGCCAAGGGTTTTCTAGCACCATACCGCGGGCAACGATATCACCTTAATATTTGGAGGCAAGGTCATATGCCGACTACGAAAGAGGAGTACTTCAACATGAAGCACTCCGCTGCTAGGAATGTGATTGAGAGAAGCTTTGGTGTATTGAAGATGCGGTTTGCAATATTGAGGTCTCACTCGTATTACCCCATTAGGACTCAAACACGTATCGTCACAGCATGTTGCCTTCTCCATAACCTCATCAAAAGAGAGATGCCCAACGATCCCATTGAGAACGAGTACACGGCATGGGAACGTGACCACATACACGAGGTCGAGGCAGATGATCACATCACTACCATAGAGACTTCCAATCAATGGACCGGGGAGAGGGATGCGTTGGCTACAGCCATGTACAACCATTGGCTAGCAAATGGTGGGGGACAAGAGGTTTTCCCACCATGAGGAAGTTTGTTTAGTGTATTTGTATGAAGTATTTGAAAAACTTTTATGATGTAAACATTCTAATTGCGGTTTCAATAACTTTTAAGGTGTAATTGAATTCTATTTGAAGAACATTGTATGAACTTTATTGTAATTGAATTCCGGTTTGTAGTTCATCATAAACTTGATAAATAATAATTTGTTGTCCAACTTCAATCCATTTTCAGCAATGGATACCCAACAAGGTCATGTGCCTAGAAGAAAGACTGGAAAGACGCAAGGGTGTGGAGGAAATCTGAAGAAGATGCCCTCATGAAATGCATGCTAACTGAATTGTATGACAAATGGAGGGCTAAGAATGGGTTCAAACCCGGGTTCTTCACCTTACTTGTGAAAGAGATGGAAAAGGTGATGCCGGAGAGCAAACTTAAGGCCTCCCCACACATTGACTCCAAAGTCAAGTATTGGAGACAAACATATGCCAAACTAACCGACATTTTAAAACTTAGTGGGTTTGGGTGGGACCATGTCAACAAAAGGATTGACGTGGATGACGAGGTGTAGAAAATCTACGAAGAGGTAACTTCCAATGCTTCAATTGATATGTTATGGCATGAAATCATGTTCTAAACTTCCAATGTTCTTGTAGGCCTACCCTAAGAAGGCGAAAGAGGTTGGTGGGAAGCGTTTCCCTTACTTTGAAGATTGGGAAATCCTATTCGGAAAGGATAGGGCCAACGGGGACGGAGCGGAGGTTCCGTCTGAAATGGCGCGACCGCCACAAAATGAACATGTCATGCATAATGAAGAAATTGAGGAGAATGAGGATTGCTACTTTCCATACTTCGGTGAAGAATTTCATCGCACGCCCACAAGTGGACCGACGGGGATGTTAAATGAAATTCCTTTAGGCACGACACCTCCACTCTCCACACCTCCGGCCTCCACACCTTCGGCCTCCATGACTTCAAACTCCGCACGTCATACGTCACTTCCGACATCCACTCCCCGAACCTCAACACCTCCGACCAATGCCGTAACTCAAAGGGGGAAGAAGAGGACATGAATGGGTGATGTGGGATCCCTTGCTGCAAGTATGGAGGTATGGCTGGAAAAAAGTGATAGTCATATGGAGAAAATGACCGATGCAATGGGGTATTCGAACAAACTATCCGCTCGTCGCACCCAAGTGCCTCTTGAGCTTGAAAAGCTTGACCTTACCGATACCCAACGATTTAGGTTAGGTGCCATCATTTGTGCAACTGAAGATAGGTTGGACATATTCTATGGCATCAAAGATCATCAAAAACAAGCTTGGGTTGAGGCCGTGCTGGATGGTCTCATATTTGGTCCCGTTTGAAGTTTGATTAATGGAACGTTATTTTTTGTAGTGGCCGCTCTTTTAACTCTATTCATATGGCCTATTTTTGAAGTGGCCAATCTTTCACTCGTATACATGTGGGCCCTTGTAATATTAATAGCCTTTTGGTCTACAAACAATGGTAGATTATATCTTCTAATGTAATGTAGGTTATGTGAACAATGTATGGTATGTACTACTAAAACAGTTGTCTTTGAATGATATTGACGTTGATGCTATACAAATGCAGGTTCCTGGGTGACTCAAGTTGCACTGTACTTATGTTTGTGGGCAATGATGAAACATTTTCATTATTAAATAAGGTTGATACCTTGGCGGGGTAACAATAGTTGCAGCCATGCGTACCCTTATGATTTTTATATATTGTCTGAGCCCAATCCATTATGGCCTTTGTTTATGGGTGTAAACTGCAGAGTTTTGGATCTGTTTTGTTACTGTTTCTGTGGTTCAATTGTGGTATGAAACATGCAGGTTTTTGTTCTGCTTTCTACCTCTGTGTGTTGAGTAGGAATGCAGGTTTTTGTTATGTTTTAGCACTGCTTATTTGCTGCAGGTTGTGGATGTGTTCCTGGCCATGTTTGGGGCTGGTTTTGGTTCAGTTTTGGCTGTGCTGATCTATGTGGTTCAGTGTTGGTTTAGTTTGGGCTCTGCTTATCTGTTTGGTTCAGTTATGGTTAAGTTTTGGCTGTGGTTGTCTGTTTGGTTCAGTTTTGGTTAAGTTTTGGCTTTGTTCATAGGCTGTGGTTATCTGTTTGGTTCAGTTTTGGTTAAGCTTTGGCTTTGCTCATTTGTGTGCTACAATTTTGGTTAAGTGTACGGTCTGCTTATCTGCTTTGGTTCAGTTTTGGCTCTCCTCATCTATCTGCTACAGTTTTGGTTCACTGTTGCATCTGCTTGTCTGTTTGGTTCAGTTTTGGTTTAGTTACTCTAATTGTGGGTTAAAGCTGCAAGTTTTGGCCACTTTTGGTGGGTTAAAGCTGTAGGTTTTGGCCACTTTTGGTGGGTTAAAGCAACAGGTTTTGGCCCTATGGGTATGATATGTTATCTGCCATCGTTTTGGTTCAATTGTGTGAGTGAGTATGTGAAATTGCAAGGTTTTGTGGCTTCATTTTTGGATTGTTTTCTGCCATGGTTTTGGCTTCTGCTTGGTTTCCTTTAAAGCTGCTGGTTGTGGTTTGGTTTTGGTTCTGTTTTGTTTTGTGAGTGACTGTGTGTAAACTAGTGCAGTTTTGTGCCTCTGTTTGTGGTTTACAACTGTTGGTACAGGCAAGTTAAAGTTCACTTTTGGGGTATGTTTGTGGGTAAGAAATACAGGTTTCGGTTCTGTTTAAACAAGCAGGTATTGGGTTGGGTTGGCTATGATGAAAAGTTTCTGAGCCAGAAACTGAACCAAAACCTGCATGTCTATACTGAACCAAAATGGAGCCACAATCTGAACCAAAACCTACAATTTTAACCCACAAAAAGAGGTAAAAACCTGTATGTGTGTGTGTGTGGCTGTGAGGAAAATTTAACAAGACACGTACGGAACTTAGGCGGGGCAACATGAGAAGGTCATTTGGCAACTCATCTTGCAGCCTAATGCCTTGAAAAATTTGTCTACTACTCTGAGCCAAATGCCTTAATTATGGTTTTGAACTCTTTATTAGCGATTGAGAGGCATGTGATGGCTTATTTATGAGATATTGGTAGGTAATCCTCTCGATCTTTTACGAATAAACCCTCATATGTCTCTCGATTTCTAACAAATAGTTAGAATATTTTATGAAGAAGCCCTCATATGTTGGTGGCTATGATGAAACATTTCTGAGCCAAATGGATACATGAGATAAAACTGTATCAATGTTTCTGGCCTATATTTATGTGTTAAAACTAAAGTATTTTGGTTCAGTTTTGTGCTTACATTGTGGTTCAATTTTGTGGGATAAGGTTTCGGTTCTGATTTTCTGAGTGAGTGTGTGTGTGTGTGTGGTGGTACAGGTTTTGGCTACCATTTGCTTGTGTTTGTGGATGAATTTGCAAGTGTTTGGTTCTGTTTTTAGATGCAGAGGTTGGTTCAGTAGGCTGCCCTCTATTTGTGGTATAAAACTACAGGTTTTTAGCCTATGTTTACATAATGTACTTATGCAGCATTTTGGTTCTGTTTTGTGCTTTTGGCCTCTGTTTCATTTGGTTTAAAACTGCAAGTATTGGGCTCTATTTGTTTCCATTGAAAACTGCATGTTTTGTACTATATCTGTGGGTTAAAGCTATAGGTTTTGGTCACTATTTGTACATGCAGGTTGTGTTTTATGCTCAGGTCCTGTTTTGTGCTCAGTTTTGGTACAATTTTTGGTTAAATTTTGGCTCTGCTCATGTGTCTGCTACAGTTTTTTTTCAATTTAAACGGTGCTTATCTGTTTTGGTTCAGTTTTGGTTCAGTTTTGGCTCTGCTCATCTGTTTGCTATAGTTTTGGTTCAGTTTTGGCTCTGCTCATCTGTTTGTTATAGTTTTGGTTCAGTTTTGGTTATCCTTCTCTGTTTTGGTTCAGTTTTTGTTGAGTTTTGGTTGTGCTTATTTGTTTTGGTTGTGTTTTGGTTGGCCTTGTCTGTCTGGTACAGTTTTGGTTCAATTTTGGCTTTCGTCATCTGTCTGCTACACTTTTGGTTCAATTTTGGTTCTGCTTGTCTGTTTGGTTCAGTTTTCGTTTAGTTTCCTCTTGATTATCTATTTGGTTCAGTTTTGTGGCCTATGGTTATGTTTTGCTCAAGTTTCTGCCATGGTTTTGGTTCAGTTTCCTGCAAACAAATTGTGGTTCAGTAAAACCTGCAGGTTTTGGTTTAGTATTATGGTTCTATTTGTGCTTGAAAACTGCATTGGTTGGTTCTGTTATGTGCCTTTGGTTCAGTTTTGGTGATGAGGTGTTGGTTTTTATATTGTGACTCAGTTTATGGTAATATACGTGCAGGTTTGTGGCCTTCTGTGTATGTGTGAAAACTGTGGGGCTTTTCTTAAGTTTTGTGCCTGCATTCCTGAGTTAAAACTGAGGGTTTTTGCTCAGATTTTTGTGTGGTTATGATGAAAGTTTTCTGAGCCACGAATTGAACTGAAACCTGCATGTATATACTCAATGAACATGCAGCCACAAACTGAGCCAAAACCTGCAACTTTAACCCACAAATAGAGGCCAAAACCTGTGTGTGTATATCTATGTATGTGGCAATGATGAAAATTTAACAAGACACGTTGGGGACTTAGGCGGGGCAATGTTTGAGAGGGTCATTTGGCAATTCATGTTGCAGCCTAGTCCTTGCAAAAGATGTCTACAAATCTGAGCTACATGTTTGCAACTATTTGACTACAAAAGTCCTCTTATATATGGTACCATTGTTACTTGTGTCGTAGTCTGTGTCCTAAATGTGTCAATTGGCGATGATGAAATTTAAGCCAAATGCGGTTTTTTTTTCCAACTATTTATTAGTGATTAAGAGGCATTTTGGTTCATGCGTTTGTGGTGACTTATAATGTTATTTTCGAATAGAATATTCAATGACAGGTGAAGAAAAAGACTATTATTGGGTGGTTTTCGTTGGGCGTAAGCCGGGCATCTATACAACTTGAGGAGAAGCTCAACTCTAAGTTAATAGATACTCAGGAAGCATGGCGAAAAGATACAAGACATTCGATGGAGCCGAAGAAGCATTGCTCAAGTTTCACGAGAAGAGATACGAGCTCACAAAGTTGGAAGCCAAAAGTTCCACATCTGCAAGTGCGGTGGGACTTCAACATGAAATCAATGGATGCTGGTCGTTTGTTCTATGTTTTTTTTTAGGTTTGTAGGTTGTATTTTGTTGGCACTTGTTCTCCATTCCGAATGAAGTTGAACGTTTCAATATTATGTAAAATTCACATGTTATGAACGGAGACAAGTTGTAATTTATTTTAAATGAAGACGTTTTAACATTATATTCGAACATCATGAACAGAGATAACAAATGACATAACATCCATGAATAATGCTATTTATTTTTCCACCATCTTGACCTACTCCTCGGGCTTTTCGGGAGGAGGAATGAAGCAAACACGCCAATCTTCAAACAATGGAAATTGAACATCTCTTGCCTCCCTAGCTTGTTTGTTAACCTAAGTCAAAATGAAAAAATTAAGAACAAAAAATATCTTGACATTTTACAAAAATTTATAACACTTTATTAAGTCTTACTTGGACGAATGCATCCCAAACGTCGTCTTCAGCCACCACCATGTTTTGACTTGCATCCCATTCAAACCTGGGACGATCAAGTAGGTTGACAATGATGAAGCAAGTACGGCACCACTTCTTTATCTTCGCTTCAATATGCTATTCCTCAATGCTAGCATCGGGAAAATTATTGTTCATGAAACGTTTCAAGTAGCTCATGTAACTTGGACGAAAGTGTCCACTGCTGGTGGTCCACAATCGGGACACCGCCATTGATTTCAGTTCCGAAATCAATAGCATCTCCTCAGCCTGGACCCAATTGTGACGAGGAGGCGGACGACCAGCCATACAACTAAAAAGAAATATGAAACAAGTTTTTGTAATTGAAATTATTGAATGAGTTTGAACCAAGTTTGCTTGCTATTTATAACCAAAAATTCAACAACTATTCAACTACATATCCACTATTCAATAATATATCCACCATTCAAAATATATCCACCATTCACCATTCAACCAACTTTCACTTTCCATTCAATCTAAATTAAAAAAAATTCCATTCAAATCTATCCTAATTTGTCTTTTCATTAAAACAAACAAAAACAATTTCCAAAAAAAAAAAATCATACATAAATACGAACAATTTATATTAAAAACGTTTTTTAATATAAATTTTATAGAATATACGTTTTTTAATAAATTCATTTTCTAATACTTTCAATTGTGCAAAATTGCTTAAATATATTGATATTTAAATTTATATACTGGTTTTAATACATAATCAAATATAACTCTGCACATGGGCAAAATAGTTATTTGACATTTTTTCCCATCATCCACCCCTTCTTATCCCCCCATTCTATAAACCATCCAAACGAAGTTAAATTTTATCCCCCTTTTTAATACCCCATTCAAACCACGTATTATTTTATCCCCCCTTCATATACATCAAATCAATGTGGGTCAACCCATCAAAATTAATACCCCATATTATCTTATCCCCCCTTCATATTTTTTACCCCCAATTTTTTTCCCGCATCCAAACAGGCCCTAAGTACTGTACAATTCTATATACTTCTATTTTCTTTCGTTTTTCTCACTAAACTATGGGGGAGAAATTTTTTAAATTTTCCCATTCTTTCTCTTCCTTTTCACAAGTTTCAAATAAAAGTTTCACTAATTAAATATAAATACTTATTTTTTGAGTTAAAAATAATATATTATGAAATAATGACATGTCTCGTAAAGATAAATAAGTCTCAAAAAATAAGAATATTATCTAAACATGGCAATTGCAAAACTTAGCATGAAATACGAAAGTAGCCCCTTGTGTTTAACGGATTTATTGACAAGCACCAATATTCTTTCCCTTTTCATTTTGCAGAGCAAATTTTCCATTTTAGTACTTCTTCTACACTAGTACAAAAATAAGTCAGGTGTTTGTTTGACAAAATCGAAAATTCATAATTACGTGCTGAGAATCCATAATTGTTGATTTTCTTAAGTTAAAAGGCTTGATAAAAAATTTAAGAGCTGAATTAATTTTTTTAATACAAAGATCGATGAAATTGTGATCATGTTGTTTTAAGTAGTTCTCTTTTTGTTTTATTTAATGTTCATCATGTGCTTTTGGTGCCGATGGCAATGGAGAAATGGAGATTGCATGTGGTAGCGTGCTAGAGAAATGGTGGTCATGGTGGCGGCAAGTGGTGTGGTGGTGGTTGTAATAGAGGTAAATACAAGCCAAGATCAATTACTTTGACTGTTGTTTAGGAATCGGAAGCCAAGCTCGAGCATGTGGGTTGGGTGTTTATCTCGAAAGGCTGATGAATAGGGGTCCAAACCATAAATATAAAAAAATAATGGGTAACTAAAAAATAACATAAAGATATAAGAACTGTGCTAGTGGTATAGCAAGAGAGCTGTACAGACAGCGTGTAAACGAGCTTTTGGGTCCGTTTCAGGTCCAACAAAGATTATCAAAACCGCTCATTTTATTCAAAATATTTTTTTATAAGGTCCCCGTAAAAAATCAGCTCCATCCAATATCGTGAAGGGCATTTATGAAATGTCCATATTTGCTAAATTGCTAGCCTAAATTTTGAAGCGAAATTGGACGTTTCATAAACGCCCTTAATGATATCGGATGAAGCTGATTTTTTACGGAGACCCCAAAATAAATATTTTGAACAAAATGAGCGATTCCAATTATCTTTGTTGAACCTGAGACGGATCCAAAAGCCCGCTGTACGTGCTGTCTGTACAGCCCTTGCTGTACCAGTAGCATTTCTGAAGATTTAAGGTCTGACTGTCATTTTGTTGAACTTTGACTTGGTACTTTTCTCATTCTCTCGTGTATACGCTTGGAAATTCACGTGATTAACTCAAGCTTCAAAGTTTTAGTTCGATTTGCAAGTTTCAAAAGCCAAGCCAATCCTATCATGATCACAAATGCCAACACATGAGTCGAGCTTAAACAATTAATCTCAAAAAATTCTCAAGTTTGAGCCAAGCCTGACCAGATGTAAAAGAAGTCCGAATCAAGCCTAAGCGATACCTTGTTTGACTCGATTAGCACCCAAAAATGTCACGTTTTCACTTAAATGGGGTGAAAAAAAATCATGCATTAACAAAATTACCGAACAACTGCCCCATTTTATTTTATATTTTGGGCAGTTTAGGGATAAAAGTGAGAATTCGCCAACACGGAGCAAACACTGTAATATACTCCATGTCTTTTTCGTTACTTGGTCCAAAAAAATCGACTTCACCGTGTTTCTTGCGCAAAGGACAAAGCTGACCGGAACCCCATCGGCCAAACCACCGGAACCCAGGCGAACGCTGGCCGGAACCCCACTGTTTCATTCACAATCTGTAAGTAACCATTTGAAGTCATTCTCAGTCAATCAATCGAACAAAGTTTTTGATTTCCTTAGTTTGCTTGTTCACCAATCTTCAAAAAACACATTGAGAAAAATGTCGAAACCCTCAACAAGATCCATCGATTACCTCCACCATCAAATCCCACCAAAACCCTCACCACCCACAAACCCAACTACCTCTAGTGGCATATCTCAGCTTCTCTCTCATCACCCAAATCCCACTCCTCTCTCTCCATGGCTCTCACCTTGTCAGAGAACCTATTTCTCCTCACAAACACCAAGAATTTTCCAAAACCCAGCAAACCAATTGAGCCCACAAACCAATTTACTGTACAGGTACTTCAGTTTCAAGGGTACTGAATTGGGTAGTAAAGTAAATGGGAGTTTGGCTAAGAAAGTTGTTAAGAACCCTACATTGGGATTGAGCCAACAACCCAATTTGCCATTAAATAGGAGTTTTCTTGGGTTTAGGTACTTTAGCTTGAAGGGTTCTGATTTGGGTTGGAAAATGAATGGGAATATGGCTAAGAATGTGGTTAAGAACCCTGCAACGGCTAGGGCTGTTGTTGCTGGAAACCAAAAAACCGGACCGGGCCAAAAACTGGACCGAACAGGCCAGTTTCGCCCCATAAATTTACTCCCGGTTCGGTCCCGGTTTCTCTTATTGCAATGGATGCAATGTCCCCTTGATTTTGATGAGCACAGCCAGATTGTCCTGCATCATCCATCATCCCTTTACTTGTTTCATTGTTGAGGCTTCGGGAAGTTTAATTTGGAGTTAGGCATTTCTTGCTTTAATTATGATGATTTTGTAGCCAACCCCAAGTGATTGGGACATAAAGCTCGGTTTGGTTTGGTTTGGTTTGGTTTTAATTATGATGATTTTGTGTGAACCAGCTCCATGTCACTTTCGATTCATTGCAGCTTTAGGGTTTCTGACCTCCAGGGAAAAGTACTTTCTGCTCTCTCATGGATCCACAACATGCTCTTGATCCACAGCTGCAGTCTCCCTCTGCACCAAGGGAGGACATGATTGCTTGTGTGATGGCTTTGGAGGCTGCTTTGCTTCCGTGCTTGCCCGCAAGAGAGCTCCAAGCAATAGACCGTTCTCCCCACCCATCTCATCAAAGTAAGTGACTACGTGTGTTCTCTTGTACACATCATGAATTAAAACCTACAAAGCTATTTGTACTTAGAAAATTCTGAGTTGTCCAACAATGATATATGGTTTTATGGGACATAAACATCTTGTGCGCATCTCATATAGGAATATTATTCTGATGTGGCTAATGGTCTACCTTTGTTTTCTTGATTAGTTCTTGTTCCATTAAGGAAATGGCAACCACGAAGTGTGCCATGGGTACTTTCTGTGGAAGTTTTTGGCTGTTAGCTGAGTGCTTTCTATCTGATTTTGTGGCCATCTTCCTTGCAAGGAGATGGTGTGTACGTATGTGTTGGTTTTATGATCCATGTTCGATTAGGGAATAGCAGCCAAGTTTCGGTCATGTGTGACAAGTTTCGGCATGTGTGACATGAAACAGCAGTTTATTTCTTGTAAAGTCTCCTTCAGTGCGTTGAACCCATTCAACCGATGTCCCTGGTGTGCCTTTACTGTTCTTGAAAGCTTTCTAAGAGGACAAAAGAAGTTATGAAACCTTTGGTTGGAAATTGGAACTAGGAATTGGTTATGGGAAAACCTCATTTTCCTTTCCACCTTCTTTTCCAACTGCTTGCCCAATTCGTGAACCGAACAAAGATCTAATGTGTCAGTGTAGAGACATGGTATGAAAAAGATACTATATGAGTTCCAATGGAAAACTGTTTAATCTATTGTTCATCGTGGGCAAGATTGAACAAAGTTGTTGGTGGGTCTTACAGATTCATATGGTCTCAAAGATGTCCAATGGTCCAATAAGACTTTTTTGTTTCTTCTTTTGTTTTGTTTTTTATGTGCAGGGAAGTTTTTGACACATTATCCTCTAGATTCCAAAAGCGTATGAGTTTCTTTACAGTACATCCTTACATTCATTGATGTAATTTTTGTTTGTCCATATGCCATGTTATATCGTGCAGAGATGGCCTTGAATGTGAATATACTCTCTTTCAGAGTTTCAGGGGCAGAGCTCGGATTTTTAGCTAGTGAGGTCAAAAGTTAGATCTGTATGCAAGTTATTATTATTATTATTTTTTAATTTGTAATCTAAAGAAATAACTAAATTAAGAGGTTAATTATAAGGTAAAAATATACTGATAAATATAATTTTCCGTTACAATTGGTCCCAAAAACTTATTATATTTTGGAAGCAATGCATGATGGCCTCATTCATAATACTATCAGCTCTAAAAAGTAAAAGAATGCTTGGAGTTTGTGTGCATTTGAAGTAAATTGGGGGCAATTTAAAGTTTTTTGGTGGGGTCAAGTGACCCCACTTGTACTAAGTACCTCCGCCCTTGATTTCTTGGTATGATTCCTTCTAAAGGGGGTCCCTCATCGATTAGAAATGGCCGTCCTTGAATCTATGGAGATCAACTATTTAGCACCCTCTCAAAGAATGTCCCGTTGTCCACAAGGCTTTTTTTTTTTTTTTTTTCCTTCCCCTTATGTTTTTTGAACTTTTATACTGCAGAGAAGTTTTTGACATCTCATCGTCTAGAAAATTCGGTCTTAAAGTGGGGGAGGGATTTGTACATGGTTGGTAGAATATATAGGTTTATGTGAAATAGCTAAGTAGCTAACTATGGTTTGATTGCTTCAGTTGATGTTGAGAGACATGCCAGAGACTTCATGGAGGCTGCCAAAAAACTTCAACTCTATTTTGTTGGTCTGGAACGCGATGATCAGCCCACAAAGGCAGAAACCCTTCAAAAGGTAATGCACATAATAATAGGGTTCTTGAAATCAACAAAAAATTATTTACTTCCGCATTCCTTAGTTTTTTCTGAATCTTGATCGATTGTTTTTGTTTGCACTTGTGTGCGACGAACAGGAAATCGCTGTGATGGAAGAAGAATTGAAGATCAAGTCTGAACTTATCAAGAAGCAAGAAAGACTGATCCAAGGGTGGAGAAAGGAGTTGAAAGACCAGCTAGACAAACACAATACCGAGTTAGAGAGGGTGTGATAGTATCGGTCTACCAATATAGCACATTATTTCATCTGAATTTATGAGATTCATGTTGTGCTTCTGGTTCTATTTAAATCATCAGTTTCAGTCTATGAAGACTTCAGAGATTATCTATTCTCCTTGTAGTCTGTAGAGGTCATGAACTGATGCGATGACGGGTGTTATCTACTTCAGTTTTGCTTTGCTGCACGAGTTCAAGTTCTGTAGGATTAGCCTCTAGTTTGGGAAACGAGGGTAAAACAGTTAGCCTAGTGCCTACTGCCTCCCGCGAGTTTGACTTAACAGTTTGTCAACCCGTTTGGTTCACATTGTTTTTTTTCTTATCTGAGGAGCACCAGAAAATAACCAAGACCTTTCGTTTATTTCTTACTTCTCATCCCACGGGAAATACGTTTTTCTTTAATAAGCTATAATTAATGACTTCATCTGATATCAGACAAGCTTGTTTTTCGAGAAAACGCCAGATGCAGATATATAGAAAGTAGAAAAATGATTACACGGCCCAAAAGTGACCTTACCGAAATACAACAAACGCAAGAAACCAACAAGAAACACAACTAAAATATCAAAAATTAAGCAAACGAGCAACAGTCATTGGTTGTGGCATTTTATTTGCTAGTGATGAGAAATAAGAAAGCAATCAATCCCTTCATTCTTATCTTATTACAGGCGAAATCATATATCTTGTGTCTCAAGGGACAATTTTGTTCTCTCTCATTTTCTCAATCCAAGAAACAAACGACTTCTTCGAATCCCGAAACCCCAAGAACCCATGCTTTCTGTTCTTGTTTATGCTGCTCAGCAAATCCTCCGAGCAGAACACGATATCCGCAAACCACCACGGCGCCACCTCCTCCAACTTAGTGCCCAGAAGCCCGTTCTCTCTCACAATCGCGTCCCATACCGGTCCCTTGTCCTTCATCATCTCCTCCAAACTCCTCTGTTCCTGCCCCTCCTTGTACCCCACGAGTTCCACCCCAAATTCCTGCGCCAGCAATTCCCACATTTGCTTCCACTTGAAAATGTCCCCGTTCGTGCAATTAAACGCCTCGTTCTTAACGCCTGGATCCACCGCCGCCCATATCTGGTGCTCCGCTATCAACTCTGCATCGGCCGCGTCTGCGTAGCAATCCCAAGAACCCTTTGTTCCCGGATACGTCAGCGGTTTCTTCTCGTGCTTGCAAATGGCCGCGTACACACACAGTGCGCCGATCACGTTCATGAGACTATACGGAGAAAACCCGAATACTAGAGACGGGCGATGAACCGACCATGTCAAGTTTTCTTTCTTTTTGGCTTCTCGGAAGAGGATGTCTTCGAGGTTATAGTAGAAGTTCTTGGTATTCAACCTCGGCACGTCTTCCAAGAACGGGGATTCATGTTTCTGGATTTTACCGTATGATTCGAACAGTCCGAAGTAGTGCTTGATGCCGGTCTGGAGGCAAATGTGACGGAGATTGGGAGCGTACGGAATCACCGATTTGAGGACGTTGTGGAACATGGTTCCGTTGACGTCGCAGTCCTCGGATCCCATCCAGCTCACGTAAAAGATGTGAGTGACGTCCGCGAGAGGGGACAGTTTGGTAATCGCGTCTTCCGCGTTGGAGATGTCACACTGGATGTAGCGAAGAGGGTTGTTGGCGGTCCAGGCAGGCCTAGGACGTCGCGCAACGCCGTAGACCTTCCATGGACCGCCCGGGGTTCCGGATAACGGGAGGACTTGGGCTAGACTGTTGCCCACGATGCCGGTCGCGCCAACTACTAGCGCGACGCTCTTGCAACTCTTTGGCGATTCCTCTTGTTCGTATTCCTTCTGCAAATCAAGAACACCAGAATTCGTATTATTCTAATTAGGTTGATCTTGTTCGTAAAAAATTAAAAAAAAAAAAACACACCAAAATCTTAAATTTCAAAGTAGTGGAAACATATTTGATAATTAAGTAGAAACTGATGTCAATAAATTGTGGATATGTCAGTTATGTGATAGTAATGTATATATATACCTTTGCCATACCAACAGATCTATCCAGCCACCAGCTCATTTTGTTAGATTGGTGAGGGAGCAGAGGAAGAGGAAAATGGGAATACAAAGGAGTAAAGGAGGGGATGGAGTGCAAAGGCAAGCAGCTGATTTAAGAGTTCTGTTGTATATGTTGGTACTATATAGTATTTACACTAGGTGTAGCAAATTAAACCTAAACTCATTAATCAATCTAAGTCCATCCACTAATATATAGACTCAACCTAACTCATTTGTTAGCTGAATTGAAATGAGTCCAAACCTATCTAACCCATTTACTACGGAGTAATAGGTTTTAAATGAGTATCAACTGAGCCAAACTAAATGACCTAATAGGCCTAGACATTACCCACCACAAAGAAATGAAAACACCACTGAAAAAACTTCGACAGTCATCTCCCGACCATCCTCTATGTCATGATTGTCCCCTCTCTGTCTCTCTCTCTGTGCCCCCCCCCCCCCCCCCCCCCCCCACACTTATTGGATCGATCATAAGGGCTTTTTTTTTTTTTCCGGAACGGACCCTATATTCATCTTACAAAAGAATCGTTTGTAATGTTAAATGCAATAAAATTTCGTTACTAGAATTCAATTTGTAATGCGCTTTACCAACTGTAATTGTGTTCTCCTAATTGTAGAATAGGGCTCTTAATTTTTTTTTCCCGTTGTGTATGTTTTGTTCATCTTTTTAAATTTTTTGTTTGATTTGTCTTATAATTTTTGGATTAATCATCCGTCACAACAAAAGGAGTTTAAGAAGTACTGTACAAAATTATAGCCAAAAGCAAAAAAAAAATTTCAATAAAGACAAAAATATATATATCAAACAGCAATTTTTTTTGTTTAAAGTGACGTCTTACATGAATATTTTCAACATTGGTCCATAATTTTATACTTTTACGATTTCTCTTGTCTAGACAAATAATTAATCCTAAAAAAAACAATTATGAAAAATATAAATCACTGAAAAAAGTTTTGGACAAAAAAATTCACAACAATGCAACCTGAGTTGGCACTAAGGTTGGGTTCTGTGTAAACTTTTTTTTTTTCATTTTGTCTGTTTTGTTCGTCTTTTTTGAATTTTAGTTAGATTGACGTTATATTTTTTCGATTAATCATTCGTCTCGACGAGAAGAGTCTAAAAAGTAAAAAATTATGACAAAAGCAAAAAAAAAAAAAACTAAAGACAAAAAGTATCAAACAACTGTTTTTTTTTTTTTTTTGTCTAAAGTGTCGTCTTACTTGCTCCTGGAGCACAAGAGTCCACAATAAGCACTTGTTTTGATGGATTGTGTTTGGTCATTTTAGTATACTAGTGTTAGCCCGTGCCTACAGCACTACGTATCTCGGTTGGAAGGGGATGGCAGTTTTGTGATTTAGGTGAAAACCATGAGCACTTAACCGGGAAGTGGAAGAATGCACTACAGCCTTTGGATCAAATGAATTTAAACCGTTCCAACAACTTGTCCCCACACCATTCTGTTTCATAATAGAGATAGAGATAGAGATAGAGATATGGATAATATAGTAATTTTAGTATACATGAGGTTATTTTAGTCAATTAGATTTATGGGGGTAAGATGATCATTTTAGTGTACATGGGTATTTTAGTCATTTTAAGATTTTAATATAAATGTAATTGCTTTAATGAGTGGGTCGGGTTTGATTTTAAATAAATCGGTCGAGTTGGGTATGAGTGATTGGACTCATAACTAATGGGTTCTAAATAGGTCAATGACCCATTAAAGATTCAACTCACTTATAATTTGCCCAATTTGGCTCAAACCCGCCCATTTGACACCCCTAATTTAAACAGTGTTGAAAAATGTATGCATTATAATTTGTGAAAATTTATATGCATCTCTATTAATTATTTTGATGATTAATTCAATGATATTTTTATTCGGCAAATACAAAATTATCGAAAAGTCGATTCCCGAATTAAATATTTTCGTGACCTTGAAATATAGTATAAAGTCTCTTGGATTCATGATTTATATTTACAAAGACTTTATTGAGCTCAATACATGCTTTAACGGTTTATTTAGATGAAATTGTGAGCCACAGGTTGATGAACCGGCTGACAAGCCGGCTGTCTGAACAGAAAGCTGTGACAACCGGACGACCACCCGGATGACCACTCTATCAAACGGCTAGTTTCAAACGGCTAGTTTCCAACGGCTAGTTTCAAACGGCTAGTTTCCAACGGCTAGTTTCAAACGGCTAGTTTCCAACGGCTAGTTTCCAACGGCTAGTTCCAACGGCTAGTTTCCAACGGCTAGGAAGCATATGGATGGCTATATAAGGCATCAAGAACTCATTAATGAGTACATACACAAGCTACAACATTCCATATTATTGCAAGAGCAAATTCTCAAAAGATCAAAGCCAAAAATTCTCATTGTTCTTCCACTTTCATATTATTCTTGAGAGAAAATTTGTACAAGTCGTGAGTGATAATTTTCATACCTTCTTCACATACTTGTATTTCCTAAGTGAGTGTTTGAGTCAAACACTTGAAAGCTTAGAAGACCAAATTCGGGTTGAAATTTGGGTGTTATTGTTTTTGAGAAGTTTTCGGAGAAAATTCTTGCGGTTGTGCTAGCTCCTCGGGAAAGCTAGAGGCATTCGGTTCTTGTAAGCACCCGCAAGACTTACAAGTTGTAATCTTTTAAAGATTAGTCTAACCTTCAAGTAATTGCTTGAGGAGAAGTGGAGTAGGGCCGGACCGTGGACAAATCCGGACCGAACCACTATAAACGGGTTCTATCTCTCTATCTCTCTATTTTGATTGCATACTTATTGTTTGCATATATTGTTAGAGATAAATTTTTATTGGTAATTATTACTAGCAATCCTATTCACCCCCCCTCTAGGTTGCATAATTTGGGTAACAATTGGTATCAGAGCCTCGGCTCTTGTTTGTAGATTTAACCATCTAAGAGTTAAGATCCATGGCAACCACTAGTAATGTTTCTTGTATCGAAGGTCAATCGTCCAATAGACCTCCCTTGTTCACCGGAGAAAATTACTTTCATTGGAAAAATAGAATGATGATCTTTATTCAATCCACGGATTATGATCTATGGAAAATTATCAAAAATTGTCCCATTATTCCTACTAAGAAAGTTGGAGAAGAGACTATGCCTAAACCAGATTATGAGTGGAGTCATTTGGAAAAAGCTTCAATAGAAAAGAACTATAGAGCTATGAACCTTCTTTTTTGTGCTATTACTCCCAATGAATATGATTGTGTTTCCGCATGTGAATCGGCTAAAGAAATATGGGATAAGTTAGAAATGTCACATGAAGGAGATAGTCAAGTTAAGGAGTCCAAAATTGATATTCTTGTGCATAGCTATGAGCTCTTCAAAATGAAACCGGATGAATCTATATCTCAAATGTTTGCTAGATTTGCTAGTATTACTAACGGTTTAAAAGCTCTTGGAAAGATTTACAGTCAATCCGAAATGACAAGGAAGGTGCTCCGTTCCATGCCAACCAATTGGGACACTACCACCTCCATCATCCTACAATCCAAAGATTTCTCAAAATACACGATGGACAAGCTCATGGGATCTCTCATGACGGAGGAAATGCATCACAACCTCAAGGGTGAAAAAGAGAAGAAAGTTAAGGATCTTGCCTTCAAAAGTACAACAAGCAAATCAAAAAGCAAGGAGGATTCAAGCAACGAAAGTGAGGATGATGAAATGGCGCTCATCACAAAAACGTTCAAGAAACTCCTCAAAAATAGAGCATCTCGCAAAGGTAGAGGATTTTCAAGAAAAGATGGAGGCAAAGAAGAAAGTAGCAAAAAGGATCCAATCATTTGCTACGAGTGCAAGAAGCCCGGCCACATCAAAAGTGAATGTCCATATGCCAAAAAATATTCAAAGAAGGACAAAAGGAGAGCTATGATGGCCACATGGGACAATAGTGACGATAGTAGCTCCGATGAGGACGATGAGCAACAAGAGGTCGCTAACTTGTGTTTCATGGCCATCGAAGAAAACGAGGTAGATCTCGACTCATCCTATTCCTTTGATGAATTATTTATTGCCTATAAAGAGTTGAAAGTAGAATTTGAAAAGGTTGTTTCTAAAAACAAATTTCTTAAAAAGGTTGCTAAAGATCTTTCACTAGAAATAGATGATTTAATTGAAGAGAAAGATATTTTGGAGGAAGAAAATGAAAGTTTAAGAACCTCTTTGGAAAAAGAAAAAGAGTATTTGAAGGATACTTCCAAAAACGAATCTTTAGAAAAACAAATTGATGATTTAACTAATTCTCTTTCAAAACTCACTAATGGAAAAGAAAGTTTAGACATTCTTCTTGGAAAACAAATGGTTTCTTTTCACAAGGCCGGAATTGGTTATAATCCCACTCAACACAAAAATCTTTTTGAAAAAGATGTTCCTCCTTCTAGCCATTCTAAATTGACATGTCATTATTGTGGTAAAATTGGTCATATTTCTCCTACATGTCCTATGAAAGGATACTCATCTTCTAATGCAAAAAAGGTTTGGGTTCCTAAGAACCGTATCAATGCTAACCTTCAAGGACCCAAGATGATTTGGGTACCAAAAGTCAAGAATTGATGTGCTATTGTAGGTATGCTTCAAAAGTTCTCTCAAGGAAGGAAGTTGGTACCTTGATAGTGGATGTTCAAGACACATGACCGGTGACAAGAGGGCTTTCAATTCTCTTTCGTCTAAAAATGGTGGACATGTCACATTTGGAGACAACAACAAAGGCAAAATCATAGGAATCGGTGATATAGGTAATTCTCCTATTATTGAAGATGTTTTACTTGTTAGTGGTTTAAAACACAATCTTCTTAGCATAAGTCAATTATGTGATAGAGAAAATCGTGTTATCTTTGAAAAATCCAAATGTATCATTGAAAATGTCAAAAGCAACAAGACACTCTTCGTTGGACAAAGACTTGAAAATGTATATGTTTTTAATCTCAATGATTTAAGTAATTGTGATATAAAATGTTTTTCCGCTTTGAGTGAAAATAGTTGGCTTTGGCATAGGCGCCTAGGACATGCAAGTATGGATGCTATTTCAAAACTCTCTAGAAAAAATTTGGTAAAAGGTCTTCCTAAAATCAAATTTGAAAAAGATAGACTTTGTGGTCCTTGCCAACAAGGAAAACAAACCAAGGTTTCTTTTAAGTCCAAAAATGTTGTTTCAACTACTAGACCTTTGCAATTACTTCATATGGATTTGTTTGGACCAACTCGCTCTCCAAGTCTTTGTGGAAACTATTATTGTCTTGTTGTTGTTGATGATTTCTCTAGATATACATGGGTGATGTTCCTAGCTCATAAGAATGAGGCTTATCCTAATTTCACTAAACTTTGTAGAAGAGTTCAAAATGAAAAAGGATTTGTTATTTCTAACATTCGTACGGATCATGGAAAAGAACTTGACAATTCTTTATATGAAAAGTTTTGTGATGAACATGGTATTGGTCATAACTTTTCTGTACCTCGTACTCCTCAACAAAATGGAGTAGTTGAGAGAAAGAATCGTACTTTGGAAGAAATGGCCCGCACTATGCTTTGTGAAAACTCTTTGCCAAAATATTTTTGGGCGGAAGCCGTTAATACCTCATGCTATATTTTGAATCGAGTTTTAATTAGGCCTATCCTCAAGAAAACTCCTTATGAGCTTTGGAATGGTAGAATACCCAACATTAATTACTTTCATGCCTTCGGTTGTAAATGTTATGTATTAAACAATGAAAAAGATAACTTGGGTAAATTTGATTCAAAATCGGATGAAGGCATCTTTATTGGTTACTCTCTTACTAGCAAAGCATATAGAATTTATAATAAGCGCACTAATCTTGTTGAAGAATATATTCACGTTTCCTTTGATGAATCTAATCCTTGTGCTACTAAGGATGTTGTTGATAATGATGACTTAGAGATTACACATAAGATTCATGACTTGACAATTCAAGAAAAAGTTGATGGTGATACTCAAGTAGAAAGCTCTCAAATCAAAGAAGATGAAGTTATTAATCAACCTCAAGATGCCATGGGAGACAACCAAGATCTTTCCAAGGATTGGAGATTCGTGCAAAACCATCCAAAGGACTTGATTCTTGGAGAAGTTTCGAAAGGGGTAACCACTCGCTCGTCTCATAGAAATTTTTGTGAAAATCAAGCTTTTGTTTCTCAAATTGAGCCTAAAAACTTTCCGGAAGCTCAAGATGATGAAAATTGGATTTTGGCCATGCAAGATGAGTTAAATCAATTTGAAAGGAATAAAGTTTGGGCATTAGTACCTAAGCCTCTTGATCACACTATTATAGGTACTAAATGGGTTTTTCGTAACAAGCTAGATGAATCCGGAAATATTGTTAGGAATAAAGCTAGACTTGTTGCTCAAGGTTATAATCAAGAAGAAGGTATTGATTTTGAAGAAACTTTTGCACCGGTAGCTAGATTAGAGGCTATTCGCATATTACTTGCCTTTGCATCTTTCAAAAATTTCAAGCTTTATCAAATGGATGTGAAAAGTGCATTTTTGAATGGGTTCATAAATGAAGAAGTTTATGTCAAACAACCTCCCGGCTTTGAAGATCATGTATACCCCGATCATGTTTTTAAACTCTCAAAAGCTTTATATGGTTTGAAGCAAGCACCACGTGCATGGTATGATAGACTTAGTTCATTCTTGCTTGACAATGGCTTTACTCGTGGAAAAATTGATACTACTCTTTTCATTAAAGCCAAAGGTAAAGATATGCTCATTATTCAAATATATGTTGATGATATTGTCTTTGGTGCCACTAATGATAATATGTGCAAAGAGTTTGCTAAGTGTATGCAAGGTGAATTTGAAATGAGTATGATGGGGGAGCTTAACTTCTTCCTCGGACTTCAAATCAAGCAAACTAATGAGGGGATCCTAATCAACCAAGCCAAGTATGCGAAAGAACTTATTAAGAAGTTTGGCATGGAAGGATCAAAGCCAACGAGCACACCAATGAGCACATCAACTAAGCTAGACAAAGATGAGAATGGTAAGGCCGTCAATGAAAAGATGTATCGAGGTATGATCGGCTCATTACTTTATCTCACTGCAAGTAGACCGGATATAATGTTTAGTGTTTGCATGTGTGCTAGATTTCAATCATGTCCTAAAGAATCGCATTTAAAAGCTATTAAACGTATTTTTAAATATGTTGCCGGTTCTCATGACTTAGGATTGTTTTATCCACGTGGAGTTGCATTTGATTTAATTGGTTATTCAGATGCGGATTTTGGAGGTTTCAAAGTTGATCGTAAAAGTACAAGTGGGACTTGCCAATTTCTAGGGCACTCTCTAGTGTCTTGGCATAGCAAGAAACAAAATTCCGTAGCTCTATCTACCGCCGAGGCGGAATATGTAGCGGCCGGAAGTTGTTGTGCCCAAATATTGTGGATCAAACAACAAATGGAGGATTTCAATTTGCAATATGATCATATTCCTATTAAATGTGATAATACTAGTGCAATTAGCTTAACCAAGAATCCGATTCAACATTCTCGAACAAAACATATTGAGATTAGACATCATTTTATAAGAGATCATGTTCAAAAAGGGGATATTGAACTTAACTTTATTAGTACCGACAAGCAATTGGCGGACATTTTCACAAAACCCCTTGGTGAAGAACAATTTTGTTTCATTCGACGAGAACTCGGCATGTCTAATCATTTATGAAAAAGTTTTGTGTTCTTGATATCAAAAGTTTTTTTTTGGATTCAATGTTGAGTTGATTGAATTCGTAAATATCATACTTGATGGAGAGTACAAATGATCTTGATAAAGAAATCACCCTCCAAACATTTTATCATATGATTCATTTTCCTGTGTTTGGTATGCAGAAAAACAGTTTTATGGTCTTTAATGCTACTCCTCTTAAACGTTTTCTGGACTTAACCTGCATTTATCAGTGTAGAGACCCGTATTTTATTTCCATAATTCTTTATGTTTTATTAAGGCATGAGTTGTGATATAAAATGGAGAATGAGTTCGGATGTCGAATGTGCTAGAATTTAGAAGTTCGGGATGCAAGTGTAATATGCATGGGTGTATAAGTGAAGGTGTGTGTAGGGGATAATTCTCCCCCACATATATTTCTTTTCTTTTCCGGGCAGACACACACACGTTTCTCTCTCTCTACTCCCTCGACCGACTCTCTCTCTTTCTCACCTTTCCTCCAAACTTCTCTCTTCGATTTCATCGCCTTAGAATGAGATTTCGGAAAAATCCCAAGTACTAAAGTTGTTCTACGCGACGAGATCTTCCTATTGATCGAAGAAGAATCATGATCGGAGCACTTTGAGGTTTCCTCCATGTTCGGGCTTGCTTCTAACCCTCGAGGTAGGGATCTCCTACCTTCTTTACATGTTTAAGTGTTGGTTAGATGTACAAGAATCAAGTTTGATCATTTATTTTGAGTCTTGAACAAATCTGTTATATGCTGATAATTTCGTGGGTTTTGGAAATCTGTCTTTTGGGAGCCCTCTGCTAGAAATCACTGGCATTTGTCATGATTAAGACCTCAAGGGGCGGGTCAGGGTCGTGACAGTCAGTCGGATGTCCAAGCGGATGTCCAACCGGACGACCGTGAGGTTGAGACTTATTCAAGCTTTTGCGTTGCTAACTCTGATTTATTAAGTCTGTTACACTTAGTTTGTATGAACTTCATGGCTTAGTGCTTAAATTGTCTCTTATATACTTCGCCGATATGAATTTCTTGTCTCTAAGCTTGCAGGGATAATCATTCTCGGTAATACCCCTCGCATTCTTTAAAAAACTCTCTTTTAGGGGGAGCATGTATTAAGGGGACACAACAATAAACACCCGAACACAATTTTCTTCCCCTATTCTTGTTCTTTTCGGCGCCACCCCTATTCTTGTCCTATTCGGCGCCGCATCCCCTATCCTATCTCTATTCGGTGCCGCATCCCCTATTATCTCTCTTTCGGCGCAGCAATTCAATCAATTCGGCGCACCATTTCAAACACTTCGGCGCAGCATTTCAAACAATTCGGCGCAGCATTTCAAACAATTCGGCAATCTCATACTCTATAAATTCAACAACACTCTCTCTATCTCTTCATCTATCTATCTTTCCTTCTCTCTCGGCCTAAATCTCTCATCAAGCAATGGCAAACATACCGCAAGGGTTACCGTTTGAGTTTTACGAAAGAGATGCCGAACGAGCAGAGTTCAGGTTGTTTATCCAAACCATTTGGATGCAACTCTTTATCTTCATTCTGCTGTGTGCGTTACTTACCATGAGAATACCACCATGGTTCGGATGGAATGTAAATGTGGATACTCTGTGGTATTGGATTGGCATTATAGCTGCCGTTGTAGCAGCCATTATTCGAGAATACGAAAATCAAGGACGCCAAGCTCTCAATGAACGAAGATAGAGTGCTACAGGGCAAGAGCGGCATGGTGCTGGAACCATGGCCCTATTGTTTTTCTCTTTTTAGTTTTTTTTTTTTTTATGATGTCACAGGGGGAGAAAAAGCCAAGTTTTAATTGATCTATCTTGCCATTTTGGGCAAATTTAAAAAATTGCTTGCTATGATCTGATGATTATTGCTATTACTCGTTGATCATAGATAACTGCTTTGGTGCATGTATTAAGGGGGAGATTGGCATAACTCCTACTTGAATAAAAACTATCATTTTGTGTCATCATCAAAAAGGGGGAGATTGTTGAAAAATGTATGCATTATAATTTGTGAAAATTTATATGCATCTCTATTAATTATTTTGATGATTAATTCAATGATATTTTTATTCGGCAAATACAAAATTATCGAAAAGTCGATTCCCGAATTAAATATTTTCGTGACCTTGAAATATAGTATAAAGTCTCTTGGATTCATGATTTATATTTACAAAGACTTTATTGAGCTCAATACATGCTTTAACGGTTTATTTAGATGAAATTGTGAGCCACAGGTTGACGAACCGGCTGACAAGCCGGCTGTCTGAACAGAAAGCTGTGACAACCGGACGACCACCCGGATGACCACTCTATCAAACGGCTAGTTTCAAACGGCTAGTTTCCAACGGCTAGTTTCAAACGGCTAGTTTCCAACGGCTAGTTTCCAACGGCTAGTTTCCAACGGCTAGGAAGCATATGGATGGCTATATAAGGCATCAAGAACTCATTAATGAGTACATACACAAGCTACAACATTCCATATTATTGCAAGAGCAAATTCTCAAAAGATCAAAGCCAAAAATTCTCATTGTTCTTCCACTTTCATATTATTCTTGAGAGAAAATTTGTACAAGTCGTGAGTGATAATTTTCATACCTTCTTCACATACTTGTATTTCCTAAGTGAGTGTTTGAGTCAAACACTTGAAAGCTTAGAAGACCAAATTCGGGTTGGAATTTGGGTGTTATTGTTTTTGAGAAGTTTTCGGAGAAAATTCTTGCGGTTGTGCTAGCTCCTCGGGAAAGCTAGAGGCATTCGGTTCTTGTAAGCACCCGCAAGACTTACAAGTTGTAATCTTTTAAAGATTAGTCTAACCTTCAAGTAATTGCTTGAGGAGAAGTGGAGTAGGGCCGGACCGTGGACAAATCCGGACCGAACCACTATAAACGGGTTCTATCTCTCTATCTCTCTATTTTGATTGCATACTTATTGTTTGCATATATTGTTAGAGATAAATTTTTATTGGTAATTATTACTAGCAATCCTATTCACCCCCCCTCTAGGTTGCATAATTTGGGTAACAAACAGAATGCAACAACAACAAGCACTGAAGCCCATTGTAATTAACAATCCTTTTGCTATCTCTCTCGTCCCAAAATAAATGTCTGGTCTGCAAAATAAGAACTTAAAAAATAATATTTCCAAGAAAAATTTTCAACAATTTACTGGATATCCACGAGTTCTTTTAATTTATGAAAAAAGTTGAAAATTTTTCTTGTAGAAAACATATTATTTTTAAGTCCTCAATTTGCAGACCGGACATTTAT
Organism: Rhododendron vialii; assembly: GCF_030253575.1. Taxonomy (NCBI): domain Eukaryota; kingdom Viridiplantae; phylum Streptophyta; class Magnoliopsida; order Ericales; family Ericaceae; genus Rhododendron; species Rhododendron vialii. Next base: position 7,532,897 of record NC_080562.1, on the reverse strand, counting down.
TTCGGGACGGAGGTAGTAAGCTATGGAAGAATAAACATGAGCAATTAGGATATTCGTGCGGAATGAGTAATATTTATTCACTGGTGTTGGGGAATTTTACACCATCACTTGGTGCCTTAACTCTTTTTTTCTTTCCTTTTTTGTTTCCCCCTAACCACCGGTCCACCATGCATGAATATGTAGTTGTAGTCTATAGAGGCTAAGCCACGTAATTTTCGTGCGTGTGCTTGGTATTGTAAGCGTTAAAACGTTTTTGAAAACCAATATCTCAAACTACTAAAATTGGTAAGAGTGAGAATTGAAAGCGCGGGCACACGATCAAAATTGAGAGCGCATTCTCAAGAATTATACTATGGCTAAGGGTATAGGGTATTGGGGCACACGTGACAGCCTCGTCCACTCAACTTTTCCACAACCATAAGTACACTTTGGTCCAGAAATTCCAATTTCTGACTTTCCCATTAGAAAAAATTACGTGAGAAATCTATAATTCCTCGTACTATTTTTTCTCTTTAATAAAACCGCATGCATATCGCATGCACATAATTTTTTATTTTTTATTTGATAAGTCATTCACATACAATTTTAATATCATATGCAGACGAAACCTAAAAAAGGATATGGATAATGTTTGTTCTTTTAAGATTCAGAGTCGTTGAACGGGTACCACGTGACGGTACACGTCGGCGATCCCCAGCCGTCAAAACATGTTTTGAACGGTTCAAATTTATTCTCTCCCTCCCCTGGCCTCACTCGACCATTCCTTCTCCTCTTTTTCTCTCTTTAAAATCAGAACCGTGCAAAACAAGTTTAGATAGCTGGGACCGTCAAGGAAATGCCACGTATGTCACCCGAAAACTTCTCCCTGATGTGATATCACGTCACTAGTTTAATGCTTTGATTGTCGGTAGTGATGAATAATAAACCAAACTAGTGTGGATCGCATGCACCATTTTTATATTGAGAAGAATAACGGCCAGAAATTACTACTAGTATTATAGTCACGACAGAAGTTTTACGCATGGGTTCGGATCTTTTCCGGCTCTTGTATTGGATAAGACAAAACGGTCCGAATCTCTGAATATTCAGCGAAGCACAAATTAAACCGAATCAGACATAACAAAATCATCATCATTTCCTTTATGCATTATCCGTACAAGTGCTGCTACGAAGCATTACATGATTCTTTTTTTTTTTTTTCCGGTTCAACAATTAGGGATGTCTGAACCAGCTTACGCACACATCAACTATTTCCCTCCCCGGTCAATCTTAGTGGTGGAGTTTTTTCCTGAGCTATTGGTATATCACTAAGGCTTTGTGTGTGTTCCTTCTTGGAACTCTGTTGCAAGGGATTTTCCCACTTTGTCATTGGTGGTTTGTTAAATTTCAAAAAAAAAAAAAAAAGTTAAAAAAACTTGTCAGCTTGTTTACTCCATATTTTACAGTTGAAGTTGATGCTTTAAGGCCCAACTTGGCAAATGTTATGGACCGAGCCTAGAATGTGCATGGCCCCGTAGTGCACAACGCAAGTACGATGGTCTGAAAACAGTTTTGTCCAAGTCATTTTATGACTTTTTTTTTACATGATATTATGACTTTTTAAATATTCAAAAATTAAAAAAAAAAAATTAACGATATTGTTGCACCGATCGATCTGGTGCTACTTTGACATAATTTAAACTTTAGACTGTCAAATTAAAAATCATCTCATTTCTTGATGCATGCATGCTGGCTAAGGTGATGTGACAAATTTGACAAATTCAAAGTTTTTGTCAAATTTGACATCAAAGACGACTTTACTACTTTTTAAAAGTAACTTTGACCTGCCGGTATTGTTACTTTACTGCTATGAATTTTGCTAAAATTTTGACTTTGGCGGTTTAAATGACGGATTTGCTCTATGGAAGGGGAGATACATATATACCCGGCCACTCCAAGCTCATCAACCCATTACATATTCACGGATTTGCTCAAATCTCACCTTCAGTCTGAAAATTCACTGCGTGCATGACAGAGACAGAGCTCTTGTTCTGGAAAATTTCTATCAGCCCATATTGTGAATAATAGCAGCCACCTAAAAATTAATCAGGAATGCAATTTCCACTTCTAAGTTGGACAGTCCAAGCTGCCATCTCCTTAGTGAAAACTGAGAAAACCTGGTTTAATATCTTTCTTCCTTACAAAAATAGAACAGAATCGAAGATGCAAAAGGGCCAGGATAACTGGATAAGTGAAAAAGAGGTGAACACATTACACTCAATTTACATGGTTTGCCCGGAACGCCCGCTACCCAGGAAATATACGCTATTTCGATCGCCGGAAATAATGGAGAAATTACTAGATTTCTACTCACTATTCTCCCTCTCTGGGACTCTCTCTGTGCTCTCTGTTATTCCTCTCCATCCACGCATACATAGGAGCGAAACAAGAAAAACAAAAGGGGGAGCCATCCAAGGCTATCGCGTCTGGACGAAATCAAAAATTTCCAGCGCCCTCTCATAATCCAACAAATGTAACCTTCATCAAGATTGTAATTTGGTCTTCAGACAACTCCGATTCTCTCTTTCTAATATTCAGAGGTGAGCTCTAATGCAGCACATCATTTTTTTCCGAAATTAGTTGCAAGAAAATATCACGAACTTGTTTATGTTAAAGGTTGCATCAAGCTCACATGTCAAATTAAGCTTACTTGTTTAATTATTACAAACTTATTTTACCAACTAAACAACCGACTTGAGGTTTTTGAGTTCTGGCTTGAGTTACCATTGCCCGTGATCATCATGTTGCGCCCGTATAGGACAATACCAAAATATACGTAGTTCTTCAAATTCGGGTACTCCAAGGGGGACAGCTGATTATATTGGCTGGAGAACTCAAAACTCTTGCAATATTGCCTCACAAATCTCTCGGTGTTTGCTCTTTCAATCTGATACAAATACCATAACCGAAAGCTCTGATTTATAGGCCAAGCTCAACCCTGTTCTAATCTCACGCCGCATCAAAGGCTGGGAGCTCAAATGGCTCTGTCAACCGGAAATGCAGTTGGCTGTCCACCCAAGTGTACGTCTGAGAGAGATGTGAGCGAAGAGTGAGAGGATTGAAGCCACACAAGGCCTCCAAAGTCAATACATGAGCCCTCTCTCAAGGGTTGTCCCTTGTCATCTTAAACCCTTTATATAGACCGGCCCTTAGGGTACAGAAAAAGTTTTCCCAAAAATGTCCCAAAAGAGAAATGGATGGTTCAGATTCACTTTGATATGTTTGGGTCATACACATCAAAGTGAATCACAATCATTAGTTTCACTTTCGGAGACATTTTCGGGAAAACTTTTCCTGGATCCTAACAACATTTTCGCTATCAATTTGTTTCAAAGTCATGATGTCTTGTATACTTATTGGTTTTTTAACCATCTATCAACCCAATTCAAGGGGAATCACATTGTTCTTATTCAGGCTGTTACAAAGCACTCCAGAGGTAAAATCCCTACATTAACGAAAGAACGAACCTAAAATTGCACAAAAAGAAAGGAAGAGGCAATGCCAAGTCCTAATTCCATGAACAACAATCCCATGGATCACTTTTCATCCTCTCCTCATGAGAAATTGACAAACACATCCCTGCCAATAACAACCGGAAATTCGAAACACGCCTTCATAATGCATTTCATCTGATCAATCAGATCATTTCAAGGTTCGGCTTGGTTCGGTTTGGTTTTATTTGGTAATCAGATCATTTCAAGGAATGATTTTGTAACCTTTCATTTTATCAATCCAAGAAACAAGCGAAGTCACAGTATTCCTGAACCCCAAGAACCCATGCTCCTTACTCTTGTTCATGCTATCCAGCATGCACTCTCCTCCCAAAATCACATCCACAAACCACCACACCGCCACCTCCTCCAGCTTCGTCGGCGCCAGCCCCTCCGCCCTCACAATCTCCTCCCACACCCTCTCCTTACCTTTCATCCTCTCCACCATGCTCACCCTCTCCTCTCTCTCATCAAGCTCCACATACTCCACCCCGAACTGCTCCGCCAAGACCCTCCACAAGTGCTTCCACTTGAACACGTCCCCGTTGCTGCAGTTGAAAGCCTCGTTCTTCGCGTTCGGGTCCACCGCCGCCCATATCTGGTGCTCAGCTATAAGGTCTGCGTCAGACGCGACCGAGTAGCAGTTCCACGCCGCTGGAGTTCCCGGAAACTTCAGCGGCGTGTTTTCGTACTTGCAAATCGCGGCGTAAACACATAGGGTCCCTATTAAGTTCATCATGCTGTGCGGGGCGAACCCAAATACCACAGCGGGCCGGTGGACAGACCACGTGAGTGTCTGTTCCCCGCGGCCTGCCGCAGTTTCGAGGAGGATGTCTTCCAGGGTGTGGTAAAAATTGGGGGCGTTGAGCCTCGGCATGTCCTCGGTGAACGGGGGATCATGGGGCTTGACCTTGCCGAACGTCTCGAACGGGCCGATGTAGTGCTTGTGGCCGGTCTGGAGGCAGACGTGGCGGAGACTGGGGGCGTTGGGAATGACGGCGGAGAGGACGTGGCGGAGCATGGCGCCATTGGCGTGGCAGCACTCGGACTCGGTGGGGCGGTTGGCCCAGGTGACCCAGAAGATGTGGGTGACATCCGTCAGGGGGGAGAGCTTGGAGAGCGTCTCGGTTTCGTCGGAGACGTCGCATTGGATGTATTGGACGGGGTGGTCGGCGCTCCAGGAGGGCTGGGGGCGGCGGGCGACGCCGTAGACTTTCCACGGGCCGCCGGGTGTGTCGGAGAGCGGGAGGATTTCGGCTAGGCTGTTTCCGACGATGCCGGTGACGCCGATTATCAGGGCTACGCTCTCGTAGGTTTTGGGAAGATCATCTTCGTCGAATTTTTTCTGCACGTCAAATGAAGAAAATCTAGTTAAGATTATAATTATGGAAATCGGTGTGAACCGAAAATGTAGTCAATTTGATCGGATCACGACTCTTTTCGTGTGTGTGTGTGTGTGTTCATGCCTTTGCAGCGCCTATAGCTCCGGCCCACCACCAGCTCATGTTTGGATTTGATTAGTGGGAGATGGCGGAACAACAAAAATGCAGAGAGAGAGAGAGCCGGTGGTCTTGATTCTTGATATAGAGACGAGGTGGAAAACAAATTCGGTCCTCTGTTTTCTGTTGAGGTATAAATACATAACGATAACCAAACGAGCCCTTAGAATAGCAAATCGAGTTTTGCACTGGGGTTGGATCACGTTAGTTTAGCTGTATAGGTGAAACAATTATACTATCTGAGCACATTTGCTTAGTAAATGTACACGTAAATTACCCAAAATAAAAAAATATTTGGTTATCGTGTTTTAGATGCCATAAGACTCATAATGAGCCCCAACGGTCATTTCTTTATTGATGCAGGAATGACCATTCACGTGGTATCCCACACATGTCACTTAAGACCCTTTTTTATTTTTCAAATTATAAGTATTTATTTTTTAAAATTAAAAGTGTTGTATTGTGAGAGAATGACATGTCTCGTTAAATGAAAAATAAAAAACTTAAAACAACGGGACCTAAACGTGGTATCCTAGACATGTCACTATAATATTGTTGCAAATAAAATACCTTTGCAGCACCAACAGCTCTAGCACGCCACCAGTTCATTACGCGAGGAGATTGTGGGAGGTTAGATAAGAGACGAAAGATAACACAAAAGGGTGGAAGACAACTCCAGCAAAAGGGGTATTGTACTCGAGAAATTAATTTAGCTAAGGTACTCTATATATAATATGAGAGAAACTTATTTACGGAGGCTCCGTGAACAACTTGTTCACAGAGCAGCGCAATCTCAGTCATCCATACGCGCAATCAATAGTTGAGATTCGTTTTTAATTATGACTGGTCACAATTAATTGTTACTGGTCATAATTGATTTTCAATCCGAACCGTCCGAAAACACTTTGGACGCGCGTGATTAGCCTCTGTAATCTCTTCTTTACGGAATGATCTGCAAATAAGATTTTCCGATATACTCCCTCCGTCCCTTTTTTAGAGTCCAGTATTCCATTTTGGGCTGTCCCTTAATAAGTGTCCATTTTGTAAAGTTAGTGGGTAAAAGTTGATGTATTGTCTATTTTGCCCCTAAAAGTAGATTCCTTTTTGAAAAGTAAGTGAGTAAAAGTGTAATGATGATGGGTAAGTTGGGAAAGTGGAGGAAAAAGTTGATGTGAAAGGTATAATGATGATGTCTTTTTAATAAGCTGGAGTTACGAAACAGGACACTTAAAAATGGACGGAGGGAGTAATATATTACTTAACATTTCGCATTGGCTCGTCCTTGGACATATAGCAGGTCCAATGATTGAGGGGGTGAATATATTTTCTACAACCACGATAAATGATCGTTTTTCATAACTCAGGTGTATTCCACACCAACTTGCACATATCATGCCAAGACTAATCATGGAATACCAATCCCATCATCCACAATCGTTACTTACTTTCATATAGCATGAATGCGGCTTTCTTCCCATCCGACAAACAAAATTGGTTTTTTTTAATTTTTCTTATTAGAGTTTTTAGGTTGTTGAATAGCAAAGTGAAATTCATGTGATAGAAAAGAGGAAAAAATATTTTATCGAAAGTATCTTTTGTGTAGTTTTTTTTTTTTTGAACGGCTTGTATGCATCTGATTAACCGTGTGATTGAAGGTCTTATGTTCAACTCTTGCTAAAAAACTTAATTCATATTGTTTTTGCGTGACTGAAGATTGGTTCAAAGTGACCCTGCTAAAACAAGAATCTAATTATGGCACTATGTTGTTAATTTATAGAGGTGGTAAATGGGCCAGTTTGGACGGGTTAAAACGGATCGTCGGTTGAATATGAACGGGTCAAATCCGGGTCAATAGTAACCAAGTTGAAATGCGTCGGGTTCAAATATGGGTCACTTCAGCCAAGAGGCCATTGGCTAACGGTATTAAGAGTGCACTAGGTGCGAGAAGAAAGAATGTCATAAGTTTTAACTCCTCTTCAAATAAGAGTGCTAATCATACTATATATATTCTTTCAAGTTTCAATGGTGACTTTGACTGACAAAAAGAGAGAGAGAGCAAAGATTATGTCACTTCGCTGGTACTCCCGCCAAACAAACGAGCCCTCGATGAATAAAGAATGTCTGCATTTTTTTTTGTTTCCTCCCTGCGTGCATGGGGTGGTTATGATATAAGTATATCTGCATGGATCACATGCACATCTTTTAAATTGGCAAAATTGGTTGAGGCTTTTGGCAAAGTTCTTGGGATAGCAAAACACGTAAGCGTGCAATCATTCATGAAGTGTCGCAAGACAGACATCATGCTTGCTTGCTTGCTTGCAGAAGTAATCTTAATTCAATCAAATGCCCCTGTACCAATTTAAGAGCTTTTTTTTTATTGACTCGTGAGTCTCGCGACTTCATAGACCCATACACAATAGAAAAGCCTGACCCCAAAAAAATAAATAAATAAAAAAGCATTCAGGCCACTAAAAGAAATAAAATGAAAAACAAATTGTTTGGACTAGACCAGGGGCCCAAACTTTCTACTCCCTCCGTTCCGAAAAGGATAACAATTTTTGAAACTCCTGTCATTTTTCATCGCTTATATCTTTCAATCTTTAATGTTTTTCACGAGTTTGAAAACTTTGTATAATAGAACTAATCGAAAATTATCAAACAAGATCTATATTACATATTTTTTGAGATTCATATTGATAGATATGAAGAATTGAAATTGACACGGCTATCAAAAATTGACATCTAATTTGGGACGGAAGGAGTACTATATATTTTTAATTCTTGTTTTATACTAACTCTGATACAAATAGAAAGATGGTCTTTAAAATTTGAGATAACGTTAAGTACTTCAGTCTCCATTTAAGGTTGTTTTACCTTGCTTCTTACAAATAGAAAACAGAGTCAATTGGGCTTAGCGGACAACATAAATCCCAAAATAAATAAATAAATAAAATGACGGCCCAAGCTCAAGCCTTCCTCGCCTTCTCTCACGACGAGTCCGGGGTCTGAGCACACTCACAAATGCATGGGGGCATACACACTGCCAGGGGAGGCTCCACATATATTTCAGGGGGGAGACTGGAAAAATGCATTAAAATGTCGTATTTTTTTACATATAATTTGATTTCTCTTTCATACTATTTCATATTGTCGGCACTGAAATGTTCATGATCAGTAGTCAAAAAAAAAAATTCACTTAAATTTGTGAGTATGTAGATAATATAACTCAACAAAACAAAATAAATTAAGCAAAATTCATTTTTAATTGTAGTAAAAAAAATTCATTTTACATAGAGCTTTGTATACAAAAAATTTCTTTATGTTTTTCTTTAAGTGAGAAGTAAAACCCTGAAGCCGCCGCTGCACACTGTAGTATATGTTGTGTGTTAAAATTTAAATGACTAAACAAGTGCACTATCGAGACTTTAGACTATCCGGACACATACTTCGTAAAATGGAAAAAAAAAGAGATAATTCTGGGCCGCTCCTAATTTTTGCCTTCTTAGCCCGCCAGATCCTTCACGCCACAAGTTCAATTCCCACCAAGTCCTTTGACTGTTATTTTACTTATTTACCCTCACTTAAATAGCTTTTGTACTGTTGTTGGGTTTACTGGATTTACTTTGTCCTTCGCCAATCCGGCCACTTCGCCGGCCAAACCCTAACCCTCCTCTCCGTCTTCTCTGGCCACTCCGCCGGCGTCTCCAACCTCGCCTGATCCTCCGCTCACACCACCTCACCTCCGCCTCCAACGACCGCACCCTCCGCATATGGGACGCGCGCTCCAAGGACCGCGTCAAGACCCTCAAGGGCCACGCCGACTTCATCTTCTGCGTCAACTTCAACCCCCTGTCTTACCTCATCGTCTCCGGCTCCTTCGATGATGGTGGTGGCGCCATGACCGCAGTCTTCCCGTCGACGCAGTTGTTCAAGGAGCAATCGACGTGCCGGCACACGGTTGACTCGTTGAGGCACTTGTCCTTCAGAATAGCTCTAAAATCGTTTTTGATCTTAGAGTGGCCGTCGCCGACATAGGTGAAAAGGTGGTTCCGTCGACGGCTCCCGACAAATTTCTGCCACTCGATGATATCGGATTCTGATCTAGGGTGGAAGATTGAGGGGTAGGGAACAATTTCTCTAATTCATGTGTACGTGTATATGTCTATATAAAACTTAAGCAGGAAAGATAAAGATTACATTTTGATCAAGTAGAACGCGGAAATCTCGAGGGAGATCAATTGCTCTACGTTACAACGCTAAGCACAGGAATGCTCCAGAAACAGGGTTATTTAAATACAGATGGGGCCTTCTTGAAGATCATGGCAGGACTCATGAGTATAATATAGTAATAGTGTGTTATGAATCTTATGATTATTTGAAAATAAGGAATGTGAAAAGGCAAACGGCTGAGATTCAATGTTGAGGTAGATATCTGGGGGTGTAGCTCCAAAAAAATTCTGTTTTGGAGTGCTTTATTACTAGTTGGATCTTTTTTAATGCACTGAAAATTTATGCCTTCCAACTGACAGAGCTATCAAAATAAACAACTTCCCGTTTCGATTGATTTGTCCAATCTCTCGTTGCCAACTTATTAAGAAAATCAAATATGATTCATTGATTTGAAAATTTACATAATTTGATCTACTGGACCGTTAATTTAGGACATAAATAAGTCAAAAAAGAAACAAACAAATCATGCTTTAGCACTGTTAATTGCAAATTTAGACAAAATTTAACACTATTAATTATAAATTTAGAAAGAATTTAACATTGTTAATCATGGTTTTACACTTTTACCAATTAACACTGTTAATTGTTAATTGTGTTTTTAGATAAAAATTAACAATGTTGATTGTTGTGTGAATTTAGATAGAAATTAACACTGTTAATTGTAGTGTAAATTTAGTTGAAAATTGATACCGTTAATTTAGATAAAAATCAACACTGTTAATTGTATGGTGGAGTGGTGGTGACGGAGGCGTGGTGGTGGTCATTGTGATGGTGGTGGCGACAGGGTGGTGGTCGTGGTGAGGTGGTGGCGGTGTAGGAGGTTGTATGGGCCGACTATTAATTAACACTGCTAATTTTTGGTGTGAATTTATATGTAAATTAACACTGTTAATTGTGATGGTGGTAGTAGCGGCGACGACGTGGTGGTGGTCATTATTGTGGCGGTGGTGGTGGTGATTGTGGTGGCGAGGTGGTGGCAGTGTAGGAGGTTGTATGGGCCGATTGTTAATTAACACTGTTAATTTTGGTGTGAATTTATATGAAAATTAACATTTTAATTTAAACAAAAATTAACACTGTTAATTGTGATGGTGGTGGTAGCGGCGACGACATGGTGGTGGTCATTATTGTGGCGGTGGTGGTGGTGATTGTGGTGGCGGTGTAAGAGATTGTATGGGCCGACTGTTAATTAACACTATTAATTTTTGTGTGAATTTATATGAAAATTAACACTGTTAATTTAGACAAAAATTAACAATGTTAATTGTGATGGTGGTAATGGCGGCGACGACGTGGTGGTGGTCATTATTGTGGCGGAGGTGGTGGCGGCGAATATGGTGGCGGCGTTGGTTGTGGCGACATGCTAGCGGCGGCATGGTGGTGATGGTGTAGGAGGTTATATGAGTCGACTGTTAATTAACACTATTAATTTAGACAAAAACTAACACTGTTAATTGTTATGGTGGTGGTGTTAATGGTGACGGCGACGGCATGGTGGTGGTGTTGGTGGTGGCATGATGGTGATGGTGGAGTGGTGGTGGTGGCAATGGCGATGGCAGAGTGGTGGTGGTCGTTAGGGTGGCGGCGGCAACGGCATTATGGTGGTGGTGGCTGCATGGTTGTGGTGGTGGTGTAGGAGTTTATATGGGTCGACTGTTAATTAACACTATTAATTTAGACAAAAATTAACACTGTTAATTGTTATGGTGGTGGTGTTGGTGGCGGCGGTGATGACGTGGTGGTGATGGCAGTGGTGGCATGATGGTGATAGTGGAGTGGTGGTGGCAGCGTGGTGGTGGTCATTATGGTGGCGATGGCGGTGTTATGGTGGTGGTGTAGGAGGTTGTATACGCCGATAATTAATTAACACTGTTAATTGTGGTGGTGGTGGCGGCAACGTAGTGGTGGTCATTATGGTGGCGGTGGTGTTGGAGTGATGGTGGTGGGGGCGGCGTGATGGTGGTGGTGGCGACATGGTGGTGGTGGAGTGGTGGTTGTGGCGGTGGTGGCGACATGGTGGCAATGGTGGAGGCGGCGACGGTGGTGGTGGCAGCGGCGGCGTGGTGGTGGTATTTTTGTCTCCTCCAATCGCCTTTTTTTGCGAGAGGTATTTTTGTCCACAAAATAATCAAGAGAACTTACTAGACTATGGGCTCTTTGGACAGGATCTAGTGGGCTATTGTTCACCCAAGGAGGACCGGCCAGGAAGTTTCTCAAAAAAAAATTCAACACCACTATCACTATGTTAGAGAAGGCCGTCTAAACCACAGCCCATTCCATGTGGCTGGTTAATTGGGCTTAGCGGAAAACATAGAACAAGAGCGCAGGTTAAAGAATTGGGCCGGAGATAGAAGGGCTGAGACTCGTTTTTCTTCTCACTTTGGTGTCAAACAAGTCTAAAAAAAAGAGAATAAATTATATCTACCTCCGGTGTAAAATCTTACTTTTCTACCACCATTCATTTTGGACTCCACCGAGCATCTATTATTATAATCTGAACCATTCATATTTTAAGACCCGTAGTCAAGTATTACCATGCAAAGAATATCAGCTTGATCGGAAGTCGGTAAATATAATTTGAATTTTGGTTTATAAAATGGATGATTTGATTTTGTCAATAATAATAAAGATAAACTGTCCATTTTGCAAAACAAAATTCAATTTTTGATACTCCTATCGATGTCCTATCGAGTTCATTTTTTGCGTGGATACATTACTATGTGAGGTCTACAAGATGAATGGTTCAGATTAACAATTAATAGACGGTAGGATCGAAAAAGACGGAGGTGGAAAAACCTACTTTTCCACCGGCGGTGGAAAGAATTTATTCTTAAAAAAAATGTGGCTAAAGTCCAACAAGAAGGGAGTAAACATATGATTGGTTAATTGGTTATGCTATGATTCTACTGAGCCAAAATTTCTAATACTTATTATATCAAAAAAACTATGAGCAGAGACAATTCGCAGAGAACCACGCAGAGACAAACGCGTTTGGCCCCATTTCGGGTCCCAAAAAAATCTAAAAAAATATCCATAAATTTTTGAATATTATTTTATGGGGCCTTGTAAAAAATCAGCTCCAGTGGATATCGGTAAGTATTACTTTTTGATTCGTAAGGGCGAACTGAGCAGTTTCGCCCCTACGAATCAAAAAATAATACTTACCGATATCCACTGGAGCTGATTTTTTACAGGGCCCCATAAAATAATATTCAAAAATTTATGGATATTTTTCTAGATTTTTTTAAGACCCGAAATGGGGCCAAACGCGTTTGTCTCTACGTGGTTCTCTGCGAATTGTCTCTGTTGTTAGCAGAACTCCATAAATAGTAGTAGTTCCTAGGGTGCAAATTGAGCCAAACAAACCGAACACAGTGTTCATTCATTTTTCGGATCTGCATTGACGTTCGGCCAACTATTATTCAACTCCTCCTTCTCGTCCGAGCAAATGAAGCAGGAGTTGAGGGGCTATTGTAGGGGGCCGAAATATCCGAAGGTTCATAGGGTTCACAAGGTCCAATGGGAGGAACAGATTCACACTCTATTTTACCCATCGTCCAGTTGTCTCTGTTCATCTCTAAATAAAAAGATGAGCTTAGGCGTGATGTGTCATTAATCTTCCGAAGGATAGAAGGATCCTCGGGTGCTTCGCCGAACGATGTACGCCTTTCCGAACGCACGTAAATTCGAGTTCACTCGATGATCCTACCTATTGCCCGAGGATGTCCTCTCGTTCGGCTAAGTTGTTCTTCGGATAACACGTCAAATGCTCGGAGAAGTTTTACCCATCAGGAGGGAGTTCCACCGAGTATCGTCGTTTATGGAACCTTCCAGAAGTATCTGTTGATAAGTGAGCTGTCCTTTCTGATATTCGAAGTGACATCTCTGAGTGATGCGACCTTTTTGACATCGACCCATGTGACTCTGAAAGATCTGGGAAGTGGCGCTCATTAAATGGCCCTGCTGCAGGACGCCATCCGAGCATTACACGACACGTGGAACGTAAAGCCAACTTGCTAAGCACTCTATCCCTTCACCTATAAATAGAAGGGTATTACCACTAAGAAAGATGATCAGAAAAAACTACTTCTGGGCTGTATTCTCTCCTCTACTAGCTTATTCTTACCAAACTTCTTCTTCTTCTTTCTCCACTTACTGACTAGTTTGTCGGAGCTTCTTCCCGGAGGAACATCCCCCTTCGGTTCTGCAGGTACCCCAAGTTCAACGCCGTCTCCCACGGTCCAGCAGATAGAGAAAACAACACAAGAAAGATCACGAAGAAATCCACCCCCCACAGAGACGACGTCGCTTTCGTCGAAGATGTCGCACTGAATGTACTCGAAGGCGTGGTTGGCGTTCCAGGCGGGGGCGGCGGGCGACGCCGTAGACTTTCCATGGGCCGCCGGGGGTGTCGGAGAGCGGGAGGATTTAGGCTAGGCTGTTTCCGACGATGCCGGTGACTCCAATGACTAGAGCGGCACTCTGGAATGTATTGGAGCGTTCATCGTCTCTTAATTTTTTCTGCAAAAATTTAAGCGGAAAATCAGGTGATAAAGACCATGTCCGGCCTTTACCCAAATTTAAACTCGGATTTAAATCTGATTTAAAAAACACCCAAATGCAAGAACCACTCTTTTAGTCAAATTCATTCCGAATTGAGTCTTAATTAGTCAATTTTTTCACCAGATTAAGGGAGAATCAAATCATGAACCAAATCAATTTGTATTCAATTCCGACGGCGCACCGAAGAATGTATTCATCACTATCATCAGAAGAGGAGGATGACAATGGAAAAAAAAATAGTAAAATCAGTTTGTGATCGAAAGTTTCATTTTGTATGATGCCCCTTTGACCAACTTGATGCTAATGGAGTTTTCGCTAAAAGCAAAGTTGAGAAGACAATAAAGGTGAGGAAAATTTGGCAAAGGCAACATTGGTCAAGAATCGATATAAAAGGGAGGGAAGAAAGTGAGAAAAATTGGGAGGCAAAATGAAAATATAACTGCTCTGAGAGTCTGTTTTACCAAGTTTTGGGTAAAACAATGGTTTGCCATTGGAACGAGTGATATCAAATGAAACGTTTAGTTTTTATGATGTTAATCTAATTATTCTAGTAATACCAAACTTCGTCGTTATAAAAAAAGACATAGCCTTTAATTTACTGAAAATTTCTGGAGATCCTCCTAGCTAGTAATTAGACATCATATCATGTGATGGGTAGATCTTGTTTACAGGGCAGATGTAATTATTACCCGTGCAGCACGGCTCCAGCCCACCACCAGCTCATTTTGTTTGTTTGTGTGTGAGTGTGGGAGAGAGAGAGGGGCTTATGTAATGAATGGGTACTGAAGGAGAGAGAGAGACCCGGGTGGTGGTTATGTAATGAAGTATAATGCTAACGACACAGATAAAACCTACATATATTACACACAGATTTTTTGTGGAGCCCACTAAGGGTCCCACAAAAATGATCCAAGCCGTTTGTTAAATGTGAAATATTTTTTCAAGGGCCTCCGCAAAAAATTAGCTTAATCCAATACCTATTAGTACTCGATCCAATCATCTATTTTTTCATTATCCTAAAATCCGAATGAAAAGTTAGATGATTGAATCGAGTTTCTATAGATATTGGATTGATCTGATTTTTTGCAAAGACCCTTGAAAAAATGTTTTACATTTAATGAATGACTTAGATTGTTTGTGCGGGACCCATAATGGGTCCCACAAAAAATCTGTGTGTAATCTGTGTGGGTTTTCTCTGTGTGAATAGCACAGTTCTATAATGAATGGGTACTGAAGGAGAGAGAGGGGGCTAATAGGAAGATGGATTTGGATTGCAGGTAACTAAACGAGCCGAGCTCGAGCCTTGCCTTGCCTTAACGAGCCGAACAAAACCGAGTTCGCAAGCTGCTCGGTTCATTTACAGCCCTACCTGACTCGTTTAGTAAACGAGCCGAGCTCGAGCTCGAGTATTCGGCTCGTTTACTAAACGAGTCGAGTAGAGCTCGGCTCGTTCAACAAAAACTTTGCTCGGTAAAGGAAGTTCGATTCGATTAAAAAGATTCGTTTAGTAAATAACTAAGCTCGTCTCGTTAAGACTCGAGCCGAACTCGAGCTCGAATTTTTGGCTCGTTAACTAAACGAACCGAACTCGAGCTCGGTTTGGCTAGACTCGTTTACACACCTAATTGCAGGTGAGCTTCGGCGGGTTGGGTCGTACTGTCTTACGAAAAATGACATGAGCTGAGATTGGGAGATGGAAAATGACGCACTGGCTTACGAAAAACACTAGGAGCTTTTCATTAGAAAATTGAAGTTTGCAAAAAACAATTCATGGAGTAGCAGTTTATTTCCGATTGACAAAAAATGAAAAGAAATACTCCTACTAGTCTTGATTGATAGAGAAACAAGAGGAGACTATTTTCTTGTCCCTCATAGTCAGGCTATGAACATAAATGAGAAAATGACGGTCAATGATGTGTTTTGATAATTAATATCCGCTAAGAATATTTTCAGTATTCTTAGCATGTCCTCGGTAGGTATTAGCTAAGAATATTTTCAGTATTCTCAGCATGTCCTCGGTAGGTATTAGCTAAGAATATTTTCAGTATTCTCAGCATGTCCTTGGTAGGTATTAATTATCAAAACACGTCATTGGCCGTCATTTTCCCAACATAAATTGAGGATAGTGTTGAGCAGTGGTGTACGCAGCACCGTGCTGCGCACCCCTGAGCCATCGAATCGTGCATCCGACAGCTCAGATCTCATCTTGGCGATGAATGGCTCTCAATCTTTGGTTGCCGAAATAAGGTCCGAGCTATCGGATGCACTATCTGACGCCTCGTAGGTGTACAGCACGGTACTGTAAGGTGCACAACACCAACCCGAAGTCCTATGAACATGCAGATGTTATAGGATATTTATCAAATCTTGTTTGACTTTTCGTGAGAAAATTTAGTTTATTCGGCGTCGTTTTGTGCTTATTGGGAGCTACGCACTCCTCTTTGCTACTCCTAGCATGCCGAGGGCTGACGTTATCGACTTTGTGGGAGTAGTGAAAGAAAAGGTAGGGCAAAATCCGGTGTTTTCTTTCTTCGCCAAAAATAAACCAATATACGCAAATGTAGCTACTATGATTTGAAGTTTTGAACCCAGGTCAAGGTCCAAGTAGGATACAAAGCAACCACTTTTAGAGCATCTCTAAAATTCTAAAATGGAGAATAGATGTGACGCATCAAGAGAAAATTTTATAATTTATTTCATATTTTCTTCACTTTTTGTATTTTTTAGAAGAATCTTGGAGGAACTTATCGTCTTTTTTAGAGATTCCATATTTGGAGGATTCCTCTATATTTGGAGACCCAAAGGACAATGAGTCCCTCTAAGATTCTTCCAAAAAATAAAAAAAAATGAAGAAAATATAGGATAAATTACAAAATTTCCTCTTAATATGACACATCTATTCTCTATTTTGGAGTTTTGGAGATGCTCTAAAGGCGGCTGGAAGTGGAACCAAAGCATTGAATGTGCTCAATACGGACCAAAATATATAGTAATATAATTAAACATTTTTGTTTCTGTTGTTTAATTATACAAATATGTGAGGCCCCACTCCACAATTTTGTCTAGAGCTACTAAACACTACCTTAGGACCGGCTCTGATTATAGACGTACTCCAGATTTTATAGTTTTTTAGACCAATAGAATTAAACATCTCGAACAAAATCTACTCGGAGCGACGATTTAGCAGGCAATTGTAGTAATGATGTGGGTCTTGGGTTTTGGGTAATTTGCTTTTGTTTGGGTCTGTGGTAGTATAACAGGGAGTGAGAAGAGAGACAAGAGAAGGAACATATGTTTTGGTCTCTAGTTTCAGCTCAATTGTTTTTATCTTGGTCTGATTTTGTGGGTCTAAGACGAAAACAGGTGAAATAAGTAAGTATTGGTTAAATTTGGAGATATGTCAAGGAAGCAGCAGTGTTAACATACTTATCTTGTATGTTACATCTCGAACAATTGGGTTAATTGATGGAGTTCAGATGGGAATGAATGGGGAGGTTGTTTCTCATTTACAATTTGCGGATGATACACTGATTTTTTGCCAAAACAAGTTGGGAGGAAATGGTAGTTTTGAAAAGGATTCTCAGGATTTTTCAATTCATATCTGGTCTGAAAATCAATTTCTCAAAGAGTGTGTTGTGTGGGGTTAAATGTCTAGATCAGGATGTGGAAATATTAGCTCAGGTGATTGGGTGTCGTGTGGGATCTCTCCCATTGAATTACCTTAGGCGCCCACTTGGTGCTAATCCTCGGAAAATTCAAACTGGCAACATGTGGTAGATAGGGTGGAGAAAAGATTGGCAGTATGAAAAAGAAGATTTATCTCCTCAAGTGGTAAGTTGACACTTATCAATTCAAAAATACTAATAATCTGCCTATCTATTTCATGTATATCTTTAAGATGCCAATTTCTGTTGCAAGACACTTGAAAAATTGAAAATGCAGTTTTTTGGGGGGATTCCATTGATAAGAAAAAGATGGTTAAATGGGATACGATAACGAAAAGTAAAGAATATGGAGGACTGGGGGTGAAAAGATTGATTGAACAAAAACATGCTCTCTTAGCTAAGTGGTGGTGGAGATTTAGTAGAGAAAAGGATTCCTTGTGGGCTAAAGTGGTGTGCAGGAAGTATAGGTTATCACATCAAGATTGGCACCCCAAATTACCATCTTCAAGCCGACATCTACAATCTGGAAAGCCATCTGCGAAATTGGAAATTCAGCTAATGAGGTGGGAAACATAATCCAAGCAAATTTTAGAATTTAGTTAACTTAGGTAGTAAGAGCATCCACATTGTGATAAGCAAAGTTACAAGTCTTTTAGCAAATAATCAAATTTCACCCATTCCATAACCAAACTTAATAATTTTTACACCAATAATCAAAACTCAATAACCAAATTTAATAACCAAACTCAAAACTCAATAACTCAAAAACACCCCACATTGGAATTGTCTTATTGAGACAAACAATTTGGTGTGGTCGGGTGCATGATTGAAATTCGTTTGCGATTGAACAAATGTGCATTGTGTATTGTGTGGATTTTTTTGGTTAGGAATACAAAAATAACCAATGTGGAGGTAGAGGTTGTTAAGTTTGATTATGAACAAAATGGATAATCAAATGCTGACATGGCACATTTTGATTATTGATTTTGATTATTACCATTGTAGATGCTCTAATACATTGTTCTGTAAGCACAAATGGCTAGGGGATCAAACATTGCAAGAGGAATATCGTAGACTTTATCTGGCATCAACACAAAAAGAGGAATTGGTTTGTGATATGATCAATACAGAGGGCAGTGGGGATAGAACTTTGTTATTTTGGAGGAGAATATTTCAGAGGGAAAGAGCACAGTACGATGAGTTAGTAGTGAGATTACAGAATGTAGTTCTGGAGCCGACAAGAATGGATGCAATGCTTTGGATTGGTAATTCTAATAATATGTTTTATGTGAAGTCAGTGTATGGTCTATGGGAAGCATATGCTTTTACCCCCAATACTTGTAATACCCGCCCCGGATATTTCAGTATTTCAATTACTTTTAATTGAACTATATGTTTTAGGAGTTTAAATTGTAAATAATAGAACTTGCGAAGGTCTTTGTGTGTGATTTGTGATTGGAGCATAAGTTAGAACATAGTTCAGCTTGCATGTGATAAATTCTCTTATGCCCTTATATAACAAAATATCGTGGGGATATTTATCTTTCTCCATACGTAGAGAGAGAGAGAGAGGGAAGGAGAAGAAGGAAAAAACTAAGGTGCAGAACTGTTCTTCATGAAATTATTTAAGGTACCTAGAAAGCTTGTTAATTTTTGATATTTTTACTGAAGGTTCATTTTGTGTCTATTATATTGTGTTAAAGTTTTAGAATTTTCTGAGAAGTGTAGAAAAAGATAAAAATCATAAATCTAACTGTGGCCAAGATCCTATTTTTTAACAGGCAACTTACAGAGCTGCTTTTTTTATCAATTTTTTTTATAGTTAAGAGATCCTTCTGATTATGGGTCCTTAGGAGTCTTAAAGATTGATGAGTTGGTGATATTTTGGCTTTGGAATTATTAAAAAGTATTAAGTATTCAATTTTTAATGAATTTTCAAACACAGACTGTTTTATTAAAAATTGTGATTAACTGCACAGAATTTCTAAGTTTGGGGGTAATTTTGATAAGGTTTCTTTATTGTGAAAAATCTGAAAAAAATCAAGGATAAACTTTGATGAGTGATAATAGTGTGTACCAAATTTGGAGTTTATTACATGCATATTCTAAGTTTGGCGAATTTTACAACTTGGTGTATCCATGCTGAGTTTTTGTATTTGCTGCACTGACACATTTTGGAAAAATGATTATATCTTTTAGCTCGGGTATCGGGTTAGCGCACGGGTTGTTGATTCTGAAACTGGACTTGTATGTCTTTCGGAATATGTGAAAGTTGTAGCTTAATTTGTACCAAATTAAATCAGTTTTTTATTTGAAGTTGATAGACGTGCAGAATCTGTGATTTTGGACAGATTTTTGTGTAATTTTGGACGAGCATAACTTTGTCGTTCAAACTCTGTTTTTAACAAATTTTATATCAAAATTCATGTATCAGAGGTGTACTTTCTAATGGTGGTGGTTTTATGATTTGGTTTTAATCCTATAAGAAGTTATAGACAGAATACGATAGGTTGGTCGTAGATTTCAAACCAAATGTAAGGGTTATGTAGTGTTTGATTGTTACGCTTGTTTATAGACACTTCTAAACCTTTGAGATAGACATGCTAGTATGCGTTAAACATCTTTAATCTATTGTCGGCGTTATAGATTATTATTAAGAGTTAGTTGTGACGTTTAAGTGTTCAATAAACTGATATGGTTAACCTGTGGTTAAGTATCAAGCTAGTCAATTGGGAGGGGTCAAAACCGTAAGTTTGGCGTACCTCGGTCGATACAAAGGTAAGTGTGTTTGATATGGTTCTCCTCAATATAATATTATTGTGGTGTGTGGGCACGCCACCCCGGAAATTTCGCCTTGTGAAATCGGGTGCGGCCCCTTTTTTGGGTTTGGAAAAGCGCGGCGAAACGCCTCGATTCAGAGTCGCCACTCGGGTTTTAGCGGTGAGAGCACCCAAGGAACCGAACTCGAAAACGTTTGCCACGTTTGTTTGATTTTGAAAAGGCATAGACCGGTCCGTTGTCACCTTCGATATCTGAGGTTCGGGAGCCATGTTACGAGAGGGGAAGGGTTTTATGGCACCCCTCTCGCCCAATCCGGAGATCGGTCTCTACTCGGGCATTTTATAAAACATTTGCATTTCTCTCTCATTTGATCATTTTTTAGCCAGTTAGGGCGGGGGAACAGTTAATGGGGATTAAAGCACTGTAACAAGTTGTGATTTATGACAAAAATGCTCATGAATGGCTTGATTGCAATGCTACAATATAGATTGAGAACAAGCACTGAGCAAACTGGACAAAATGCAGTACGCTGCCCCGCAGGGGCGTGAGCAAGTTCTACCAGCATGCACTGGCCGAGCCACTGCATGTTGATATGACTTGCGCACGCCACTGGGAGACTGGCGTACTCCACTCATCTGGTTTCACAGTCCTTGTTTGCAACCCTCTGGGCTCTGGAAAAGGACCAGCGCACACCCAGGACAAACCATGCAGTTAAATAAGCAGGATATATATATTTACAGACAGCTGGGATGGCTTGAAGCCATGAACATAGACAAGAAACCCCCTAAACAGAGTGGGGACAGAAAAGAGGCCAAGACTGAACTAAGATGCAAGGGCCAGCCACTGGATCCTAGCTTTAACTGCCGTACGCCAGTCATTGACTGCCGTACGCACGTTTGACCCTAATCCAGTGCTTGGCTTTTACATCATCTGGGCTCTGGAACATGACCAGAAGGATCCCAGAGGCCTTCCAAACAGAAAAAGAATAGGAAATAACCTTTGTATCTCAACAGTTCTAAGCATACAGAAAGCAATAAACTGGTTATTTAGCATGCAAGGGTGATTGACATAAAGATAGAACAAAAGGAATGACGATCCATGATCCTCACGCCAGTTGTGCTCGTACTGCCAAAACTGGCGTACGGCATAGTGTTACTGGCGTGCGCCATGTTCGATCTGATACGATCGTCGAATTTTACCAGTTTGAGGCCAGGACTAGTATTACTTACTAGCCTGGGCCTCACTGGTTCCCCTCAGGGGCCAAGAACAGAAAGGGACACAAAGGTGGTATACCTTTTTGTTTGAGGATTGAAGGTGGTATTGAACTTTAAAGCTTGGAGATGGAGGCTTGATGGTGACTGGGTGACAGTGGGATGTATGGAAGTGGACTGTTTTCTTTTCTCTTTCAATGGAAGAAAAAGAAAATGGAGAGCAAGAAAGAAGGAAGGAGAGAACTTATTCTTCTTAATGAGGCCAACCCCTTGCAAATGAATGCAAGGGGGGTATTTATAGGGGGGAGAGAGACTGAGATCAGTCTGGTGCTAAGGCCTGTTTGGCTGGTTAAGGCAAGGTTGGAGCCTCCCATGCATTAAATGCATGAGACTTGCCTTGATGGGGGGTGTAGGAGAGAGAGGGAACGTCTCTGCCGAAAGTAATCATCAGGGACGCTGTAGCCGACGTCAGGGTGGCACAAAAGTCCCGCCCAAGTTGCTGAATAAAGTTGATTTGACTGGGTTTGACTGGCGTGCGCCATTATTAACTGGCGTGCGCCAGTAAAAGATGGGCCACTGGTCGATGACTGACACGTGGCAGATGACTGGCGTACGCCTTCAGGACGCTGGCGTATGCCAATTGGGTTTTGCTGGGGCTGTTTGGCTCTGGTTTGAAGGGTTCGAAAGGGGTTTGAGAGAGGTTCGGGACGCTCAAAGCTCAACCACACCTTTGTCCTTAAACTGTTTTCGACTAAGATCATCATTGGGAAAATAAAAGATCGACAAATAACATTATCTGGACAGTCCAGAATGGGGTGTCTACAGAAGCCCCCCTTTGACGGCACTTGATGCACCATTGACTGGAGACAAGTAACGTCAAAGGTTTTCTAGACACCCTCTTTCAAGGCTATCCAGAATGCAAGAACTTTGAAGAACCTGTTTGATTCGACGTAAGGGCGGATAGACCGCTGCTTCGCTGTCTTTGATAGACAGATCACAGAAATGTGGACTCTCCTGGGGAATGATCCTTTTGCAAGAGCATCGACTCTGTTGGGGAAAGCAGATTGTGGGGCGGGTAGATCGTCTTTGATTTGAATTTGGATGGGTGGATCGTCGTTGATTTTGAATTTGGACGGATAGATCGTCGTTGATTTGAAATTGGACGGATAGATCGTCGTTGATTTGAATCGTCGTTGATTTGAATTTGGACGGATAGATCGTCGTTGATTTGAATTTGGACGGATAGATCGTCGTTGATTTGAATTTGTGGAGTGAGTCACACCATGTTGTGGGTTGTGCCGTCTAATTAACGGTGAATGGAAATATGGTGTGCGGGACACAATACCTTGGGTACATGTGATGTGGCAGACGTGTCACTTCATGTGATGTGATTACATTCATATTGTTGTGCATTGATTATTATTGCTCAGTTGGGTGGATATATTGGTTATAACTGTTGTATATATTCAAGTATTTCAGTTATGTTAGTGCTGTATATTCTGGTTGATATTCCTTCGGGTATTGTGGTATTATGTTGAGCATTTCTATATCTCACACATTCTAGCTTTCCTTTTTGGTCTACTAGGTAGTAGGTTGCTTAAAGTGGGTTCACTACTGGTCGTTGTGTTGAGGCGTTTTGCTAGCGTCAGGTGGGATTTTGGTTACATTGTTGTGGAGTGCCTTAGCTGGTGCAGAACTTAATTTGTATGGAGTTGTAGTTATGGATAGTTAAAGATTTTAAATTGTATAGGTTGTAATTAACTTTGGTCGATGGCTGGTGTTCTATTTGAGGTTAGCCTTGGCGTTGTGGATGGTCAAGTTTGTTATAGGTGGTTGATGAAGAAGTTGGTTTATTCAAGTTGTAAGTAAGTCATCGGTGGATGTGTTGAAGTATAGAATTTTTAAAGTACTATAATGCAGATATTGTTTCTTGATTGTGCGATGTCATGGTTGATTGGTCAATACGTTGATTCATTTTATGTTAAGGTGTTAAGTCTTCCGCTGGGTGTTTATTTCTGACAGGTTGTGAGGTGTGATTTGGTCTTCTGTGTGGAATGCCACGTGGTCGCGCTGACTCGGGCCCACTTTGAGTGTCGTTTGCGGGGCGGGGCGTGACAATACTGGACTTGGATCTTTGTGGAGAAATCTTAGTCCTCCAAAGGTAGAGAATTTTGTTTGGTTGGCATGTCAAAACAAGATTGCGACTAGATCTTTCTTGAATAGCAGAAACATTTTGTTAGGAATAGATGAGTAGGTTTTGGCATGTTCATTTTGTCTACTGGAAGTGGAAACACCAGAGCATGTGCTGCTAACGTGCCTGTTTTCTAGGCAAATTTGGTTGGAAATAGCAGAGTGGTGGAATATGGATTGGGTGGTTCCTTCGAATTTGTTGGGGTTATCTTCTTGCTGGTTTTCTTTTTGGTTCAAAAATTTGGAAAAATACTTTGGGGAGTGCTGTTTTTTTTTTTGCAACGTTGTGGTCTATTTGGATTACAAGGAATAATGTTGTCTTCAACAACAAAGTTGCTGATCTCAACCAAGTGATAGAATTAATCAAACCAAGGGCAGCTCGGTGGGTCAAAATCAAATTTGATGTAAAAGTGTATACGGTAGAAGATTTTGAAAGACATCTTGATGGTGTTATAAGGCTCATGATTTAGGTGTACTTTTGGGTGTAACTTTGTTTTTTTTTTAATTTTCTTTTTCCTAAGAGTTGCGGTGAATTTTCTGGTTCTTCCTTTTTTTTTACTCGATGTATCATCTTCGAGTCTAATAAAAAAATTTCCTTTGCTGAGCGGGAAAAAAAAAAAACATACGTATCTTGTACACAAATACTTCAAATACAAAAAACCTTGAATAAAAATACATTTTCAACTAACAATATGGCAAAGACCAAACAAAAAGGATTCTAATACAAACGTTTCATACAAAACGATGTGAAGCAGTGTAGCCTTTTTATTTCGAATTACAAATGCCACACTACCTTGGTTTTATTTATAATCATACATACATACATACACCAAAACAAACGATAGTCCCATCGTTTTCAAATACTATTAACTTTCTTTTTCTTCTTCCAAATGCGAACCGGCTATTAGGGTACAATTTTGTAAGCCTTCCATTTGTCTATCCAAGATACAAAGGATTTCTTGGTGTTCCTAAACCCCAAGAACCCGTGCTCTTTGCTCTTATTCATGCTATCGACCGCGCCCCCGAATCCAAGCGTAAAGTCGGCAAACCACCACACACCAACCTCCTCCAACTTGGTTGGCACCAACCCGTTCTCTCTTACGATTTGATCCCACACCGGACCCTTGTCCTTCATCATTTCACTCAGGCTCACCTGCTCCTCTCTCTCATCAAACTCCTCGTACTCCACCTCAAATTGCTCCGCCAAAATCCTCCACAAGTGCTTCCACTTGAACACGTCCCCGTCACTTATATTAAATGCTTCGTTCTTCCCGTACGGATCCACCGCGGCCCAAATTTGTTGCTCCGCGATCAGGTCCGCGTCAGACGCGACATTTAACAAGTTCCAACCCGCCTTACTCCCGGGGAATTTCAAGGGCTTGTTCTCGAACTTGCAAATCGCGGCGTAAACGCAAAGGGTGCCGACAATGTTCATCCTGCTTGAAGGAGAGAACCCGAATATCGTTCCGGGTCGGTGAACGGACCAAGTCAACCCGTCTTTCTTGGCGGACTCTTCAAAAAGGATATCCTCAAGAGTGTAATAGAAATTCGGGTAGTCCAACAGGGGCAAGTCCTCCTCGAAAGGGGGTTCATGGGCCTGTATCTTCCAAATCGCTTCAAAGGGTCCCACGTAGTGTTTAAGACCCGTTTGGAGACAGATGTGACGGAGATCGGCGGCGTTAGGGATCACCGCCGTGAGGACGTTGCGAAGCATGGCGCCGTTGACCTCGCAGTTCTCAACCTCATTGGATCGGTCGGCCCACGTCACGTAGAAGATGTGGGTGACGTCGGTCAAGGGGGAGAGTTTGGAGACGACGTCTTTTTCGTCGAGGACGTCGCACTGGATGTACTCGACGGGGTGGTCGGCGTTCCAGGCAGGGCGGGGCCGGCGGGCGACGCCGTAGACTTTCCACGGGCCGCCGGGGGTGTCGGAGAGAGGGAGGATTTCGGCCAGGCTGTTTCCGACGATGCCGGTGACGCCGATGATTAGTGCGACGCTCTGGAATGCTTTGGGGCGTTCATCGTCTCCGTACTGTTTCTGCAAAATTTAGGTGGAAAAACAATGTTAGTTTTTGGATAAATAAGACCGTGTTATTGTAAACTTATAAAACCGAAACTTATTTCGATAATTTTTATATTTCACAATCTTTTTATTTAGTTTTTTGTCGTAATTTTTGGGATTAATCGTTAAGTCAATTATTTGATACTTTTTTCATCTTTATTAAACTTTTTTTTTGTTTTTTGCCATAATTTGTACTTTTTTAATTTTTAGACTTTTCTTGTCAAAACAATAATTAATCCAAAAAATATGATACGAATCTAACAAAATTTCTGAAAAAACAAACAAAACACACAAAACGAAGAAAGATTAAGGCGTACCCGTGCAGCGCCGATAGCTCCTGCCCACCACCAGCTCATTTTAGAGAGAGAGAGAGAGAGAGAGAGAGAGATGGGAGATGGCGAAATTGAAGAGTCTTATATAGGAGTATAGCCGAAGCTGAAAGAGAGAGTGTTGTGATTTGTGATGAACATTGATTCGGTTGGGTCGTGGGACTAGTAAATTAGAAGAGTCCAAATTGGTTGGGGAAATGACGCAGTTGCTTACCAAAAAGGATTGGAGAGACTCGACTGAGTGAAGGTTCTGGATTTCTGCCGAAAATTCAAAGGTAATTCGGTTTTGACAGTCTTAAAATAGCATGTTCCGGAATTCAAAAGAGTTCATCCTGTTTAAATGAAGGAAGCTATGGTACACAGGGTACATCGTATGTTTAAATTATGATAATTTTTGACTTTCATTATGCCAATTTTTGATTTTTTAATGCATATTTATGATTCTACTTACGACTTGTACATTAAAATTTACCTGTTAAACAGGTCATTAGCAGGTTACTTATAATTAAAAAATATTGTTATTATGTAACCATAATTATTCATACCGAAATCCATAATACTTGTACCTTAACCAAATATATACGTACAATATCAAAAATTAAATAATGTTATCCACAAATGTTATAACAACATCATAAATTGGCATTATCTTACTATAATGAATCGTACCAATTTTTTTTTTGACTCGTATGATATTCGGTAACAAAATCAAAATATGTCGTACCAAAATCAACAATTGTTATACTCAAGCCAAAAATATTTGTAAAATGCCACAAATTTTATAAAATAACCACAATTATTATGACAACACCTAAAATTGTTATTTTCTTAACACAAGGTGTCGTATCAAAAGAAAACATATTTAAATACCATAAATTATATAACAAATCATAATTATTATGACAATACCATAAATTGACGTTTTATTACCACAATGTGTCATACCAAAGTAAATTAATTAAAATATTCCGTAATAACGCATGTCTAAAATACCACAAATTCAGTAATATAACCAAATTTGTTATGACAACACCATAAATTGACGTTTTCATTCCCACAACGTGTCGTATAAAAAAATTCAATCAGAATGTTCAATTAACGATAGTTATAATCAACAAAATATCATACCACAAATTCAGTAATATAACCAAAATTGTTATGACAACACCATAAATTAGCGTTTTCATACCCACAACGTGTTGTATAAAAAAATTCAATTGAAATGCTCAGTTAACGATAGTTATTATTAGCAAAATACCATACC
The DNA here is from genome assembly GCF_030253575.1 of Rhododendron vialii. Lineage (NCBI taxonomy): Eukaryota > Viridiplantae > Streptophyta > Magnoliopsida > Ericales > Ericaceae > Rhododendron > Rhododendron vialii. The sequence continues at coordinate 7,505,573 of NC_080562.1, read as the reverse complement.
GCAAATTCAATAATATAACCAAATTTGTTATGACAACACCATAAATTGACGTTTTCATTCTCACAACGTGTCGTATAAAAAAATTCAATTAGAATGTTCAATTAACGATTGTTATAATCAACAAAATATCATACCACAAATTTAGTAATATAACCAAATTTGTTATGACAACACCATAAATTGTCGTTTTCATACCCACAACGTGTCATATAAAAAAATTCAATCGGAATGTTCAATAAACGATAGTTCTAATTGACAAAATACAATACCACTAATTATTTTCAATTCCTGCCACATTATTTTTTAAAATTTTAAAATTTTCACCATATTATCTTAATTTTCGATTCCCTCCATACTATTTTTTTCAAATTCTTATTTGTCCCTACACAATACCTCAATAATTTAAACTAAAAATGAAGTTCTCGCTCAAAATTTTCATCCAAGAAATTCACCAAAAAGTAAGTACTATACCCAAATTTTTTAATACATCTACAATTTTCTCTCAAAATATTGTCTAAATCAAACTCTTTCTCTACAAAATTTAATTCAAAAAATCAAAATTCCTTCGTGGAAAAATGAGAGGTCACTAAAAAAATAATTATCCTGCTGTCTCAAATGCATACACTTTCGACACTAAAATAGAATACAAAAAAATAAGTATGAATATAAAAAAATAGAGTGTGAAAATTACTCCCCTTTTGTAATTGGTAAAATTAATTATATTAATACCCAATCTTATTAATATTCAGGGCGGTGCACTTAACAAATGACACTATATATTTGACACATAGATCGGTGTTAAACCTTCACCCTATGCATACCAATCAAAATTTAATGGTGGTCCTTAGAATTAGGTCGTGGAAGTAAAATATAAATAATTTTATAAATTTATTGTCATTGTACTTTCTTTCAAAAAAAATTATTATAGTCGATATTTTGATTTACACCAATGACATAGGCTATAATATAATCTACAAGTGTAGGCCCAGCACTAGGACGGAGGCATTTGAGGTCTCTGTCTTCTCAAATTTTTAGCCTGAAAATAAAACCCCAACATATAAGAAAATATTATATAATTAATAGCCTTTAGAATTACAAATTCTCAATTGTGTACCATAGTGATAAAATGTTAGAGTTTAGACATTTATCTAAAAGATCTGAGGTTCATGTCTGACATCCTTCGATCCTATTTTTTTTAAAAGAATGTTGTTATTTTTTAGGATAAATTACATAGTTAGTCCTTAAAGTTTCATACTTCAACAAATCTCGTCGTTCAATTTCAATACAACATTAAAGTATAATAATGCAGCATTTGAGCCCCACATAAGGTATTTTTTTATTTTATTTTTTATTTCATCAAAATCGTCTATCTTTTACATAATATTAATTAGGTCATTCGTACCAAGAATGAAGTTGATGGCTTATAGCTAGACATTTAATTGGATGTAAAATATCATTCTATTATTCAATTTGCGTACCAATGATGGAGCTTTCTAAACCTGATTGAGACAAAAATTTACGTAGGTGACTTAATCAACAAACATAAATAATTCAACGGATTTAATCGTCATTATTGTGTCACAGTCGCATAGCTACATTACATTTAACTACAACAGAGGATTAGGTTTCATACCAAATACTATAAATTGACTGTACAGTCTAAATGTCATTAGTGAGTGTATTTTTAAAATGATCGATCAGGACTGTTAGAATGTTAAGTTATACAATATTTAATTTGTGATATTTTAGACATGTATCTTGCTTGAGTATAATAATTATTGATTGTGCTACGATATATTTTAGTCTTGTATCTAGTATCTTTTGATCGATTTCTTTTGGTACGACACATTGTGGTAAGAAAGTGTCAATTTTTTGTGTTGTTATAACAATTGTGGTTATGTTATATAATTTGTAGTATTTTACACATGAGGAAGAGGGAGAGAAAGTCAAGGAGGAGCTAGAGAACAACCTGTTACCTGCTGAGCCCTTTTTTTATTTTATAAATTGATTTAATAAATGAGTGGTTCGGATTATTTACTTTGAAATCCAAAAGTTTAAAATCATAATGTGTACTTTACACCCCCTAATAAAGGGTGTGTACCATAGAACTACCCTATTTAAATAGATAAAGTTGCTCCAAAAGGAAATGGGATGATCTCTATTTTCTGAGGGACTGAATGTCGAGTACGTTTCCATTTAATTTATAGGTCGATTTTCGAAAATTCTATGGACACCGATGGCATGTCATGACCAGAAACTCCTGTTTCTCATTTGACATGTTTTCGTGCACAAACAAATGTTACTATTAAGCTAAAATCCAAATAATTCGTACCAAGAAGCATTCGTGTAGTACGAAACTTCTAGTAGGCGAAAAATCCAGCTCTACTTCCACTCTTATCATTTTCAAATCGCAAAAAACTTCATTCCAAACAATAAAACTGCACGTAGACTTCTATATAGATTCTGTAGAATAAAAAAGACTCACGAGTGCAATGGCCGTGTCCAGAGGCAGCTCAAGATTCCTTTGCATGAGAGTCTTACGGGAAAACAATATAATTCCGAATGCATTACATTTTAGTCTCCAGGAACGATATTCTAGAAACATAGTCCGAGACTTTGATGTCGCAGTCTACACCACATTTGTGGATGGAAAGCAAATTGGAGAAAACAAAACTCCATTGGCTTTGGCTCCACATCCCACAAACACCCAGGCTGTGACTCCGTAATGAAACTCTTGATTGGAAGTATAAAAATCTAACCAGGTTCATAAGAGAACGAAAGCAATTACACTGTATATACACATTTGAAGAAACTTTGCATCCAACTTCAAAATTTCTCAATCATCCGAGTTCCTAAACTTATAAACTTATCTTCACCTTGTCAGTAGTTTTACATAAAGAAGCTAGCACCCTTTTTCCTAAATATCCATCTTCAAGACAATATTATTGCCATTACTGCCAATGACATTCTCTTTTGTTTTCTCCAGTGCCACAACTTTTGCTCGATAAGCTGCTGTAGCTTTCACAGCAGTCCTCACCCTTTCTCCCTGAGGTAACTCGCATGCTTCACTAATAGAACTGAATCTCAGTTCAGCAGGAGGAATGAAACAATCTAAAGACAATCCAGGAACATTAAAGGCCACTTCCTCAATCGTCCATGCCTCTTCCATTCTAGTTTTAGTATGGCTCATTGCTGTCTCTCCAAACCTGAAAAGGGTCACCACCGATCGTCCAGAGTGAGCAATCATGATTCCTTCAACGGATCTGTAATCATCAAGGAAAGAATTGATTGTGGTCTCCCAATATACAGCATCTCCTCCATTGGTTTGGATGCGAGTCAAATGGGAGTCTTCCAAGTGTACAAGGAGACCGGTTTTCTGGCTGAAGTAGCCGAACAAGACATGCCTAATGATCTCTGCCGGCCCTTCACTCCTGGCCTTCAATGTGTGCGGATCAGCACAAAGCTTGAGGATGAAGCAATCCTCACCATTGATCTTCTTTTCCCCAATGCATCTTGCATTAGTAAACATGCTCGCCGTGGTTCTCGGGTCAAGACCCTGTAAGAAGATCATTGGTCAGATCACAAACTTAGCCAATCTGATTTTTCGTCCATTTTAATTTCTTGAATTGTTTGGTTAACTCAATGATGCATCTTCTGTCCATACGTAAATGATCTCAATTTTTCCAAAGAATTGCCCCAATCTAATTTACATGGTTCTAAAGTTTCCCAAAGAATTTTCGAAATTTGTTGCCACCAACACTAAATACATGGAATTCTAACATATACTTGTTGTTTTTCTTCCATTTTCCTCTACGGTTTGACTTTATACCCCAGTTACAAATAACATTTATCTTGATTGTATGAATCGAAAATATTTTCCTGTTTTTAAATAAAGTTTGCCCTCACTTGGGAAAAATCTGGCTGTACCCCTGAACTTTTCTCTATCCTGATTCCCTTGAATTTTAGATATTGGCAAAAGATTCACCTGCAGTGCACGGCGCAAGGGTCTAACAGGCCCTTTTGCAGCATGAGGACCCAACCACGGTGTGTGCCTCCACACGAGCTTCCCGTTACATCCTGCGTGAATCTTGCTGCCGCCAAGAGCTAGCTCAACATACCACATATCTGGATTCATTTGCCAAAGCACAAACCCGCCAGACTCAGAGGGTTTGGAGGAATTCCGGTTCTTTATGACCTTCGTGGCTGTCTCAATATCATAAGCTATCATCTTCACCTTACCCATAGCATAAGCATTTTGAACAGAGTTTTGGAGCTTTTGTCCTCCACAAGCTGCTGTGTACTGCTGCAGTATGTACTGAGCAGATGAAGTTTCCTATGATCACCATATCAAGCAACACGGTCTTAGTACAAGAGAAACTTCGGTAAATAATAATGACGAACTACTCATGCGAACATGCAAGTGCACTTTGACTCTTTCTTCATTTTGTTTATAAATTTATCTTCCAAAAAAGTATCATCTTGGCAGGGGTCTCAAATATGCTAATCCTCCAGTCGCTAAATGCAGTCGTAGTTGAATAATGCAACGAATATGTTGGTATAAACGGATATCAAGGCCCGATTGTTTGGTTGAGAGTGCATTGAGACAACCTGCCCAAATATAAGGGACCATTCTGCTCTTTGATCTATATAATGCAAGAAAGCTTCCAAAGTACACAGCTAAATGCATTCCATTAATCTGATCTTGATAGTCCCCCCAATCCCTTCATTTCAATAAAGCAGGGAGCAAGTGGTGCATATGTGAGTGATAGCAGATGTTTTCCATCAATATTTTGTGGACAAACAAGAAATCAAAGGAGAGAGCTCAAACCCTTCATACCCAAATTTATCTGTTTGCATTTCCAACAATTGGATCGTGTCGGTGGATTCCCAATGGCCAAACTACAGCAAAGCACCAGTACAGACAAATTTGGATAATGAGGATTTGAGAGGCAAAGGATATGCGTGTTATCATATATACCTCCCTTGCGTACTATTCATACAACTATAAAATGTAAAAATTATAATAAGATAAGCCAAAAAAAACTCCAATTAACCAAAACACAAGTATCAGGCAGGGAAGAAAAAAGATATGAAAAAAAAAAAAGGCAGGGAAGAAAACTGGCTACTTCATGACATTCTAAAAATTTACTAAAAACTTGCGGGAAGGGATAACAGCCCCTTTGGATTGAGTGATGTCATGGTAAAGTAAAGGGTTATAATTTCTCACCAAATTTCACAGTTTCTGCGAGAAATGGTGAGAAACAAAATAGACCTCGTATTTACATACTTTCCTCATCATTTCTCACCTATTTATTCAAACAAAGTGGTGAGATTCTTCTCCTTTCCTTTATTTTCTCTTCTCACCAAACCCCTCAACCCAGAAGGGCCGTTAAAAATTACCGCTAAGGCCCCGCTCGGCTAAGGTTCTTAATACATATTGTTTAGGCATCTCAACATTGAGCAAACAAGATTGTACCCTTAACACTAGGGCAAAGAAACCGAGAGAGGATGAGGGTAGGTAAATTTTTTGCGAGTAGCAGCGCTAGGAGAATTTTGGTCACTTCGAAGATCTCTCTGAGCAATTTTTTTCCCATTGCAATGAAGTTTTCTTAGCCGATAAAAAGGGAGGGAAAACAACAAATAGACAATTAATCAAATAACAAAACAGAATACTAACAATGGGGATGTCCTTAATGCTCAGGTGAGGCAAAGGGTCACTGTTGCTAACGTGCACCGGAGCCAGCGGCGCACCCAAGACACCAAGCAGCAACCTCAGATCCGACCGTTGGGCTGACGCCGCGGCGGCGGAGGACGAGGAGGAGACGTGGGAGGGGGCCCTACACAACTGTCCCTTCATCCAGTGGCCCCACCTCTCCATCCTCGAATCTCCGCCGTCCGTTCCCTCCGGATCCGGGCCCTCCATCAACGGCGACAGAGCCTCCGGCGGCGGCCTCATGCTCCCCGATCTCGAAACCGACGGCTCCGGAGGCGCCGCGTGGTGCGCGGCGCCCCTGCGCCGTCGCAGGAGGCCCGACCCGGGCGAAACGCTCCTCGACTTGCTCCGGCCCCTCGACCTCGCCGGGGAGAGGCCCCTCACCATCTCCGAGAAGAACCCCTGCTTTTTCTCCATTTTTTACGATGCTACCTACCCCTTCTTCGGTATTCACCCCTTGACACAACGACCAGCTACGGTTGAACTAGAGGAGAGAGAGAGAGAGAGAGAGTGAGCGAGAGGAGGCGGGCACTGGGTGCAGCTACTACTCAGTGCTGAGAAAAGCATACTATAAAGTAGTAGTAGTACTCCGTAGTATGCCGTTTTGGAGAAGCAAGACACAATAGGTTGTTTAGACGTACATATCCGTCGGTGTATACCTACCCGTGGTGCGGAGTATTATATGTTTAATTACGGGAAAACCCCTTTGTCTATTTCGTAGTACCAGTAGTAACATTTAATGTTACCTAGTCCTCTTTGTCTCCCATTATAATTTCACAAAAATCCAAACAAAAAACTATTCCCTCCGTTCCAATTTATTTATTCAATTTTGATGTGCATGTCTTCTAAAGAATTGTTTATACCTCACAATTTATAATGTTTTATATGTGATTTTGAAAACATCTTATTATAGAACAAATTAAAATCTATCAAATAAGATCTATATTGCATATATAAAAGATTAAAAAATAAAAGATATAGACAATCTTGCAGGAGGCCTCAGATAGGAAAATGAAGAAACAAATCGAGATGGAGGAAGTATCTCGTAGCAGTGAGTCGGTGACAGAGCTATATTCAACAGGGGCTGATGTTAGACTATTAGGAGGAAAAATATCTCAACAATCAATTTTTTTCAATCCTTATGTAAAAAGTAGAAACAAAAAATCACTATTATCTTTTATACTCCTTTGTTCGAGAAAGCGTGCGCAAGTTTGATCATACTTATATAAAGTTGAACACAAGTAGTTTAACAATCAGCTAAAATTTTTCAACTGATTTTTACATTAATTCCTCTCACAATTAATTTTTTCTACGACTCTTGGGTCCTTTTTGAAAGTGAGAGATTGTGGGTTTGATTATTATGGAGAGGAGGTCACCCCTAAAGTTAATTATTACTAACTACTAACTCTACTGATTCGTATGATAAAAACAAAATTATTTTTTTCTAAAAACAAAGTGACGGGTGCCAGAACCCCAGGCCCTTACACACATATGCTAGTGTGCTGTAGGTTTTTTGACATATCTCTCTGCTTTGTACTATTTCTCTCTTAAAGTTTAGGATTTGTTGCATCTCCTGTGAGTTTGACTCAGCTTTGCAATCGACGAATCATACGATCACTCATCTACTAGTGTGTCCTAGGTTTATTGACATCACTCTCTTCTTTGTACTATTCTCTCTTAAAGTCTAGGATTTGTTGCATCAATCTCTATGAGTTTCGACTCAATTTTGCAATTGACAAATCGTATAATCCGAAAGGACAAGCCCGTTATGCCAAAAAAAGTTTTGGATAGCAAAAGCTTAAACTATCTAACCGCTTGTAAGTGGTACCAAAGACAAGGAAGGGGACCATTTTTTATCGGCATCAAAAGATAACGAAAGTCAAGTGATGAATAATACCCATGTATGAGGGGGTCTAAAGGTAATAAAGTTTGCAGTACTGGGGTAGAGGTGATCTTGTGCCCGTTTAGTAGGGGGAGGAGGGCACGAGGGAAACGATTACTCTACTCTACTGCCTACTGGGGGGATGTGTGGGGTAGATGGTGGGGTCTAACATTCTGGGGTTTCGTACTTTTGTCGTTTTCTTCTTCTTGCGAAATTATATAATAGTCCGAGAATACTGCAACATGATATTTCGGATCATTTTATAATCAAACATTCTTATGGATCTACCACTAAATATATGAACCCCACAGAAAAGTGTGGTTATAAAATAATCCAGAGTATCGCATCACGTGGTGATACTCCTAGACTATTGAATAATTACCCCTCCTTCACTTCATTTCTTTTCTTCTTCTTTTTTTTTTTATAAAAAAATTGTGATGGGGATGGATTGGTAGGCTGAGGGTGTGTGGGTTCTACGCCTGTACCAATACAAGAAAACTATGGCTCAACATTTGGGCCCACGCCTGTACACCCGCTTTAAATTTTAGCGGTGTGCAAAAAACCTGCGGAGCCAACCTGATTCGAAGGGTTTTAGGCGGAGTCGAACATGTGGTTTGGACATGTGCGGATTTATTTTCTATTAAAAATTAGATTTCGGTTCGGAGATCGAATTGGTGCGTTCCTTAGCTGTGGGGTCGGATCCGACCCGACTAACCCGAAGTAAAGAATTGGGTTCGTAGACGGTTCTTACCACATGTGCAGTCGGTTTGCGGGTCCTAAAATGTTCTACCCGACATGGTCAGGTCGGGTTCATGTTTCGGGCCAAAATCAACCCACTCGACCCATGCACACGCCTACCCGCTTGTGTGGAATCCATATACCCGATATCGGATTATCGGGATTTCATAAAAAAACAAAAAAAAAAACCCGAAGTCGTTTAGTTTGTTGAAAATTGTTTTTAAGGGTCCTTTTGTAAATTCAGTTTATTCAGATATACGTAGGTAAGAGCTTAAGCAATTCATTCAATAATTTCTCTCGAATTCTCGAGATCAAAAAATCGAATGGATGATTGATCAAACTCGGAATTAAGTCTAAAAATAGTATATTAACCAAATTAAACAAAATCAATTATTAGCATGGAATCCTGAAATAAGTTTCACACAAGTTGGTATACATTCGGTGCACACCAAATGATGTACCGGGCTCGTAACGGTAAAGACGAGCTACCTGAAAATTTCTCGCGAGAGCCAAATGATAGAGGAATGGCAATGCTTGCAATAGCTGGGCTGATGAAACGGCTGATCGGTCCCACTGAAATTTTATAAGAATGGATGAATCTTTTTTTTTTTGTACTAGAATGGATGAATCTTACGTACACTTGACTGTAGGATTTTCGGTGCCGAGCGGTCAATCCGGCCGTTCATCTCAAAAATCGATGGCTTGGATCTTGACCGAATAATGAACAATTCAGATTTGTATGTGCTCAAATTTCAATCCGAACCGTCTGAGTCAATATGAACTGCCGCACCCCACTTGGCAGCCTCCCCAAGTTCCGTGTACCACAAATACCAAAAACGGGCAGAGAAAAGATCAATAAATAAGAGTATCAAAAAAATGTCCCGATTTTAATGTGTCTTCCAAAGATTAATTGAGTTGTACTTAAATTGATCTGAATTCCCTTTCAAGGAAAAAAGAAAAAGGAAAAAGAGTAATGTATCAGACATATGGAATAGGTTTTTGTTGTTTTCATCATTTGGTTTTTTTTTATCGGTCTTGCTATTTTCAGCTCTCTGGGCTGACGATAAGCACTCTAGAAGACAATGAAAACATGTATTTCTGTGTACTTTTTATACCTTTTAATACACATTTACACACTCATTATTGTCAGCCCATTGGACTGATTTTAGAATTTTCCTTTTTTTATATTGTGGTGTACGAAGGAACTAATTTCGTGCATTCATTTTCTCGGTTTCATTAATGTGGTATGTATGTGCAATAAGTTACGAGGAAGTTTAAGCTTATGTAACACACCACTATTATTAATGCAATAAATGAGATAAACTAGTTGACCATTAATGTTTCTATTTATTAGGAGATTGCTAGATTTATTGTTATTACAGACAAAAAGTATCTATCACTAAGATTCGCAATATCATTTTTTTTTTTTTGACTCAATATGTTTCGTTTCCTTAAGAAATCAAATAAAATTTCTGATCCCGTTCGTTTTGAGATTTTGGATTTATAGGTAATAATGAGTATAGAAAGAAATATGAGTAATAATTGAAAATATGAATAATGATTTGAGAGAAATAGAGAGAAAAATGCGAGTAATGATTAGAGAGAAATATAATACAGTAATTATTAGAATCCAAAATTCAAAACCCAAAACGAACGGGTCCCTTTGACTTAAACTCAAGCATTACGGAAATATAGTAGTATTTATTTGCTCAACCGAATGAACAAATCAATACATTCCAAGCTCATAATATAACTTTTGAAGTTGTTTACTTTATCTTTCTTTCGGCAATTATTTGGTCAGGGCATTTGTCTGGAAATGACAACCTGCATAATGCATCTTAAAATGTTGATTACAGCTAGCTTAATGGAGAGTAGGACTGTAAATAACCCGAGCTCGACTTTTGTATCGAGCTCAGCTTGTTTACTAAACGAGCCAAAAGTTTGAGCTCGAGCTCAGCTCAACCCTTAACGAGCCGAAACCTTAGTCATGAGTCTCTTTAATCGAGTCCAGCCTTCTCTAACGAGCCGAGCTTTTGTCGAACGAGCCGAACTGAGCATTAACGAGCCAAGCCCAACTTGCGAGTTGCTCGATTTGTTGACCACCCTAATGGAGAGTGAATAGTCTCGTTGTATTGTGAAGTTGTAATTGTTAGGGTTCAGGAGTATTTAAAATGTCCGGTGACAATTGATGGGGAGGCGTCGAAAGAAGCCGAATAACCTGTCAAGGAATGGTAAACAGTATTAAAAGATATAGTAGAAGACAACGAATTCATGTAGTGGCCCTATTGCATTAGGATGTCTAGTGCGTTTCGGTTGGCACCTTCAGAATTGTGCCTTGGACTATTTCGTTCATAGAATCGTAGAGTTCATCGAACACTATATTTATACTAAAATTCAAGTTAATCGGGCCACATGGATTCTTTTTAGATTATACTACTCACCCAATTTTCAATAATAACTGTTGCCTGACCAAGGACTAACAGTACCCAACGAATTTTTTTTTCTCTCGATGATTTATTCAGTAAACATTACATTACATACTGAATGGTTCGAATTCACAGTGATCGATGGGAACTCAATAGAGTTCATTGACGCGTACCACACTACGGAGACCCCTTCTGTTGTGCATAAAATTTTGCGAAAATATATGAAAACATGTAAAATGTGCTCCAATAGATTTTAGAACTTTTTTTTTTTTTACATTAATTTGACCGTAACCACTACCCTATTAACCCTATTAATATTAATTAATTAAGCAGTTGTTAGCATGATGTATGCAGTATTAAAGTTAAACTAGCTAGGCAGATTTGCGCATATCACGGCGGCAATTTATACGGTTTGCTATCCCTTTCCTGTTAGGCCACTGACCAAACAAATTACTAGTACTACTCTCTCTCTCTCTCTCTCTCTCTCTCTCTCTCTCTCTCTCTCTCTCTCTCCTGAAGAGAGTACCACTGTGTAAACTCTATTGACCTAATTACACTAAACTGGTAGCTTATAGTTGACTAAAGAAGACATAATGATTGTTTAAAAGAAGCTGATTAAAATGCATGACATTTGCTGAAATTGATGTTGCTCCTTAATGATCTCAATCCTGCACGAGACTGCTCATCATTGACTCAGCATGCTTGGAGTGGTTAATCATTGCGTAGCTTAAGAATTATCCCGAATAGCTTAAGGATTCACAGGGAAAAAAAGGAAAAAAGGCATCATGCGGGTAGTGGAAAAACCAGTACAAAAGTGGCTAGGTATCCAAAAAAATATATCCCGAATAGGTTTTTAGAGGTTTTATAATCCTTAGTAAATTCTTATTAGCGGTAAGAAATAAACTGTTTGAGTTGATTTCGGAATATATTTTTCGTGTTACTTAGCATTATTCAAACTAGTAATACACACTCATGCATCCATACAGCATAACAAATGAAGATTTGACATCTTTTCACTTTAAAGGCCTGTTTTTTTTTTCAAGAATAAAGTAACCAAATAATAGAAGATTTGACATCTTATCTTTTCATATGTTAAATTTAGCAAGACGAAACGCAAACAGAATATATAATTAGGTTCTGCCAAGAATTTGGGCTTTTTCTTGTTTTGCTTTTATTCAAAAAAAAAAAAAAATGAGTCTGTTAGTTTTGCGCTTAATTTTTGTGAATTATTGATTTGTCTCATCAAGACGAATTGTAAAAATATAAAATTTTGACTTTTACCTAAAGATTTTTTAAAATATTTAAGATAAAGAGGGGACTTTTTTTATAGTAATATTTAATTGAAGGGGGGGGTGGGGGGGGGGGAAGCATATGTGGGTAGAGTGCTAGGATAGGAATTAGAAAAATCATTTCCCTCAACCTCAACCAATATTCTGTCACCTAATCTTAGCATAACAGTTACTGCAAAGAAATAGTACCACTAAAAAATGGTGCAATGTTAATCACCCCTCGTCTAGGGACAAGGAGCAATTGGCGGTACCAGAAGGGAGGGAAGCAGGGACGGTGCTAGGCGGGGGCACACGGGGCCACCAGCCCCCATTCAAATGCGAACCCCATTTGAAATTTAAATATTTTTTAAATATTTTTATATAAATTAACATAATTATTAAAGTGTGCTACTATATAAATATACACATTTGCATATATCTCAAAAATACACATGTAGAACTAGTTTTATGCTTAAATTTTATCATATGGTGCATTTACACTTGTTGTTGCTTTATGAGCTGTTTTTCTATTTGGATCTATTCTTTGTTGATTCTCTTTATTTTTAATTGTCTGAGAAAAATATTTTACAATAAAGTCATTAACAAAACTAGTTTGATTATTCTAAAATTTGTCGATATTCATTTAAAACATACTTTAAAAATTTTGTGCTCATTTTTACCTAATTTAACTTAAAATACGTGTTATAAACCTTTGTAGTTAGAATGCATGCCCTAATTTTGTACGATCTTATTGTGATTGACTTAAAAAATAAATTTTTACCATTATAATTAACAATGTGCCTCTACTAAGCTATGTTCTTGAATCTGTCCCGGAGGAAAGGACCCATGCATAGGAAACAACCAAACAGGGTAATAAGATTGGTCTGACCAAAAAGTCCTGGTCAAAAAAAGGCTCTATGGATTTCCCCAAACCTCCCTCAGAGGAATCAGGTCACATGTACATGAAATGCCAAAAAAAAAAAAAACGTTAGAACATCTCGAGATTACACAAAATATGCAAACACCAGCAGGGGATGCTGGCATGCTGCCGGGCGGTATTTCTGTAGTTTATCTTGGCACAAACAATTCGGATTAAATTTGAGCACACTCAAATGTGAGCCGTTGAAATTTTGGCGAGAATCTGAACCTTTGATTGTCGAGATTAACGGTCGGATCAACCACTCGACACCCGTTTTGCAAGCCCCAAGGTATGTTACCAAACTGTTCGAGACTTATTATTTACCAGAAAAACACTTGTTCCATATACCGACAGCGTATCACATTGAAATAAGGTAAGATAGATATGGCAGTAGGGACTTCAGAAGGATTTGGCCGTACCCAAAATTTCTCATAACTGAGTGAGGGTAGACTCAACCTCCATCTTTCGGATAAAAAATAAAAAAAAAAATCTCAATTTTCCATGACTTTTTTTTCCCTTCTTAATTCAGTGTTTTGTTCGTTTTTGTTGAACTTTTGTTAAATTCGTGTCATATTTTTGGATTAATCATCTTTCTTCACGAGTGGAGTTTAAAAAGTAAACAATTATAACCAAAAGCAAAAAAAAAAAAGTTCACTAAAGATAAATATATATATACACACACACACACCAAACAGTTTGAGAAGAACGGTTAACCCAAAAAATTATGACGAAAACTCAACAAAAAGTTACGAAAAGTAAAAAAAATATTGAAAAAAGCTATAGACAAAAATATCAGGAAGAATGGACCTACTTAGTGTAAATTATTGGTTTCTTTAATCTTTTTTATTTTGGAATTAAATTTTCAAACTCATTTATTCATCTGGACGTGGAGGATTGATAAAGTACAAAAATATTGCGAAAATAGTAAAGACAAAAATAAGGCTATACACATACATACATATTTTGTTTATATTTAATTTCATGTTTTGTCTTGCATGAGGAGACAAATTCCTAAATTCTAATATTAACCAAGAGTTGCCTATCTTAGTTCTACTTGTTGTATTCCCTAATTTAGCTTGTTTTTTAAGTTATTGTTTGCTTTGTATTCGGTTGGGGTTGTACTAAGCTATTTCATGTATTGACTCTTTTATTCTCTATATGAAGTTCTTCTTTGATGCCAAAAAAATATTAACCAAGAAAATAAATCAGCTAACCATCAAACAAATTCGAATCGTCAAACTCTCTGATCGCATTTGTAGTTGCTAAAGACCATGGCCAACTCTTCATCAATACCCATTCCCTCAACCTGCCGTTTGAAACCACAATCCAAATCATTCATCTCGTAAGTGAAAAGCCCATTTGATTTGATATCGATAAGTGAAAAAAAAGAGTCACATTTTATCATGATAAATTCATGATTTAAGTCACTTTTTTTTTTTTTTTTTGGGTACTGAAAAGGAGCTTATCGGTGAAAGACCACGTTTTGGTTGGGAGAGAAACTTATTCACGAGCCGTAAACAAATTCGCGGTTGTGTACAATTTCACCTGTCCATTTCGGCAATCAATGATTGAAATATATTTTCAAATTTTGACCGATAAAAATTGATTTTCAATCCAAATTTTTCAAAACACTTTTGAACGCACAAGATTGAACTCCGTTAAATTAAGTTTACGGAGCCCTACCTAAGAAGTTTTTCTCTTTGGAGTGTGGACAAAGGCCAACAGCTTTTACATAATGTCTGCAACCAAAACGGCTAACCAGGAAGACGACATATACATATAGAAGGCTCTTGGTTTAATGGCCCGTTGCATAGACACTCGCGAGAGAAAGTAAGAAATTCGGCCAGGCTTTTTTGTCCCACGACAGCTAGGATAATGTGGAGTTGGAGTAATTTTTTTACGAACGCGGGAATGAGGATGCTGTCAAGCACCCCCTCAAAGTGAATGCAGAGCGGCCAATTCGGCCTTTCATCTCGGTAATCGACGGCTGATTAAATTTGTATGCGTTCAGATTCAATCCGAACCATCCGTCTAGCAGTTTGGGACTGCTTTACAGAAAAATTGCTCGGCAGCATCTTCTTTGTAGTAGTAGAGTAGTAACTATTTACGTAGCAATAAACTTTGCGTTACTAATAATTGGCCGTGGAGTTGGAGTCAGAGATATGCCAATTTTATTTACTTCTAATTCAAAAGAAGCTGAAAATATACTTTTAAAGACAAAAAAACTTAGAAAGATAGTAATTCTCTTCTTATCGAGACGAATAAGTTTTTCGATGTATGAAGTTCGACCCGATACCGTCCTCAAGATCTACTACCATGCATAAGCACGGACTCACACAAATGTGTAGTTCCATGGATCGAGTCGGACATTCTCTAGATCACGGTATAATTACTCCTTATTAAGTCCTTGTCGGCCAGTGTAGATGAAAGCACCAATCAATCAACCATTGTTAATTAACACCGAAAGCAACATAAGAAAATGAAGGTTATTAGTTTGATGAGGGAAGAGAAGTTGAAAATTAACCGTCGAGGATAGAATATATTTTACTTCAGTTAGGGCTTTAGTCTTTACTTCAGTTAGGGCTTTAGTCTTTATCTCCACCAAATCTCTCTGTTTGCTTTCTTTTTCCATCTTTGAGTTTGAGCAAAGTTGTTTAGTGCTTTACGTTTGTTTGGTCGAAAGTCCGAGGTTGGCCGTATCACAACCAAGATTTCCATCTGGGAGGAACCGAGTTGATAGCGAGATGGAGATCCCATAAGATTCTTCCTAAATTCAATGGGTACCCGCCGCCTTGCCCCTTCAATTCAGAGGCGGATATTTTCCGAATTGTTATCCAATAGGAGCGGGTATGGTGAAACTTAAAAATCTCCACTTAAAGATGGGACAGGTATAATATTGTGAGAGCCACCCCGAGTACCCGTACCCTGCCTGTATGCAATAATATACATGTGCATATAGACATATATGTTGTGTGTGTATACTTAAGAGGTAAACAAATATTCATGTATGGTATTTGTTAAAATTTTACATACTCCCTCCGTCCCTTTTTAAATGTCCTACTTCGTAACTCCAACTTATTAAAAAAACATCATCATTATACATTTCACATCAACTTTTTCCTCCACTTTCCTTTCTTACCCATCATCATTACACTTTTTATTCACTAACTTTTCAAAATGGAATCTACTTTTAGGGACAAAATAGACAATGTACCAACTTTTATCCACTAACTTTACCAAATGGACACTTATTAAGGGACAGCCCAAAATGGAATACTGGACTATAATAAAGGGACGGAGGGACGAGGGAGTAGTATTTTGTTTGGGAATGGTATTTTTTTGGGACCTTCTGTTCTATGTTGCATTTAAATAGTTTTATTTTGGTTGTTGTAGCACTCATGAATTGTTTTTGTCTAAGTCCTATCGTTCTTTCTTGTTGAAGTATAGTTTGGATACAGGTGTGGTGGAATATTGTCCACTATTCCTTTCGTGTATGGAGGTGGGAATGGGGAAAATTCCCCAATTGGGGATAGGAGTTAGAATAGGGTCTCCCGGCCCATACCCTACCCATGGCAATCCCTAAATTGGAGTATGTTTTTATCGATTTATTTTTAAATTATGAAGTAAAATAATATTAATAAAAGCCAAATGACACTACAAACATCACGTGAGCCCATTGTTAAATACAAAACGGCCCCATAAGCCAGGCTTATCTAGTCTGGTTTGGGTTCCGCTTAGTGTTGTCAGGGCTTGGGCCCGATAAGGACACAGGAGCCCATTGTTAAATACAAAGAAGCCCACTTTGTACCTCTGCCAGCCCAATTAAAAAAAAAAAAGGGATCTAGGCCGATGAATTGGTGAAAAACTAGATTGAAACAAAGGAATCCGATATTTGTGAACCGGGCTATCTCAATTTTCGTTTTTTTTTTTTCATGGAAATATCTCAATTTTTTTTACATCCTGCATGAAGAGCGTTGCGTGTTTTTAGCATTTACCATCTTCAAAAAGTAATAACGAGGCCGATCAAACATCACATGAGTGGATGCATAAAAAGTGAAAGAATGACAGTGGCGTAGCCAGAAATTTAGGTCGGTGGGGGCACCATTGAGCTTGGTTTTAAAATTTTCTATCTTTTATTTGTAGTAAACAACCATTAGTCTGTTTCTCCTATGGACCACCTGGATTTGGCCGTTGGATCGTGTTTTGAATGGTTCAGATTCGCGAAACGCTCTGAAACAACCATAACATGAAAGAAATGAACTTAAGACATAAAATTTGCTACAATACGCGCGCGCGCGCACACACACACACACACACACATATATATATATATATATATATATATACATATAGAGAAATTTTCAAGTGAGGGATCCCTCATTTTGTTAAAATGAGGGACTTTCATTTCCTGATCAAAATTTGAAAATCCGAACCGTTCAATGTGTGCAGAATGTAATTTTAAGGGTCTCCGCGAGAAATCAGCAAAAAAAATGACTGGAAAGGGCGTCATCCAAGCAGTTTTTTTTGAACCATTCAATGAAAACTGGTCGGATAAAGCCCTTTCCGGTCATTTTTTTTGCTGATTTCACACGAGGACCCTTAAAATCACGTTCTGATCACTTTGAGCGGCTCGGATCATCAAAATTCAATCGGGAAAGGGAGTCCCGCATTTTAATAAAATGAGGAATCCCTCACCGGAACCTAACTCTATATATATATATATATAACAAGTCTTTATAGAAAACAAGTACGTAAAAGAGTATTTTTTTTGAAAACTTGACAAATATACTAAGGATGTGAGTGTTATAAGAGAAAATGTGTATAATTTATGAATACAAATTGTGATGGCATTTATAATTTGGGGTAAAAGTAAATTTTTTGAAAATTGCAGCGGGGGCGCTTGGCCCTATTGGACACCATGTGTCTCCGCCATTGAAGAATGATCGATGTGGTGACATACGATAAGGGATGGCAATAGAGCATATGACAGTAAAGAAAATTACGGATTGTAAAGATATCTTTGTACGTAGTATATGTTAGCACTTGAGTCATGGAGCAAATGTAGTCTAGTTCATACTTTAAATAACTAGCGGGTCCTAGAATTTGTAACTTGGCTTATTTGATCGGGTGTTTTGGTCAAGTTCATCTCAGTCAAGAGTTCTTTTAGCTGACACTATACTCTTACAGCCTGTTTGGAGGTCGGATTTGCAGCCGGATATGCAAGCGCCCTGATTTCATCTCCCCTGCCTCCTCATCTCCGGTGTTTGGATGCGAAAAAACGCACCCGAATTTAGCTCAAGCCGGATTTGTATCCACCTTTTGGTGGATTTGTGAACGACAGGGGGTACCCTGTCATTGGTGAAGCGGCGTGGAAGAATGACAAAGTTGCCCTTGCTTTCTCTCTCTCTCCTCTTGCCCTCTCTGTTGCTCTGCTCGTTCGCCAGGGCCTTCTCTTGCCCTAGTAATCGTAAGAGATTTGAGGGATATTTGAGATTCGAGGGCTTGGATGCAAGAGATTTTTGAGAGAGGGAGAGATGAGGGTTCGGAATTTGAGTTTTTTAGTGGTGAAGGTTAGTGAATTTGGGTGTATATAGTTGGGGAGGAATTTGGAGATTTGGTTGCAGGTGGTGAAGAAGGTATATGTACCTATATATGTATGTGTGTATGTACATATGAATTTTTTTTTTAAAATTACCACCCACATGTTTTTTCCAACCACCCTAAATAATTTTTTATATTATAAAGTTTGGTTTTAATTTATTTATTTTATAAAAATCGTAATAAATATTTCTAAGATTTCAACATTTAAAGATAAAATGAATTTATTTTACCCAAATTAATGATAAATATGTATATATTCTAATAATAATGAAATTAACATTTATTGTCCATAAAATTAATAAACTGAGGGCAATTAAGTCATTTGACATCTTATCCTATCGTATCCACTCTCAAAATCCCTCTTCTTAAAAAACTATCCAAACACCTCATTACAAATCCACCATTCTTAAGAGGTGGGACCACCCTTCTTAACATATCTCCCCTCATTATATATCCACCCTCATTCTATATCCATCGAAAACAAATCATCCATCCAAACGGGCCGTTAAAGCTCTAACGTATGTTGATTGAATTTCTTGTCCTTCTTAACTAAAACCAACATAAAAACTAGCGGATCCTATAGAAGTATGAGCACCCTACTTCTCTCTTTGTATCTCTGTGTGACAAGTAGGAATAATACTCGAAACAAGAAGGCGTTTATCACTCTTGCTAAAAATTAGTACGTCATTAGAAGACTCCTAAAAAAGCGAGTCGGTAAACCACCCCATGTCCTAGGGGTTCCCAATATCTCCCATCATAACCCTAATCGATCCCAAATCATACATTACACTGACATTCTTCTAAAGGAGTTGGGGAAGGAGTGCAACCCAATCTTTTGCCTCCCATTAATTTGATTTACAAAAGGTAAAAACTATAGGGTGCTCTTGGGACACTGTCACGTCATGTCTTGGATTTCTTTGCAAGCACACATTCACATGGTGTTCATAACTAAATTTACGGATCCCTCGTCGATGTTGTATTGCAGAGAGAGGTGGGACAACAATGGCGGTGACAAGTGAATAATACGAGTAAAAACCAAAAAGGCAAAAACTATAGGGTGCTCTTGGGGCACTGTCTGCCTCGGATTCCTTTGCAAGCACACATTCACGTGGCGTTCGTAACTAAATTTATGGATCCCTCGTTGATGTTGGATTGCTGAGAGAGGTGGGGCAACAATGGCGGTGGCAAGTGAATAGTACGAGTAGTTAGTCAGTGGAGAAGGGCCCAACCCAACAACTCACGTGTGCGCCAAAGAATCGGGCCGACTTGCGTACTCACTTTTCGTACGTGGGCCTCCATTTGTTGGCGCATCTTAATTTCCTGTGTGCGGATCTACCTGTTTTCCCCATGATGGTGTACTAACACAGTGACAAAAGGTGTCCTCCCGTCGGGAATAATTTTGTTCACCCTCCTTTAAAGAGGGCGGACATTATATTGTTTATAATTGATAAAAATTGTGTGGGTTCCATAACAAACTAACTCATTGTTACCAAAAAGTGTGTTGATTCTGTGAACCCTACACAATTTTCACTGATCAAAGGGAATGTTCATTCTCTTTAAAGGAAGGTAAACAAAATTATTCTCCCTCTCGTCACACAGCAAGGAAGGTATCCTTTCCACCTTTGCAAATGGAACTAAAGCCCCCGAGGTACTGATTGGTTGGTGGGTTTACTTCTTTTGGGACCAGGTAACAAGAAAGTAATTTTTTATGAATTTTTGGTTCCGGCATGAGTGGCTTGTATTTGACTGGCAGAAAAGGGATTAGTCGAAATGCATGCGCGTAAGCTGACCCGAACTCTGACCATCCAAAAAATAGAGGAAATAGTGCTACCATTGGAGCCTTTGGGAAGTTGAAAACTTTCAATGGGCATAGTTGAATAAGGTCTTTCAAATTCAAAGGTAGGAACACCGTTCTAGCCTCTCCCCTTTACTAGACTCTTCTCTGGTGGAAACCACCTATATTTGCAATGCTTTTTCTTTGAACAAATAAGTACATAATTGCATTGTTTACTCCTATCACGTGGGCCTATGTGCTGCCCATGAACACAATTCGAGCTGTTCACTTCGCAGAAAACGCAAAGAAGAATACATCTGCAGGAAGTCAATTTGATCGAATTTCATTAAATACGTGAATAAATTACATTTTATTTTGCACATTGTACGGTTTAAGTTTAAAATATAGCAAGTAGTTTTATCATTCATAGATGATAATTTGAAATGTGTTTGCGTGTCCATCGATCTCCGGCCATATTAAATTTTTGATAAACACGTTTTCCATTTCGTGTTTTAGGAGATGAATAGTTTGCATTGACATTGTGGGCCGTTGTTGGGCAAACAAAATAACATAAGAGTACGGAGAAATGGGGAATGGAAAGGAGCTCATCCCACTCGGGCAAGGGTCAACCAGTTCGGTCCAGTTTGAACTATTTGTGGGCCCACAATAATGATTTGGAACTATTCATTTTTTAAAACTCGTCGAGAACACTGCCATCGCCAAAAATCACATTGATCGGATATCGTTTGATATGATTTCGAAATGCATTAAGTTTGGGAAAAAAAAGTGTGCAACATAGGATTACAATCCATTTGACACAATTATCCGAAGATAAATGCATTTCGAAATCATATCAAACGATATCTGATCAATTTAATTTTTGGCGATGTCAATGTTCTCAACGGGTTCTAAAAAGTAAACGGTTCCGGCCATTGTTGTGGGTCCGGGAAAAGCCCACAAATGATCCAAACTGGACCGAACTAGTTGGAGACCAAACTGGTCTGGACCCTGCCCCATCGCACTCCATCCGCCATCATCACCATTACGAAAATAACCATGCATGACAGTTGGCATGGAATTCTTATTTGTGCCTTTAGAATCAAGAACTTTCGCAAAGATGCTGTAAAGTTGTAACAAACTCAGCTGTTTTGGGTACCAGCTCTTTGGCCTGAGCTTGAAAGTAGTGTGAAAACATTGATTTCCAGAGATTGAGGCTAATAAAGTTTTAGGGTAACCGCGTCAATTTAAACAATGCCTTAGGGAATAGCCACGGGTGAGTTTGGCTTTACTTTTCAGGGATTTTTTGGCACAGATTTTTGGATTGCTTTCTATTTTACAATGTTCGAACCAAATTTTTACACCATATTTTCGTTGAACAACCATATAAATGGTGTGAGTGTTAAGTATCTCTGTAGTACCGCCACGTGGTGCTCAGATTTCAAAAACGCATACTCACTTTTTAGTGTACACCACTAGGCGCGCACTAGGAGCTGGATTGGTTCTGCAAACACACTTTCGTCCTCCTGCAACCACCCCCCTCCCACCCTATAAATACACCTCTATTGCCTCCCTCCCTTTTTGCTTCACTCCATCATAGCACAATTGCACTCTTTTGTCACACACTTCCGCTTGATAATCATACAAACTGTACCTGGAGAGAGAGAGAGAGAGAGAGAGAGAGAGAGAGAGAGAGAGAGAGAGAGAGATGAAGCTAGCTTTTGCAACATTCCTTGTGGTGTCACTTTTTCTCAGCTCTTTCCTCCTCGAGACCGCAAATGCTGGTTCAAGTAAGTGGGGTTTTTTTTTTAATTTTTAATTTTTAATTCAGGTATCCAGACTAATTTATACGCATCTCAATTTATGAAGAAGGATAAGACAACTTAGGTGCTCGAACAATTGGGGGTCTATTTGTCAATTTATAAGTGTACATTTTTCTCCCGTTCTCATGATTAATTATTAGTCTCTCTACATAAATTAGGATGATATATACGGACACAGAATTGTGCATAATATCAATTGAAAAGAATATTTGGCCGACAATACTGAATTGAAAATTTTAATTAGCAATTTTAAATTTCGAAGAGCAAGAAAAAATAGATTCAATGAATAATTTTAGGGTAGGAAATTAGTGAAAGGATATGCATAACGTATTTAACCCCAAAGGGGTTGGCCAAGTGGTTTTCGCATAAGACTTAAGAGTTTGCTCCCTCATAAGGTCTCATGTTCGATTTTTCTTATCAAAAACTCTTGGGCCACCTCACCTGAAATGGTTGTAAGAGGGGTTGCAGGGATTCGACTGACGTGTGTGCAAGCTGGGGCGAGACATCTTGCATTACTATAAAAAATGTAGTTAGCTGCAGCTGATTTGGCTATTTTGTGGTGGTTGCTATAGGTCTTTGTGACTCCAAGTGTGGGGATAGGTGCGCAAAAGCTGGGGTGAAAGACAGGTGCCTGAAATACTGTGGGATATGCTGCGAGGAGTGCAAGTGTGTGCCCTCCGGGACTTATGGCAACAAGCAGGAGTGCCCTTGCTATAGGGACAAGAAGAACTCCAAGGGCAAACCAAAGTGCCCTTAAAAATCATCAGTGCCTATTTTGAATCATGACCTAATGGTCCTAATCCATATCACATCATTTCATCTATATATTATAGCCGTTGCAAGGTTATCTTAATAGAGGGAGACTAGGTTATGTGTGGGGGAATAATTAAATTAGGATACTTTGCCCCAGTGCTGGTTGCCTGGTTATGATGTACATTTTTTTTTTTAATCCAGTTTGTTGATGGTTTTGGAAAATAGTACAGTTGTAGAATTTTGTTTCGGAAACGATTTTTGCACTATATTTTCTTATATTTACATTTCAAAATTTGTCTTTTAATACTTTAAAGTTTAATCTGGCTCTGGTTGATGTTAGGGCCTCTGACCCCTCAGGTTTATGGAACAAAATCTTTGTCTTTGCAAGTAAAAAGAAAATAGGGCCCCTCAGGTTTATCGAACAAAATCTCTCTCTTTGCGGGTTAAAAAAAAAAAGTTTAATCTGGCTCTGGTTGATGTTAGGGCCTCTGACCCCTCAGGTTTATGGAACAAAATCTCTCTCTCTTTGCAAGTAAAAAGAAAATAGGGCCTCTGGCCCCTCAAGTTTATCGAACAAAATCTCTCTCTTTGCGGGTTAGAAAAAAAAAAAAAACTTTTGAAAGTACAATAGAAGACAAATTTTAGAATGTAAAGATACGAAAGTGAGTGCAAAAATTGTTTTTCATTTGTTTTGCTCTGATATCGGACTATGAGAAGGAATCAAGCAAATCAACAGCATAAGATCGTTCACAATCATAATTACCATGAACAAGTTTATTGAGATGATGAAGAAACAATAGTTTTTACAGGGCTTAAGAGGTGTGATGGTTGGATTAGTGTGATTGTGAGCTTGAGTCGATCTCTTTCGCTGTAATTCACATACTTGTTTTCTTCTACCATTTGTAATCATCTTGCCGAGTACGATAATTTCGTAGTATCCCCATTTTCTAAATTTTAGATCGGTCTCCAGTTGTACTACATACGAAGTTTGCATACAACGAAGTATGAAGTGTGACTATAGATCACAATCAAAATGAACGGAGTGCAAAATGATTTGTTTTTATCCCCAACAAACGGATGTCTGGATAAGCATACGTGTATCGATCTCTGATAATCTCCAAGGCTTTTAACGAAACTAGTCTATGAAGCCTATGCTACTGTTATCTGAAAGATGAATATTTGCCATTCCAAAAAAAAAAAAAGTGTGAGCCACCAACCTTCTACGTCGTACTGCATTAAATATTCCTCTCCCAATGCTCTTCTATTTTTCCTTTTGTTAAGACCCTCTCCCAATATCTAGTGTTCTAAAATAATGAATTAATCAGCGATGTCAATTAATCGCTTCGATTAGATCTGACTAATGATTAATCGCGATGCCAATTAATCATTGGCGGGAGCCTACCCGATTAGATTCTACTAATGATTATTAATTGCCAATTACCATTAATATGCACCGGTTAATCGCTCGAAGATGATCGACCGTCCGATTAGCATTTAATGACTTTTAGAACATTGCCAAATATCTCACTCTTTTGGGTAGGTAAATAATACTCCTATGTGTGGAATTATCCTGTGTGTGGTCCTGTGGAATTATCCTGTGTGGCATTGTTACATGCAGTGTACGATGTTACAGAAACTTTAGTTTGACCATTGTCCATATTCTGCGTCACGGGAAACAATTCAAAATACCTTCCAAACTTTACATCAATGTCTATTAGACTCCTAAACTTTTAAAAAAAAAATCAATTTTACTCCTAAAGTTATATTCCATTAATGATAAATCTGTCCACACAGACAATCTGTGCACAGATTGTGCACAGATTTTGTTGGACCATTTCAGTTGGACTAAATTGAACAAAGCCCTGCGGATTACCCCCTGCTTTTGCAAAGTTGCTACTACTTACGATTGTATTTCTTATTTTGTGGAAGTATGTAATGCCACTACTAGTCCAGTCAAATAAACATGAACTGTAGATACAAACCAGTGACGATCTTCTGCCAGGTAAAGAGCATTTGCAATTATCTCAGCAAAAAGGTGCACTCTATATTCTCCCTGATACAGCAACAAGCATGGCTGCAGCACACGGGACCCATTCGGATCGGTTGCAACTTTTAAGCAATGTATCGCCATCTCATGGATATGACACTGCATAGACAGGGTAGGTGTCAAAGAACTCATTGAACATAGATGAAACTTGTATTGAATATGTTCAGAAACAATTAGCAACTCCTCTACACTCCCAAAGGGACTGGGACCATATATTCCTGTCCGTCTGCGAGTTCTTCTCGGGCTGAATTCGATGATCGAGACCCTTCATTTTTTTAAATCTTGCCCAGAACAGTAGCTACGTCAAAAACTATGTTAATCAAATACCACTTAATATGCTTTCAGGACACATCTATGTTGCGAAAAGAAAGTCTGAATTTAGTGTTTCAAATATATATTTTTTGCAACGTACATGTATTCTGAAACGATATCAATCGATATGCAATCAATGATCATAATTTTTGACGTGGCTTATATTGTCAGTACAATCTGAAATTAAACGGTATCTTTCATTGAATTGAGATAGGAAGGGATCACAAACGGAACAAACTAGATGACACAGTCCCTTCGATGGACTGCAGAGAAACCCAACCCTTGAAACAAAAGCAATCACGAATTGAAAAATTGAAATGACAACAATTATGTAGAGGAAAATAGGTTCCCGAACGAGAAATAATATACTAAATTACAAAATCAACAATTAGGATCGGAGATTACCTTATTATCTTCACCAGAAAATTTCGCACACAATGCCGGATTACAAAATGACCATTTGAGTCATTGGCTAATGCTGCAGCACCTGGGCTTAGAGCTGACATAAATAAGGATATTTGCTGTTGGCCACTTATGTGATCCAACAACACCAGTACAGCTCGAGCTCTGTGACAACAAATACTTATTATTGATGATAATGGTTATGCCAATTTTAACCAGAAGTAAATTGGTCAAACCCTCTGTCTATATTCGCCTTAAGCTTCTTCAACACTTAGGTGATGTCGCTAAACCTTTGCATCGTGATTCAAGAACAATTTTCGGTACATCTAAACATTCTGTCGTCCATTCTTTTCCAAAAACAATTATCACTTCACTTATTAGGGCAACAATTAGTTTTACTGTGCTTAGATAATTCGACTTAGAAACCAATTAGCTTCTTCAACACTAGGTAATGTTGCCATTGTACTTTACAGTAGGTTGCAATTGCACATGAAAACCCCTAGCCACCCTGTACTTTTCTTTTCTTCCAGCTCACGGCCAGAGCACATATACAGAGCTAGAGAAATAAAGTGATGCTATAATTTGAATACCTCCGTTTGATCTAAACAAATAACAAAAATTCTTCTAAACTGAGTAAACATGACTATAAATTAATTCCAAGACACAAAAATTCAGTCTGTGAAAAACAAAAGGCTAAGGTGTATTCAATTCAATGCCATAGCATATTCGGTTCATTCTAACTGAAAGGTGTATTCATCAAATTTCAACTTACGTTGGTACGCATTGGGATATTCAGAAAGTTCATCCTTGTACTTATTCTGTTAAGTTTTTGGTTTTATTTTGTAATTTGAATAAGTCTTTGATTGTCCTAGTCTTTAGGAGGTTGTTGCTTTACCAGATTTATAGGAGTCTTAGTAGTGGGATAATCTGTTTTGATTCAGTTCCTTGTTTTCTGGTACAGCTGTTAGTTGGTTCCTAAATTAGTGGTATGCTAGTTCATGTAATCTTCTATTTAAGTTGTTGGGTCTTATGAATAAAATGTACGTTCAATTTTTCAGCTTCTTTTCTTCCTGTCATAAGTTATAACAGTGGTATCAGAGCCACCGAGTGAGAAAAGTGAGATAGAGAGTGGGTATAGCAGCAGCTTTACTGCTTTACTTCTACTTCACTTGTTTTTCCGCTGTGCAGCAGCATAAGAAAACGATGGCTTCAGAAACTTTTGCGCAGCCAGCCATTCCACGCTTTGATGGTCACTATGATCATTGGAGCATGCTCATGGAGAACTTCTTAAGGTCCAAAGAATACTGGACGGTGGTTGTTTCTGGAGTAGCAGAACCAGCCGAAGGTGTTGTGCTGACAGATGCGCAAAAGGCGGAGCTTGAAGGGCTGAAGTTGAAAGATCTCAAAGCAAAGAATTATCTCTTCCAAGCTATTGATCGCTCAATCTTGGAAACCATTCTTTGCAAGGACAGCGCCAAGCATATTTGGGATTCTATGAAGAAGAAGTACCAAGGATCAGCAAGGGCAAAGAGGCTGCAGCTTCAAGCCTTTCGTTCAAAGTTCGAAATGCTTCGAATGAAATCAGGAGAGTCAGTTACAGATTATTTTTCAAGAACGATGACAATCGTCAACAAGATGCGGATCCATGGCGACAAGACCACCGACGTCACCGTTGTTGAAAAGATTCTTCGATCCATGGCAACAAAATTTAATTTTGTTGTCTGTTCCATAGAAGAAGCTAATGATATTGATGAACTTTCAATTGATGAATTACAGAGTTCTTTGTTGGTTCATGAGCAAAAAATTAACCAACAGGAGAAAGAGGAACAAGCATTGAAGGTCTCATCAGAAAATCATTCTACACCAAGTAGAGCTGATAGAGGACGTGGTAGAGGCAGAGGTCGAAGTCGAGGAGGCAGAGGCAACAATGATCGTGGAATCCAACAACATCATCAGCATCAAGAGAATCAATTTCAAGGAAGAGGAAGAGGACGTGGTGGTTATCACTCAACTTCTTATGGACCAAAGCCAGCAGACAAGTCCAATGTTGAATGCTACAAATGTCATAGGTATGGTCATTATCAGTCAGAATGCCGTACTAATTTGAATAGACAAAGTAGCGAAAGAACTAACTTTGCAGAAAAAGAAGAAGAAGTGTCTCTTTTAATGGTGTGTCACGTGAAGGAAGAAACCCAACAGAACATGTGGTATTTAGACACTGGCTGCAGCAATCACATGTGTGGGGATAAGAAGTTGTTCTCTGACTTGGATGAATCTTTCTGCAACACTGTTAAGTTCGGCGACAATTCCACGGTGGCTGTTATGGGAAAAGGAAGTGTAACTGTCCAGCCCAAAGGAAATCTCACACACACTATCTCTAATGTTCTTTTTGTGCCAGATTTAAAGTCTAACTTGCTTAGTGTGGGTCAGTTGCAAGAAAAGGGATATGAGATTTCTATCAAAGGTGGAGTTTGTCAAATTCATGATGCAAAGTTGGGCTTAATTGCTCAAGTTAACATGACGGCGAATCGCATGTTCCCGCTTCATCTCCACAACACCACTCATTCATGCTTCTCAGCAAAAGAGCGGGATGCGGCATGGCTATGGCATTTTCGCTATGGTCACCTACACTTTGGTGGATTGAAGACTTTACAACAGAAAAATATGGTGATTGGCCTTCCTCAAATCGCAGCTCCGTCTGGAGTTTGTGAAGAATGTGTTGTTAGCAAACAACACCGTAATCAATTTCCACAAAGACCATCATGGAGAGCAAAGAAGGCATTGGCGCTTGTTCATTCCGACATCTGTGGGCCAATAACGCCATGCTCTAATGGAGGTAAAAGATACATAATTACCTTCATTGATGATTATAGTCGTAAAATCTGGGTTTATTTTTTGGAAGAAAAATCTGAAGCCTTTGCAGCCTTTAAAAGCTATAAAGCACTTGTTGAGAAAGAGGTTGGCAGCCCAATAAAAATTCTTCGCACAGATCGTGGTGGAGAATATAACTCACATGAATTTGCAAACTTTTGTGAGACCCATGGAATCAAGAGACAGCTTACAGCAGCTTATACGCCCCAACAGAATGGCGTTTGCGAGAGGAAGAATCGCACTATAATGAACATGGTGCGAAGCCTTCTGAGAAGAAGTGGTATTCCGAAGAATTTCTGGCCCGAAGCAGTTAATTGGAGCATTCATGTTTTGAATAGAAGTCCCACACTTGCTGTTCAAAACATGACACCAGAGGAAGCATGGAGCGGACAAAGACCGGCGGTAGATCATTTCAGAATATTTGGGTGTATAGCATATGCCCATATTCCAGATCAGAAGAGGAAAAAGCTTGATGACAAGGGAGAGAAGTGCATTTTTCTTGGTGTTAGTGATCAATCAAAAGCTTATAAGCTTTACAATCCTAGCACTAAGAAAATCCTTATCAGTCGAGACGTTGTTTTTGATGAAGATCAAACCTGGCTGTGGAATACAAATGTTGTTGAAGAACAAATTCCAACAAGTTTTGATGGAGAAGATGATGATGAAGCAAAGCAGTCCCAGCAGCAGTTTGTTCCAACAACTGCTGATCTTGAGAATCCTCAAAATGAAGCTCCTATAGCCTCTGAAATCACACCAACAACACCAGAAGTTGACGAACAGGTTGAAGCAGCAGCTGGATCACGTTCTCATCGTGTTCGAAAGAGGCCAGCATGGATGTCGGATTATGATGTAACTGGAATTGATCAATCCGATGATCCACTCACTCACTTTGCTCTATTTTCAGATTGTGACCCTACAGTTTTCGAAAATGCTGTCAAAGAATCAAAATGGCGGAAGGCTATGGATGCTGAAATTGCAGCCATCGAAAAGAATGATACTTGGGAGCTATCTAATCTTCCACAAGGGCACAAAACAATTGGTGTAAAGTGGGTTTACAAGACAAAGTTGAAAGAGAATGGTGAAGTTGACAAGTACAAGGCACGCTTGGTGGCCAAGGGCTACAAGCAAGAGTTCGGTGTTGATTACAAAGAAGTCTTTGCTCCGGTTGCAAGGCATGACACAATCAGATTGGTGATCGCATTAGCAGCTCAAAACTCATGGCCTATCTTCCAGTTGGACGTGAAATCGGCATTCCTCCATGGAGATTTGAAAGAACTGGTATTTATTGATCAACCTCCTGGTTATGTGAAACTTGGAAATGAGCATAAAGTGTGTAAATTAAAGAAGGCTCTATATGGATTAAAGCAAGCTCCACGGGCTTGGTATAATCGTATAGAAACTTATTTTTTGAAGGAAGGATTTCAAAAATGTCCTTATGAACATACACTTTTCATAAAGATTGAAGATGGAGGGAGAATGCTCATTGTCTGCTTATATGTCGATGATTTGATTTATACTGGAAATGATAGTGCCATGTTTAAGAAATTTAAGGAGTCCATGATGGCTGAATTTGAAATGTCTGATCTTGGTAAGATGCATTACTTTCTTGGTATCGAAGTGGTGCAGCTTCCTGCTGGAATTTTTATTTCTCAAAAGAAATATGTGCAAGAAATTTTAGGCAGGTTTCAGATGAAGAATTGCAATTCTGTGAGCACACCAACTGAGTTTGGTGTGAAGCTAACTAAAGATCATGATGGAAAGAAGGTTGATAGCGCACTTTACAAGCAAGTTGTTGGAAGTTTAATGTATTTGACTGCAACAAGGCCAGACATAATGTATTCTGTGAGTCTCATTAGTAGATACATGGAGAATCCTACTGAGTTACATCTTCTAGTGGCCAAGAGGATCTTTCGATATTTGCAAGGTACTTGGAAATTTGGGTTGTTCTACAAGAAGGGAGAAAGATCAGATTTGAGAGGCTTCACTGATAGTGATTATGCTGGAGATCAAGATGATAGAAGAAGCACTTCGGGGTATGTCTTTATGCTAGGTTCGGGGGCTGTTTCATGGTCATCAAAGAAGCAGCCAATCGTCACTTTATCAACCACTGAGGCTGAATTTGTTGCTGCCACTTCATGTGTCTGTCAAGCAATATGGTTGAAGAAAATTCTTAAAGAGCTTTATTTCAAGAGGCAAGGTGCTATTACAATTTTCTGTGACAATAGCTCTGCAATCAAACTCTCCAAGAATCCAGTTCTACATGGAAGAAGCAAACATATTGACGTGAAGTTTCACTTCTTAAGAGACCACACCAAGGATGGAACTATTGATCTGATTTTTTGCAAAAGTGAAGATCAAGTTGCAGATATTATGACCAAACCCCTCAAGTTGGGAATGTTCATGAAGCTGCGGAGCTTACTCGGTGTTTGTTCGATGGAGAATCCAATTTGACGGAGGGAGCTGCAAGGTTACTCGGCAACAAGCAAGCTGAGAGGGACGACACACTACCGGAGGGGCTGGGCAGGTGAAGAACTCTTTCTAAACTGAATGTCAGTAGAGCACTCAGTTTAAGGGAGGGTGTTAAGTTTTTGGTTTTATTTTGTAATTTGAATAAGTCTTTGATTGTCCTAGTCTTTAGGAGGTTGTTGCTTTACCAGATTTATAGGAGTCTTAGTAGTGGGATAATCTGTTTCGATTCAGTTCCTTGTTTTCTGGTACAGCTGTTAGTTGGTTCCTAAATTAGTGGTATGCTAGTTCATGTAATCTTCTATTTAAGTTGTTGGGTCTTATGAATAAAATGTACGTTCAATTTTTCAGCTTCTTTTCTTCCTGTCATAAGTTATAACATATTCACATATCTCCCTGACCAAGAAATCAGTCTCGGTCATTGGCAAAAATGTAAGAACCTTTACGCACGTTTTCATGAATCTTGCTCCGTGACACTAAAACTTGCAAAAACACCGAGGGACGGTCGACCTTTTCTCCAAGCTATACAATAGAAGTAAACTTGGAAAACTGAACACCTAGCTAGGGATAGTCCCATTCAGTTTGGAGATGCTAATGTGTAAATACAATTATGGGAACGGAGGGTTAGTGTTTTTATTTTTGGGAACGGAATATCTTTAGTTAATTGTATCCTTAATTATCTTCTTCTTTTTTCGAAACCTCATACCTAATTCATACATATCCTTCCTTGTTAAAAAGAATATGGGAGGTTGAACGGGCCAAGATAGGGATCAAGCCGGAATGATGCAATTTGCAGGGGCAGATTCCGGGGATTGGCATTCTTAAGCTTAATGTGGACGGAATCACTATATCATGTCGATCGAATGAAATGATTCAATTTTTTTTTGAACACATTCAATTCATTTCATAACAAAGCCCGAAGGCAATACAGATTTCATCAAAAAATACAAGAATGAGCCAAAACTATCCAGACTTCGACACAGGCACCCCCTGCAGAAGCAAGACCGGCGAAATCGCCAGATGAGAACCAATCAAGGCCTAGATAGTAGAGAATCTCAAACGGACCGGACCCCAACTCAAACCCGAGAAGCGCATATGAAATCTGGACGGCAAGAGCCGTTCACCGGAGCAGAAGTCAGCCGGATGAACCTCAACCCACCAACAACCACAAACAACCCCAACTTCGGACGATCCTCAAAAGGCGCCGGATTATTTGCCCACCTCCTCTTCCACACCAGATTTGGGGAAGCCAAACAGGTACCAAACTGGACTGATTTGGGGGAAACCCAAGTCAACCGGTAGAAAGCAAATTAAAAACAGACAGAAAACCAAAAAACCCCAAAACACTCCAGCCCCATTATTCATACCCAAAATCCCTGAAAATCGCCACCAACAGCCGCCTATCACCGGAGCTTCCTCGCCGAACCAGATCAGAGGAAACACGGGGGCTAAGCCACGCAACATTCCATCCTGACTGAGGGTGAGACGAAGCCAAAAACCGAAACAGTGGGATAGAAGGGAGAGAACCGAAGGAGAGGGTAGAGGGAGGGGAGGAGAAGGAGGGGGGGAAAGAGGGAGGGGGAGAGGCGGCGGAGGCAGGCCCCCCCCCCCCCCCCAGAAAACCTATCTGTTGAAAGTTTCTAGAGAGAGAGCGTCTTTTTTTCTAGAGAGAGAGGACACGTTCAATTACTTGTGAAGTATCTGAATCAAATTGAATAGTCTAACTTCATTCGATCACATACATGTGGAAATTGGGCAAAGCTTCAAATAACGAGTTCAATTTTGTTCATTCACCGTTAAAACATGGGTGAACATTACCTAGCATGTTATAGGTCCTATTTCTATTATCAGAACGGTTCATCTCTTCAAACATGATATCTTAACTCCCCACAAAAAATCAGCACTAACTCCCCAATATACAAATCGCGTCAATTGCATCCCCAATGTTTATAATGCAAGTTTAAATGGTCCCCAGCACTAACTCCGTCCAAATTAACTTTTAAATGCAGGGGTATTTTTGCAACTTAGCTACAATTATCCCTTCTTCAACCTCAAACCCTAACTTTCTAAAAGCAAAAAACCTCAAACCTTCCACCTTGACCCTACCAAACACCCAGCCATGAAAACCCCCAAATCGCCCACTTTCCACTTCCTAGAAAAAGAAATACAGAAAGAGATGTCAACCCCAAAAAAAAAAAAAAACAGATCAACAAGCCTCTTAAACCACCTCCGTCGTCATCATGTTCAACCCACAAAAACTCTTCAATCGCAATACCTTGAACCGGCTTCGCTGTCGTTGCCCTGTTCAGTCCAAAAACCCTCCATCGCGGCTCCCAAATGCAGCACTGCACCCCTGAAATACTATAGCAACCTCAATCGCAACCCCTCACCAAACCAACACCAAAATCGCAATGCCAAAACCCAAAAACATCAATGCGCCATCGCTGCCTTTGTACATCAGTGCTCGCACATTAGTTTGCTAGACAGAAAAAAAAACGCATCACACATTAGTTAAACCACCACCACCACCACTACCTAGTACATGTTACTGCAATAAAAATTAACCATTAAATTGGAAGTTGTAGCACTTCCAAACCACCAGCGCCGGTGGGTGTCCGACACCAATAAAACGGAAAGGCAGTCAGTGGCAGGTCTTCACCCGCGACGACCATCAGTTCTGAATGGGCTTCTAATGCAGATCAGGAGTTTTGCCAAAGTCACGCTGGATCTTCAATACGATAACACTGTTGTCCTTCGGAGCGTTAAGGCAGCCATGTTTGTCAACATTGAGGGCCGAGATCGCGATGCCGCCGTCTCTGTTGCCAGCAAAATTGACACTCCGGCGAGCGGATCAAGCAAGCTCCTGCACTTCTCGCAAGAGTTGAAAGTGGAGGCGATGGCATTTTAAGGAAATTTT
This sequence comes from Rhododendron vialii, assembly GCF_030253575.1. Classification (NCBI taxonomy): domain Eukaryota; kingdom Viridiplantae; phylum Streptophyta; class Magnoliopsida; order Ericales; family Ericaceae; genus Rhododendron; species Rhododendron vialii. The sequence goes on along the minus strand of NC_080562.1, from coordinate 7,471,664 downwards.
GTGGGGTTTGAAATGTATTGGTGAAATATAGAATTTTAAGAGCATGAAACGGTGGTCGTGGTGGAGGAGCTTTGACGTGTACAGAAGGGTTTGGGTTGAATTGGGAATCGATTTGGTTAGGGTAGAGGGTGGGTTTGAGGTTGAAGACAGGATAATTGTAGCTTAATTACAAAAATGCCCCTACATTTAACAGTTAATTTGAACGGAGTTAGTGCGGGGACCATTTAAACGTGCATTACAAACATTGGGGATGCAATTGACGCGATTTGTATATTGGGGACCAAATTGACATTTTTATAATATTTTGGGGACCATCCATACAATAAGCCCAAAGTTAATCCTTATGTATTTCCAAAATCGATAATAATTATACTATTTCCATACAGAAAAGAGCGAGCGAGAGCAAGAATAGGAGTTAACACGTGAGAACTTTTAGCGCCAGAACGGTGCATGTGGCAGGGAAAAATCATTTGGTGTGGTCTGTAGCCCACGGTGGTGACTAGTGTCAATACAATAATTTGATGTGGTCAATTTTTAACCAATTAGAATTCTCATTATCATAAATAGCAAAAACAAAATTTTCATGGGGTCAGCCGACCCCACCCCCTTCCATGTAGCGCCGCACCTCAATTAAATCTGAGACTTGAAGTTAACGGGAAAAAAAAAAAAAAGAAAAGAAAACCCTCCGGTAAACGCGTATGTGCGTATGTACGTGCCCCACCTTGAATTTATGCCGACGATCGAAGCATTTGATGTAACATGATCATTGACCGGTAGATTATCTTAGTGGAAAGAAAAGACTTGTATGAATCGCCATTGATTCAATTCAAAAAAAAAAAAAAAAAACCATTGATTCACTATGGTTTCATTCAGTTGTCGGGAATGTTACGTGGGAAATTGGTTCCTAGAAAAAGTGAAATGAGATGAAGTAAAAGAAAATGAAATTTATTTTCCTGTGTGTGTTCTGTCGATAAGAAATCTTGCAGGAAAACAAGAATCCATTCCTTTTGGAAAAATCTATTTTATAGGAAAGTGTTTTTTAGTGAGAAAGTTGAAGCTGAAGGTCCTACAACTTTTATGATAATTGAACACACAGAAAAATTAATTTTTCCATCATTTCTCATTATTTCCGTGTGACGGCAGATTTTTCAAATGGGATGGAAGTAAGGTAAAAATAGATAAAGGAATAGTTGGATAAAGCTCACCACCCAAGTTAAGGAACCAACGGGATAAGATATCACCACCTGAGGATTTAACTAAGGATACAGGGCTAGGAAACCACTAACCACTCTAAGGAATCCACCTAAGAGATACAGAAACGGAGAACTCGCCACCTATTGGAATCCACCGAAGGATAAAAGTTACAAGAAGAATTATCTTCTTACAAACCAAAGGCTATTTTAATTCAACACTCAAAACTACCATTTCATTCATAACAATAGAATTTATAGACTACTTGGAACAACCCTCCAAGAATAAGAAAAGAACACAAATAACATTTCTAAGATGATCATTAATAAGACTAAGGACTTTGACTACTAAAAACTAGGGTGACTCTTATGAACTTAAAAGACAGTCAGGAAACTAAAAAAAGACTTCTAGAGGAATGAAAATACACAGCTAAAAACTCATAAAAGATATTGACGGCGCTTTTTTTCATATTAATCCTTATTGTATTCAATTTGCAACTATTTTGAAGCGATGCGTCGGGACACTCCGGTGTCACCGTGCAACTGAACAGGCCCTATAGTTCACACATGTTCATACATAAGCTTCTACGATTAACCCAAAAAAACTAGGTCCTCGTTGATTTTCCCATATTTTGTTTCACTTTCGATTAGGCATGTTAAATAATGTGCATTTAATGATTAAAAAAAGTAAAGAACTAGTTCAATATTACTATCCATGTTAGACTGCGTAAAAGTCATCATCTGACATGAATGAGTTCAATCTCCTTTACATGTAAAATATCGGACCAGCCCCGTCCTTATGCCGTGCCTTTTCCGTAAAAAATCAACTCAGTAAGGAAATTTTTGGGTGTAACGTGCCCATAAATATCAGTATTTTTGTGGTTGGGTTTATAATTATTTTTTCCGGATGTTGTTGAGTTTACAAGTTTTTTTTTATTGCCCCATGCATGGTGGATGGTTGTCCAAGCCCTTGGGGCTTACCCGCTTGACACCTTATCAAGAACGATTTTGTTCACTCTCCCTAAAAGAATGTGAACATTACGTTCTCTCTTATTGATTGAAATGGTATAGGGATCACGGAATCGTTACATTTTTTGGTGCAAGGACAATAGAATCTCTGTGGTCCTTATACCATTTCGACCCATAATATGGAGGGTAATGTTCACTTTCCTTAAAAAATCATAACATGACTAGTGTACCAATGCAAACAAGACGTGTAGATTTTAGCGTAGTGCAAAGGAAAGACTTAGGTGCCGTTTTCCGCTATCTTTTAAATCTTTTTTTTTCAAAAAGAAGGTAATTTTAAGCTCAGATATAATGAAAATGTAAAATAATTTTTAGATTTTTTTTTGTATCGTTTAAAAAATTTCAATGAAATCTATCAAACAATATCTATATTAATAGAAAAATTATTTACGTAAATATATAATTTTTTAACTTAAAATTACCTTTCTTTTTAAAAAGTTCTTTCAACACTAAACTGGAACGGGCCTTAGAGCATGCACACCAGACTTGGTATAAATGCATTTTAAGCAACTTTTAGTTACGCAAAACAAGAAAACCACCTTGCACCAGATTCGATAAACGCCTAGGTAGAATTGCTGCAGCTAAAAAGTACTTTAGTAACTCTAGTGAGGCACTGTTCACAAGCAATTCATTACAATATTATTTGTTGGGCGAAGTCTCACCCTTTTCCCTTTCGTTTGCTCTAATTTTAAAAATATTGTTAAAAAATTAAGTGCTTCAATTTTTAATCCGTTTGAAATGGTACAGAAATTTTATTTTTCTCATCATATTATTCTAAATGATCATAATTAATTTTTATCTTCAGGACTCTCACAATTAGGTATATGTTCTTCATTTGGAAACCTATAGAGCAAATACTTGATTATGAGAGCTCTAGAGATTCCTTAGAGTAAATTGATCAAAAAAATAAGATCTTCGTGCGCACCGGTTTAAATGGATTAAAAATTAGAACACTTCATTTTTTTTGAGACGGTTTATGTACTATTAAAAAAATAAGGTTAATGTAAGAGAGAGAGAGAGAGAGAGAGAGAGAGAGAGAGAGAGAGAGAGAGAGAGAGAGAGAGAGAGAGAGAGAGAGAGAGAGAGAGAGAGAGACTAATATTATAATAATAAAAAGTAGGAAAAATAGAAAGTATTAGTGTATAGTATTAAAAAAGAAAAGATAGGTAAAATGTAAAATATGTACCATTGATTAGCAATTTTTTGCTAACCAATGATATGGAGTACATGCTGTCTTGTAAGAATAGCAGCGGATTAGTCCACCTGTTTACAAGGCTTGTAGGTCGTGGCTTGAAAACCTTGGCTACTGGTCTACAATCACCAAAAAGTCCATGAGGTAATAAATTTGCAAGCTTAAATACCCATCTCCATAACCTTAACTTCTCATTCCTAGCCTGAACTTCTTAATTCTATCTTCAACATTGCAACCTCAAATCGAAAACCCGGTGATCAAACATGGGTTTTTTCTTCCTTTCCAACACGATTCTTCAAATCGCCATTTTAGTAGTTCTGATCATTACTTCCAAATGCTTAGTAGCCTTAGTTCATGGAGGAGAGACCCCTAGACTAAGCATTATCACAGATAACGAGGCTTTGATCTCATTCAAGTCTGGTATTAATCCAGAAACACTTGGCCCTCTACTCACGTGGGACCAGACACTGTCACCCTGCAACTGGACTGGAGTCTGGTGCAACAAAGTTGGCGCTAGAGTGGTCGAGCTTGATCTTGCTGGCTTGGGACTTAAAGGTTCCATAAGCCCACACATTGGAAATCTATCCTTTCTCAGATCACTTCAACTACAAAACAACCAGTTGATGGGAACATTTCCTAATCAACTCAATAACCTTTTTCGCCTGAGGGTCCTGAATATGAGTTTCAACAGCATACAAGATGTGATACCGCAGAATATAAGTCATTGCAAGGAGCTCGAGATCCTTGACTTGGAGCAGAATGAGATTTCAGGGATAATCCCTCGAGAGCTCAGTTATCTCGCCAAGCTTCAAGTTTTGAACTTGGGAAGAAATCATCTTTTCGGTTCAATACCGCCATATCTGGCAAATCTCTCGTCACTCGTCAGTTTAAATTTAGGCACCAATAAACTGGGTGGCGAGATACCAGATGACTTGTCACGTCTTCAGAAATTGGAGCTACTTGATCTCACCATCAACAATCTAACAGGTACTGGTCTATCGTTTTCGTACCAAAAAATATAATTTATAAAATAAGGAATTAACTATTATCCCGAAGAACAATGGTTAAGTTCAAGATCGTTTACGGAGAGTAAAAAGCTAAGTCACGGTACTTCCAATTAATTTCTAATTTAATTCGAAAAGCAAAGGAAAGTTGGATTTTGATTTGAGTAAACTAAAGCTAACTAGAAAGCAATTAAAGGATTTGGAAACAAGAGAGAGAAAAGGACTAGGGTTTCTAATTTAGTCTTCCCTTGTAACGTAATTATTTAGAAACCTAGGGTTCATATTCAACATTAAATCAGACCACCATAGGGTAGCAATTCCAATAGATAATCTCCAAAGATATAATAAAGATTTGTATTCTGTATAAACTATCTCAACACGGCACGGATCGTTTCACTGGTTTTAACCAACAACACAACCCGTCTCACATCTTTAGACACTCCAATCTGGGCTTCCAGATTAGTTTACTTTCGGTTCTTGATTCCCCGATGATGAAACAGATCAATAGCATCCCGAGAATGATAACATGTTTGAGTTTTGAGTGTTTGACACCCTTTTGAACCTAGCCTAGCCTAAGCCAATTCAAAAGTCAAAAAACCCATCTGCACGCGTTGGTTTGGAACCAACGCGCGTGGGTCAAAGTGCCAGGTGTTGGTCAAATGATCCTAATTGGTCGTTGACCAACACGTGATCATTTGGACCTGCGCGCGCGTCCACCACAACGCACGCTAGTTAAAGTTGCAGCCGATCTTTTACTTTCCATTTCTGAAAGGTTTCCATTTATGGAGGCTTTCTATTTCTAGAAGGTTTCTGGAGGTTTCCATCTATGGAGGGTTTCCATTAATGGAAGGTTTCTGGAAGATTTTCATTAATAGAGGGTATTTATAAATACCCTCCAGTCTTTCAATTAAAAGGTTAGAAGAAAAGGTTACAAAATCTTACACCCATTTTCTCACCTCATTCCCTCAAACATCAAAGCTCAATACTCTTTCAAACCCAAAAATCAAAGGTATAACACCTTTGTTTTGCATAATGTTGTGATCCCTGAGGGGGACTGATAGGGTCAAGGCTGATAATTAGTACCAGTCCTGGCCCTAAGGCTAGCAGGTTTCAAAAATCGTGTGGACAAGGGACCTGCGCGCGTCGGTTCTTAGCACGCGCGCGCTATTCTATAGCTGAGCATGCATATCAATGTGGGGACAATGACCTTGTTCTTTTATGTTGTTTTTTTGGTAGATCATTCCTGTGAGCATGTAAAACCAGTTTACTACTTTCCTATGTCAAAACTGCTAGCTTGTATTTCAATACTTATTTTTGTTCTGTTGTAACACAAATTAGGGTATATTTGGATATGTCCCAGAGCCTTAGTCATGTGAGAACAAGTACTGGAAAATAGCCTAGATGGGCGTGCGCAAGTGACCAACCCGCACACACAGGTGGTTTTGTTCCAGTGGTTTTTCCAATGCGTTGCTTTTGCATGGGTGACTTGGCCTTGGGCTACTGTTTTGTCTCCACACTGTTATGGGGTGTTTTGTCCATTTGTTAGGCTTTTTAGCCTTTAAACTATGTAGTGTAAATACTATTTATTGCTTGGTTTGTCTTGGGTATGCATTGGTCTTTTCAGAGTCCAGAAGGGGTTAAAAACAGAGGTTGTGAGAAAAGAAAACTAGCGCGTGCGTGTATGATATTAGCACACGCAGGTTGGAACTTCATGCAGTGGCTTTGGTCAGTGCAGACAATTTCCTTCTTGCGCATGTCCAATTTGGAATAGTGCACTGGGTTTACCCTATTTACTTAACCGAACCTGGTTTTACCCTATTTACTACTTTCGCATCCATACTATCAATCACATCTTGCAAATGTATTACAGTTTTAATCCCCATTAAACTGTTCCCCCGCTCTAATTGGCTAAAAATAGATTAATGAAGCAGAATCGCAAATGTTTTCGCAAATGCCTCAGTAAAGAATAGTCTTCGGATTGGGCGAGAGGGATCCCTTAAAACTCTTTCCCTCTCGTAACCTAGCTCCCGAACCCAGATATAGTTATAACGGACTGATGCCTTCACCTTTTTAAATCAAACAACGTGGCAAGCATTTTAAGTTCGGTTCCTTGGGTATCGGACCTTCAAACCCAAGTGGCGACTCTGAATTGAGCGCTCGTCTGACAGCTCTCTCTCGATCCACCTTTTCTCAAAAAGGGCATGTTGCCCACAACATCGTATAGTCTATTTCAAGGCCTATGCCGTAACATTGAAAACCATTGCATGACAGTGCTTGAAACTAGGGGTCAGCACGGGTCGGGTTTGGCCCTAACCCGCAACCTGACCCGACCAGTCGGGTAGTCTGTTTTCGAACCCGTAACCGATCCGTAGAACTACCAAAACCGTCCATGAAACCGAAGGTCCGTCGGGTTGGGCTAAACGAATCTCAGAAGTTCAAACAAATCAAATCTCAGATCTCAGCTAAACACAACTGCAAAAATGGAAAAACCCAAAAAAAAAAAAAATGGAGAGAGAGAGCAAGCCGTTTGGGGGTTGTGGGTTCAAACTTTAGAGCTTCATTGATTCTGCCATTCTGAGGTCGAACGGTGGACGCCGGATGCAAGGGACGTGAGTGAGAGAGGCGGTGGAGGCAGAGGAGATGTCGTTATGGTGCGCCTTTCATCTGGAATGGGATGGAGGCTCACGCCAGACGGTAGAGGCGGAGATCTAGAAGTGGAAGGGTATGGCCATGGCCCTGGATAAAATTGCTGAGGAGAAGAAAGAGTGATGAGAGAGATTGAGTCGTTTGCAGGAGAGAGAGAGAGAGAGAGAGAGAGAGAGAGAGAGAGAGAGAGAGAGAAGTAGTTCTTCATCAGATCCACTTTATACATTGAAAATTTCTGAAAAGGCAAGTGATAAAAGAGAGAACTGATAAGGTATATCATTCTTTAGGATTATGCCACGTGTATTGTGTACTTGCTCATTTTAATCGAATGGTTCGGGTCCGATGGGTAGAGATTCTCTACACCCGAAGGCCGAACCGAAAACTGAATATTTTACATCTAGCAAACCGAGGGCCGACCGAATCCTTGATTAGAACCGTCCGTATGGCTTCAGGTCAGGTCAAGTCGGGTCGGGTTGGCGGGTCAGCTGGTTTTTACTTAGGCCTACTTGAAACCATGGATACAAACACATTTGAAAGTTGGGAAAAAAAAATATAGATTGAACTTCATAAAAAGTTTTGAATCAACTAAGTCATACAATCAAGTTGAATATAAAACCCTAGAAACTAACAACTACACTACTTGGAGAGATCTCCTCATCAGCCTAGCCCAATAGTTTAGCCGCTCATGGAGTAAAAACAAATAACCATGCAAATAATAAACTCCAATGAAAAGCAAGTCAAAAGCTCCCAAGAAATAACAGTGTTGGAACTCTATTTTGTTACTTTTGTGCAGTCTCCATGCTTTCGAATTCATCTTGCGTGATGGCGGATTTTTCAAATTGGATAGAAGAAAAGTAAAAATAAGAAAGGATAAAAGGCAAGAAAAAGCTCACCACCCAAATTAGGCACCTAACGGGATACAAAATAACACCACCTGCGTAGTTTCGGAGTTTTTTTTTTAAACATTAAGATTGGTTGTTTTTTTTTTTTGGTAAGAGCAACCATAGTATTACTTTTTTTTTGGCATTAGGTGTTATGTAGACATTTAAATACTTCAGACTTTGTTCGTTTTGAGTCCTAACATCCAACCTCTCTCTCTCTCTCTCTCTGCGCACGGTCTTCAATCAATTTTTGCTTTATTTATTACTCTCGTTTCTTTTTCTAGCTCTCTCTACTCATTATCCAACAAAAAAAATCCTTCCTCAAAATCCAAACCAAATAAACCATCAGATTCCCAAATCTTGAAATTTCAAAATTTATTGTTGATAGTTCGGCTCTCGTGTTTAAGAAATCTTGGTTCCGTCCCTGGATACAAGGCTATAGAAGGCTCACCAATCTAATCCACTTTAGAGATATAGGAATGGGTAACTCGTCACTTATCGGAATCCATAGAAAGATAAGACTTTAACAAGAAGAAATATCTTCTCATAAGCTAAAGGCTATTTTAATATATATAGGACTTGGAATAACCTCCAGGAATAGGAAAAAACATTTACATTTTCAAGACACAAAATTAAATGAAAACAAAGACTTTGACTTCTAAAAGCTAGATAAACTCTTTAAACAACTAAAAAGACACTAACAAATGTGTGGATAAATACTTAGATTAGAAAACTAAAAAAAATGATAAAAAAAATCTCCTCGTTTCTAGGTGCGTCTTTTCACTTCTGCATCACTGCGCGTGGTGGTGTGATCTGATGGCAGCCTCCTTCCGTTCTCTAGTTTGTGCGAAGATGAAAGAGTCCCGAGCAAAAACCCGTGCTCCCTTTTATACGTAGGCCCTTTAGATGGAGTAAAAAGAGGAGAGAAAAAATAAGAGGGGGTTTGTGGAGAGGGGCCCACCTCTTTTCCCTTGTTTGACATCCCATTAAGTTTCCCTGATAATTTCTTACCTCCTCATCGTTTTCACCTATTCCAAGCTTTCTCCGGTCTTAAATTTGGGCTCCTCTTGAGATCCCAAAAATAATCCGGCTGTGGAAGGGTGTTTTGTGGATGAAGATTCCCCTCATTATCCCCTTTTCCCATCTACCATTCAATCAACTTCTATTCTCCATTCTATCCAAAATCATATTTTCCATTCAAACATATCCCAAGACTGCTTATTTAGTTTCAGGACTCTCTTAGGGTGCTCATTGAAAGACCTTAGAGACAAAAATCCATTATGACCATTTAAGATAAAATGATCAAAAAAATAAGATCTTCGCACCGATTCAAACATATTGAAAATTGGAACACTTAATTTTTAATTATATATTTTTATTTTTAATATATAAACGATGTAAAAAAATAAGTGTTCCAATTTTCAATCTGTTTGAACCAGTGAGAAGATCTTAGTTTTCTGGTCATTTTATCCTAAATGGTCATAATTAAATTTTGACTCTATGGCTCTTGTTGATTAGCCTTCAGAGATATTTGATTCTACGACTTTCTTGGAGCTAATCAACGAGAGTCTTAGAGTCAAAATTAAATTATGACCATCTAGGATAAAATGATCAGAAAACTAAAATTTTTTCACCGATTCCAACAAATTGAAATTTAAAACACTTACTTTTTTTAAAAAAAACAAATTTTATAAAAAATTATTTAATAATAATACTAAATTCGTTAATTTGTTAGTAGAAATAAATATTACGGCTTAAATTGTGAAACAATAATTAAATTTGCAATTACATATAAAATGTAATACATAATTAATTTAGGGACTGCACAAGGGCAAAGGGTCATTTGACAGCTTTTTATATCATCCACCATTCCTTATACCCCCTATTAATCCTCCATCCAAATCAAGTATTATTTAATCACCTTTTCTAATACACTATCCAAACAATCTACTATTTAATCCGCCATCCATAAATATCACATCAATATGAGTTATCCCTTATTAACAAATACCTCATATTATTTTATCCTCTTATTAACTAATACCCTAAATTCTTTCCTCGCATCCAAACGGACCTGTAGTATATAGTGCCCTTTTATATACAGTGCCCAGCCTTCTTAACCTCATGGGCCCACCTAGCAAAGAAGGGTGCCAATTCAATTTCTTATTTCACGTTTTACTCAAAGCCCAATTTTAGTCATAACCCAATTAAAATAAGAAAAATAATTTTGGCATTCTAAAATTTGTCTTTTAGTATAAAAATTATACATAGCAAGACATATTAAATGATAAATTTTAGAGTGTCATCATAAAAAATTAAAGTGTCAAAATCATTTTTTTTAAATAACTCGCAAATCCATTACTAAAGTCATGTGTTTGCAATGTACAGTATGCTCGTGCCCATTAGACTTGTCTTCATCAATATTTGCTTTGAGAAATGACAGGCGGTCTCATTTTTTTGTTGGAGTTCCATTCCAACCCTTTTTTGTCATGTTATCTTGTCAAGACAATTTTTTTAGATTTTTTCTACTATTTGGCCTTTATCATTTTTTACATTTTAGAATTCACACCCCTTTGAAGAAATTCTCACCCCCAAGAATTCAAATCCGTTTGTAAAATTCACGCATGCAAGAATTCACATCCTCAGTATTCACAACTATTTGCAGAATTCATAGTCGTTTGCAAAATTCACACCCATTTGTAAGAATTCACACTCCTTTGCAGAACTCGCACCCTTAGTAGAATTCACACTCACCCAAATTACACAATTAACAACCTTAAATCCAAAATTCACACCTCTAAAATTCACATTCTAAATTACATGATTCACACACCCTAAATTACATGATTCACACCTCTAAATCCAAACGGATCGAGCATGTACTTTTCTAGCATCATCACAACCTTCAATTTCTTTCAAACTTGACCAACAATAACTGATAATTGGAGAAAATTTTCGGTGCCGGGTGGGTATATCTCACGTGATATCCGTACGGCACATTCGAGTCGTCCAATACACTTTTAGATTGCTCGGATTGACTCTCTCTCTCCTCTCACTCCAACACTCTCTCTCTTTTCCCCCCTTCAAGTTCGAGCCGTCCAAAAACCCAATAGATGGCTCGAATGCGCCAAGCGGACACCACGTGGTACTCATCCGGCACTGCAAATTTTTCCCGATAGTTGAACCAAAACAAATCAAACCCATTTAAAAGATAGACTTTTTTCAGAGAGAGAAACCCGAAACAACTCACAGCAAGAACAAATCAGAGACCGAACCTCCGACCGCTTCCAACACGACTGAATCCAAAAATCCGGCACCTCAAGCAACCTTCGTTGTCCACACACTCCCGGCAGCCACTCGCTGACGAAACCGACATCGTTCAAGTACAAATCATCCAACTCGTCCTCAACGTCATCATACGACAGATCCCCCAGCGGATTCTTGATGCCACGGAGACGGATTTGAGGCTGGTTGATCGCGAGACGAGATCGATGAAGATTTCCTTGAAGGGAATGGTGAAGGGTTTGGCGGAGGCCAGGAGGCAGGATTTGGGAATAATAAAATTCGCCTTGGCTAGTTAAGGAATCAACTTACTTATGTCCAGAAGTTAGCCCCTTCTGAAGATAACTTAGCTGCCCAAGCGGGTATTCAAGAGGCAATTGAGGTGGTCCAGAGATGTATCTCCACCAAAGATCAAAGGTAAATTGGTTGAATTACGGGGACAGAAATTCCAGCTTTTTTCATGCTTCAATGATTCAAAGAAGACAAAGGAACCAAATTCTGAGGTTGAAGGCAGCAAATGGTGATTGGAAGGATACGGATGATGGTATTGATCAGGAGATAGCCTCTTATTTTTCCTCCATCTTTCACGATGTTGGCCCCAGGGATATGGCTTCTATCCTTGCTTATGTGCCTCACTCAATTACGGAGGAAATGAATACTTTGCTATTAGGGCCTGTGGGGGATCATGAGATTAAAGCTGCAGCTTTCCAAATGGGCGCCCTTAAAGCTCCAGGTTCGGATGGTTTCCAGGGCTATTCTTTCAAAAGTTCTAGGAGGTGATTCAAGGTGATACATGTGCAGCTATCAAAAGCTTTTTCAGTGGAAACTATCTTCTCAAGAAACTCAACCATACCAATATTGTCCTGGTCCCAAAAGTCCCTCACCCAGAAGCCTTGTCACAATTCAGACCAATCAGCCTATGCAACTTCTCTGTCAAGATTATTTCTAAGGTTATGGCGAATTGATTAAAGAAGATCTTGAATGAGATTGTTTCCCCTCACCAATCTGCCTTCGTTCCTGGCCGACAAATCCAAGACAACATAATGGTGGCCCATGAAGCCTTTCATTTTCTAAAAGGCCACAGGAGAGGGAAACATTCTTATGCTGCAATAAAGCTTGATCTGAGTAAGGCTTACGATAGAGTCCAGTGGGATTTTTTTGGCAAAAGTCATGCATGCTATGGGCTTTGATGAAAGATGGATTCACTGAGTTCTTCAAATTGTAACCACGGTCTTTTATTCGGTGACAGCAAATGGTAAAGAGAGATTTTCCTTCTTACCTCATCGAGGCCTTAGACAAGGAGATCCTTTATCCCCTTACCTTTTCCTCTTAGTGATTGATGTCTTATCTACTATGATCCGAAGTGGAGCCAGAAATAACTTATTCTCTGGCATTATCATTAAAAGGGGCTGCCTTCTTCTCTCACATCTTCTCTTTGCTAATGATGCACTTCTCTTCTCCTTTACGGACTCCAGGAGCATAAGCCATATCAAAACCCTGCTAGATCAATTCTGCCTTGCTTCCGGACAGTTGATAAACTTTGATAAATCTTCCATTTGCTTCTCCGCCAATACCACTTCTTCTACCAAAAGGGCTTTATGTGATTACCTCTAGATCCCTCTTATGGATTTGAATGCAAAATATTTGGGTCTTCCTTATTTCTGGGGGAGATCAAAGACTGAAGCATACTCTTATCTCAACAAACGAGCGCTTACTAAAATGCAAGGCTGGAAATCAAAGAGGTTAAACTCGGCAGGCAAAGAGGTGATGCTTAAGCACGTTGTTCAGGCTGTCCCATGCTATGCTATGTCTTGTTTCCTGTTATCAAAGAAGTTTTGCAAAAATCTAAACCGCAACATCAGAAAGTTCTTCTGGTCTGGCTCCCTAGAAGACATGAAAATCCATTAGGTGGGGGGAGATGATTTTTGTAAGGCTAAAAGCCACGGGGGGCTGGGCTTCCGAGACCTTCGATGTTTCAACTTAGCACTTCTTGCTAAGCAGGGTTGGAGACAGATCCAGAACCCGAATGCTTTCTGGGCCCGAATGCTGAAGGCTATCTATTTCCCTAGGGGCGATTTCATGAATGCATGTAAAGGAAATAGACCGTCTTGGGTCTGGTCTAGCATCATCCAAGGTTGGGATGTTTTGGAGAAAGGCTTGAGCTGGCAGATTCACAATGGACGTAGAGTTGATTTATGGAACGATAAGTGGGTTCCCTTTTCTCCCAATTTTCGAATCCAATCTCCCAAACCCCCGTGGGCGGATAACTTGAAGGTTGCTAACTTTATTAACACCACGTCAAGGGAGTGGAGTATTCCAAAACTGAAGCAGGTCTTAAGTGAGGAAGAAGCACTGTCTATTTCGCGTATCCCAATTTCCAAGACTGATACTGAGGACTGCATGCTTTGGGATTTCACTACTAATGGTAAATATTCTGTTAATAGTGGCTACCACAAAACCTGGAATGATCTGATCTTGTCCAAACCTGATAAACCTTCCTCGTCCATAAATCCCCCTCCAACTTTCTGGAAATTTCTCTAGAACTTAAGTATTCCCCCAAAGCTGAAGCATTTCTGGTGGAAGGTTTGTAGAAATCGTCTAGCTACAAAGGAGAACTTGATGCGTAGGAATTGTGCCAATAATCCCACGTGCCCAAGGTGTGGCAAGCACAGTGAATCTATTGAACATCCCATCTTTCACTGTAAATTGGCAAAGAAGGTGTGGTTTAAGAGCCCAATCTTTGAGGGGATTTTTCCAAATAACATCAATTCTGCTCTCTCCTGGTCAATCGCTGTTAAAGAAAAGATGGATAAGGGGTCTTGGAGCAGTGCTTTTTTGGCAAAAGCAATCTTTATTGCTTGGTATATCTGGATCGCCAGAAATGAAATGGTCTTCCAGGACAAGACTAGGCCTCCTCATGGAACGATGGCTCGAGGCTTTGGGTGCGTAGAGTGAATTCATGGCTGCCAAAGAAGCTGTCCAGATTCATGTTCCTCCTTCTGACAGGCCTCCCCTAGCTCCCAAACTTTGGGCAGCCCCCCCTCCCGAAATGCTTAAGATCAACTGTGATGCTTCTTGGACGGAATCTGCTCAAAAAGGTTAGGTGGGCATTATACTCAGGAACTCTAAAGGGTGTTTGCTTGATGGTAGGAGATTTTGTATCTCTGCTACGTCGACTTTCCTAGCAGAGGCCTCTATCTTTAGAGAAGCATGCCTCTTTGCCAAAGCTTTGAATCTTTATAAAGTGTCGATTGAAAGTGATTGTGCCAGTCTCATCTCCCTAAGTGTTTCGGAATTAGTTCCACCGTGGGAGGTGTCAGCTCTGATTACTGATATTCGTAAAATAGGTGCAGAATTAGAGTTATCTTTCTGTTGGACTCCAAGGGAAGGAAATGAAGCTGCCCACTAAATAGCTTCCTCCAGGGCCTCAACTTTAGGTTGTAACTGGGTGTCCACTCCACCTTTTCCTCTTTTTTCTATTCTCCGTAATGATGCTTCTGTTTATCAATGAGAAATCATATCTTCTGTTCAAAAAAAAAAAGGAGGTCGGATTTGGTGAAGAAGGCGCCGATGCTGCTGAGGTGGCGGACGAAGGAGCCTCCTCGGGTGGGCCCAAGGTAGGCCGCTGCTGAGGTCGGCGTTGTTCCGCTGTCAAGAAGTTGCGGTCGGCGGCTCTGGACGTACAAGAGGGTACAGAAGAGGCTTTTAGGAACGGAAGGGGCATTTTGGGCAGATTACTTGAAACGGGGCCTGGACCGGTATAATTAGACGGGTGCTGGAGTTGGACGGGTAAATAGGTACAAATCTCGTACTCCAAAAATTCTGGACTAGCTTTGCACCAATTAAATTTCAACGGCCGAAATAGTTGGACTTGGACTGACCATTTTTTTAATTCTATATTTCCGTTTAACTCCTCAATTTAGCTCTATTTGTTATTCAATTGCTCCGCAAGTCCTGAACTGCAATTAATAAATCGGGTTCTTCCGGGCCGGTCCTATATGGGTGGATTATGTCCCACTAGGTTCTTGAGCACAAATGCGGACAAATATCTTCCCATAAAGTCTTGTCGCACTCGCGCCCGAACTGTTCCTCTCTATTTCTCCCTCCACCGTCTGTCCCACGCGCACTCTACTCTCTTTATTTATGAAAAAGTACTTTTTTTTTCAAAATGTTTGAATTTCAAACTCAAATATAATGAAAATGAAAATTATTTTTTCAATTTTTTTTGCACCGTTTAAAAGATCTTAATGAGATCTATCAAACAAGATCCATATTGATAGGAAAATTATTTGCGTAAACACATAGTTTTTAAACTTGAAATTACCTTCTTTTTCAAAAAATACTTTTTTTGAGAAACCGGAACGCCTCGTGTTGCAGAGACAGCTAATGAAGAGAGTCGGGGGGAGAAGGAACAATTCTGACACAATGATGTAAGTACAAATTGGATTACACAGTCCTCCTTTCTCTCTCCTCTCTCTTTCACGTCTACTCTCTCTCTCTCTCTCTCTCTCTCTCTCTCTCTCTCCTCTTCCTTTTCAAATTTAAAATTTATAATCTTAAAGAATGATTATAACTTTTTTGTTCACATTTATTTTTTATAAAATTTATATATTTAAAATTTACTTGTAGAGATTTAGCTAACGAGATCAATATTGAATGCAAAATTACGAAAAAAAATAAAATTTTCATTTTTCATTGTTCATTTTATTTTGTCTAAATTAATTATTTAAATGTGGTTAAATTGATAATAGTAGTCTAAATTTAAAATTTACAGTGTTAAAATTAATAATTAACCATTTGAAAGTGCCTAAAACCCTAAACATTGAACTACCTAACCACTAGGACACTCTATGAAAGTGCCTAAACCCTAGAGTATCCTATAAAAATGCCTAAACCCCCGGGGTATCCTATGAAAGTGTCTAAGGGGGTGTTCCACTTTTAACAAAAAGAACTTTTTTGAAAAAGAAGGCAATTTCAAACTCAAAAATTATGTGTTTACGCAAATAATTTTCCTACGAATATGGATCTTGTTTGATAGATCATTGAAATCTTTTAAACGGTGCAAAAAAATTGAAAAATTATTTTTCATTTTCGTTATATTTGAGTTTGAAATTACCTTCTTTTTAAAAAAGTTACTTTTTGGAGAAACCAAAACGGGCCCTAAACCTCTAAAACCATATAATATGAGAGTGCACCCTAAAATTCCCATGAAAATGCCCAAACTTAAATCCTAGAACTCTATGAAAGCATCTAAATCTAAACTCTATGGTACCCTAGTATGAACGAAAAAGCGAAAAAATGGAGTCACTGCATGTGGGTGAGAAGATAGAGAAGAAAGAGGGAGGGAAAAAGAGCTGGCGCATGGGCTTATTTTGGGAGGATCGAGTGGGGCATTACACTTTGACAGCAAAGACTTGGTGGGCAGTAGATTTCAAAAACAGGACCGGCCCATTATTTTCTCTTAATAAATATCAAACCCAAGTAGCGCGCTAAATGAACATAACAGGCCTAAGTTAGGAGCATAACTAGGCGTATGACTGATATTGATGGGCTTTATGATTGTGTTATTTTGAAGGGAGAATTTTTGGAAGGTCCACTATAGTATATTTCTAACCCCACTAGTCCACTTCTAAAGTTATTAACCCCTCTAGTTCACTAATAATTTCAATGACAAAACTATCCTATGTAAAAGAAATAAGGGCCTTGTTTGGCTAACACAAAAAATACATTTTTTCATTTTTTTTAATCTTGTTGCAATCACGTAACCACCACCACCACCACCACCACACCCACTACCACCGCCTCTGCCACCATCACTACGCCAACATATAACGTTTTATGTGTGACAAAGATTTCTCTCTTTTTTTTTTCCCACCACCACCCCTCCACCTCTATCACCACTACACCAGCATATAACGTTATATGTGTGACAAAAATTTCTATTTTCTTTTTTTTATTCTTATTTTGAGTCATTCCCTTCTTGAACCCACCACCCCTTAACATATATAACGTTATATGTGTGATAAATTTTTCTTTTCTTTTTTAACCTGTTTTGAGTCTTTTCCTTCTTGAACCCGCCACACCTTAACATATATAGTTATTTATCCCAATCTGCGTTTTTGCTTATGTTTAGTACTACATCAACAAAAGTACACATATAATCTTATATGTCTCAATTTGTTCTCTGTATGTTATAAAAAACAAAGATAGATCTGAGACATATAAGGTTATCTATAGATATCTGTAACGTATTTTTTGCCAACACAAACACATATAATATCATATGTGCATATCTGAACTTTGTACCATGCAAAATATGTTCTCTACATGTTGAAACAGTACACATATAAACTTATATGCCACAATTTACATGTTCTCTGCATGTGTTTTATGCCAAATACAATGACATAATATTTAGCTTTGGTAAAATTCGATTAACAAAATGTCAACCGTACCGAACAAAGATCATGAAAAATGGAAATATGCTAAACATGGCCCAAAAATTAGTTAAACAATGCTGAAGACAAAACAAAGAGGAAGACAGCCTTTTGAACAATCCTTGATTTTTCTGGATCCCTTGAAAAGCCCATCACAGTTGAGAAGATGTAGATTCCAATGTTCTAAAACAAGGAATTAATTGGCGATTAGCGGCCGATTAATCATTGGTGGAGCCTATCCGATTAGGTCCGACTAATGATTAATCACCAAGTACTAATTAATATGTGCCGATTAATTGGCGATTAATCGCTCGAAGGTGGCTGACCGCCCGACTAGCGCTGGGCGACTTTTAGAATATTGGTAGATTCACGTTAATAGCAAATCATGGCAGAAATATCGTCAGCAATTCCAACTGTCAATTGATAATACGGCCCATTGATGAGTTGAAAGTAGATTGAAATGAACCCATGCAGTAGAGAAATCACCCCGATCGTTTTTTGACTGAAACCTCTCAAACCCACATTTTAGATGTAGAATCCCCATACCCACTTTTCTCCGATGGCAGAGAGGAGGAGGAGGAGGAGGCTGTGCTCCAGGTTTGTTTTTGATCTAGGGTTCTCTCTATATAACAATTTATATAAGAGGACATTTTTGTCTTGGTTTAATTTCTTTTTTAAAAGAAGTGGACTTAAGGCCTTACTAAACTATATTAGTGGACTAGAGTAGTAACAAACATTAGAGGTGGACTAATTGGATTACAAATTCTCTATAGTGCACCCTAGACTAATTTTTTATATTTACAATTGGTTACTGTTCTTTGACTCATTTAATCTGGTTTGCTCTTAGGATAGTTAACGGCATGTGATTAGCGGATGGGTTGGGTTGGGTGTCGATTGTGATGCATTTCGTTCATTTTGATGATTTGTACTCTCTATGCTTTTAATCATAGTAATTTTACTCTGATTAATAAATTTATCTTTCTTTGTTGTAAAAAAAACAAAACAGGTACAGTTCCTCCATCCATATACAACATGTCTTCGCTTGTTGATTTGGCCTTGGCTTCCAATGATTTGTGGGGTAGAATTCCTTACAATGTTGGAGATACACTCCCAAATCTCCTTGTTTTTAATTTTTGTATCAATAAATTCTCGGGAACCATTCCTGGGTCTCTGCACAACCTCACGAGGATAAAAGTCATTCGCATGGCGCGCAATCTCTTGCATGGAACGGTGCCACCGGGATTAGGAAATCTTCCAGAGCTCCAAATGTACAACATTGGGTTCAATAGGATCGTTGGCGTTGGGGACAATGGTTTAGATTTTCTCACTAGTCTGACAAATAGTACCCGTCTAAACTTCCTTGCTGTTGACGGAAATCTTCTAGAGGGAGTAATTCCAGAATCCATTGGCAATCTTTCGAAGGTTCTTTCAAAATTATATATGGGAGGAAATCGCATCCATGGTAGGATACCGGCCTCAATTGGGCATCTGAGTGGTTTGACATTGCTAAATTTGAGCTACAAACCTGATATCATTTGACATTCCTCAAGAAATAGGCAACTTGGAGGAACTGTTGAGTTTGGGATTGGCTGGAAATAATCTCTCTGGTAATATTCCAACTTCCCTTGGTAATCTCAAAAACCTGATTAACATGGATTTATCAGGAAATGAATTGGAGGGTACCATACCGACTAGTTTTGAAAGTTTCCAGAGGTTGCTTTCATTAGACTTATCTTGTAATAAGCTCAATGGAAGCATACCCAAAGAAATTCTCAATATTCCTAGTCTAACCAGTCATCTGAATCTCTCCCATAACTTGCTAACCGGACCTTTGCCTCAAGAAATTGGGACACTAGATAGTGTAGCCGTGGTTGACCTATCAAACAATGGTTTATCAGAAACCATACCCGGCTCAATTGGCAACTGTAAAAGCTTGGAGAAGTTGCTCATGGCAAATAACATGTTCACAGGACCTATTCCAGATACTTTAAGTGAATTGAAAGGTTTGGAAACTCTTGACATCTCCTCAAACAAGCTTTCTGGCCCAATTCCAAATAGCTTGCAAAAATTGCAAGGCCTCCAGTTATTGAACTTGTCTTTCAATGACCTGGAAGGAGAGGTTCCCACTGGTGGAGTTTTCACAAATCTTTCTAGCATTCATTTGGAAGGTAACCCGAAACTTTGCTTCATGTCGGCATGTGAGAAAGGTCGTGACCATAGAAAAAGACTGATCTTGGTTTGTATTGTCGTGGTGAGCATTGCAATCATAGCGTTGTGTTCTGCAATTGGCTGGGTGTTCTACCTCAGGAAAAGGAAACCGAAAGTCGCAGCTTCATCTGACTCCTTCAAGGGACAACATCAAATGGTCTCTTACGACGAACTTCGTTTGGCAACTGAAAATTTCAACCCAAGAAATTTGATTGGAAGCGGGAGTTTCGGGTCTGTCTACAAAGGATTTCTACAACCAGAAAAACCTGTCGCAATTAAAGTCCTTAACGTAGACGAGACCAGATCTTGGAAGAGCTTTCTTGCAGAGTGTGCGGCTTTGAGGAATGTGAGGCACCGGAATCTTGTGAAACTTATCACTTCATGCTCGAGCATGGACTTCAAGAACAATAACTTTCTGGCTCTAGTATACGAATTTATGACAAACGGAAGCTTGGACGATTGGATTACAGGAAGGAGGAGTCATGCAAACGGTCAAGGGTTGAATATTGTGGATCGATTGAAAGTGGCCATTGATGTCGCTGGTGTTCTAGACTATTTGCACCATGAAAACGGAACACAAGTGATCGTTCATTGCGATTTGAAGCCTAGCAACATCCTGTTGGACGGAGATATGACTGCAAAAGTAGGAGATTTCGGGCTGGCTAAGCTATTGATCAACAGAGCTGATCAAACTTCTATTAGCTCTACAAATGCTTTGAAGGGCTCCATTGGCTACATACCTCCAGGTTTGCAGTCTCTTCCTCTAGCATACTCATATGAATGTTCTTTTCTAATCTCTACTTTGTTTCTTTGTACGTAGAGTCGTAGAGCTACCAAATATAGACACCCTCTCACACAAAGTCCTCACTAAGTAGATTCCTAGATAACCTTCTTGCGTTGAATGAATTTTGATGCAGAATATGGTACGGGAGGGGAACCATCGACGGCAGGAGACGTGTACAGCTACGGAATCACATTGCTAGAGCTTTTTACTGGAAAGAGCCCAACCCATGAGAGTTTCACAGGGGATTTAAGCCTGAAGAAATGGGGTCAAATGGCCGTTGCGACCAATGTAGATCAAGTGTTGGATCCTGGTCTGGTGCAAGCCGACTGTAGTCTTTCGAATGACATTCAGTCCATTACTCCAGAAGCACAGACTGATTGCTCGATTGCAGTACTTGGTGTTGGTCTCGCTTGCACCGTTGATTCGCCAGACGGACGCATTAGCATGAGAGATGCACTTTGCAAGCTGAAAAGCATCAGACAAAACCTTTTCAAACCTGATCATGCAAGGAAAATAAATGTTGAGTAAAATCCCAGGGAGTGTGGTTTCGGTGTTTGTGGTGTTTTGTTTTCAATCTCCGTTACATGCAAGTATAAATATTACTTAAAGCATCCACCTCAAAAACCAATTGACAATCTCCATTACATGCAAGTATAAATATTATTAAAGCATCCACCTCATAACCAATTGGCAATGAGAGGAGAGGCCGTCCAAGCTCATATACTAGTTCTCGAGATGATAATTAACCGATATGGGACAATTTCCAAAATGGTACAAGTACTTTGCCACCGAACTACAACCATTTTTGGTAGTTTTCTCGAACAAATTATAAATATACTAAAAAATAAGAGGTACCATTTTCAAACTCTGCCTCGAGCCTCGAAAATCTCAGGGCCGGGCCTGAATAAAGCCCTTGCAGACTATGTCCACGGCAAAGGTCTTAAGCTAGGAATCTACGCGGATGCAGGGTAAAGTGGACTGTACATTTGTGCTGTTTGAAATAGATATTCCTCTGGAACACCATAATTGAGGTGCTGGATCTATGAACCTCCATTTTGCAGTTATTTTACTTGTAGCAAACCATGCCTGGCTCACTTGGTCATGAATAAACTGATTCCAAAACCTTTGCTTCGTGGGTACGTTCATGAATTATGAGCAAGAATGCACTAGAACCAAATCTCTTGTTTTCACAGTATAAAAGTCTCTTTACAAATTTACATCCTGCTGTCATAGGGCATCGATTATTTGAAGTACGACAACTGTAACCACGATGGTTCTAAGCCAACTGTTCGGTAGGATGTTTTATGCAATAAGTGTGCAGCATCATCAATTTATCATGTGGATTCCCCTATGGCTACTGGGTATCAAATAACTTCTATTGCCTCTCTCTCTTAATCATGCAGATAACCTGTAATGACCCAAGCTCTAATGAAGGCAGGCCGTCCCATATTCTTCTCGCTATGCGAATGGTGACTCTATTTTTCTCTGACAATGGTTTACTGCCCTTTGAGATAGTCAGTTTTAAAATTGCTGTCGAATTAACATACTTTTCCTTGTGTATTAGGGGAGACATGCACCCTGCTTTATGGGGTGCCCAGGTTGGAAATAGCTGGAGAACTACCAGTGATATTCATCATACATGGGAAAGGTAGCTTTATGCAAATTACAGTTCTTATACTTGTGTTGACAGACTGGTGCATCATGTTTCTTCATTTTTTTTGGGTTCATCACAGTATGGTTTCTAGAGCTGATACGAATGAATTTTATGCCTAGTTTGCAAGGCCTGGGGGCTGGAATGGTTAGTATTCTTTTTTCTTTTCTTTTCTTTTTTTTTATATCCACAAAAGAGAAGTGGTTAGTATTCTTTCTCCCTTATTCTTACAGACTGCTAAAAAATATTATATGACTTCGAACGACTATATGGATCAGATGACTAGAGTTATTTGATTTGATTTTGTATAGACCCTGACATGCTTGAGGTGGGAAATGGAGGGATGACCAAAAACGAATATGTCGTCCATTTTAGTAAATGGGCTGTTTCCAAGGTACTAAGCTTCTCTTCTTTTTTTGCCACATGCTTTGCCTAAATACCAAAAGCCCCTTCTTTTCTTGTTTCTGATGGTTTATCTTCTTTACATTCCTGCCCAATACTACTAATAGGCTCCTCTTCTCATTGGCTGTGATGTGAGAAATGTAACAAAAGAGACCATGGAAATCATTGGGAATAAGGAGGTGATTGCTGTTAACCAAGGTATACCCCATGCATCCATCTATAAACAGATACATTTCTTATTGCTTCTCTAATCCACAGATACATTTCTTATTGCTTCTCTAATCCTTTGCAATTTTTTCGGTCCTTTCGAACTACAGATCCACTTGGTGTTCAAGCCTAAAAAGGTCCGAATGGAAGGAAATCTTGAGGTAACTTCGAAAAAAGTGATCATCTTATTGCTTCAGCTTCGGTATTTGCTTACAGTTCACAGCACCAAGGGCTTAGTACTATTTTTCCTTTTTCACCAGATTTGGGCAGGGCCGCTTTCAAACTATCGAGTGGCACTAGTCCTGCTAAACCCGAGTCTTTTGCCCCATCCTATCACAGCTCAGTGGGATGATATTGGAATTCCTCCCAACAGTGTTGTAGAAGCAAGAGATCTTTGGGAGGTGTTTTTCTGATTGATTATTATTATCATGCTCCATGAACTTTGCACAGCATTGATCCTCTTACTATTCGGATAAAAAAAAAAAATCTTCTTACTATTAGGTAGGTACGTTGGTAGGTAACTTGATATTCCTAATTGCACGTATCTCGATTGCAGCACAAGACCTTGAAGGAACCATTCGTGGGGAACCTAACAGCTTATCTGGATTCTCATAAATGCAAGATGTATGTCTTGAAGCCCATTTCTTGAAACAAAACTGATTACCAAGATCAGAAGCATGCAAGTTTGGAGTGGAATTTTTTAGTACTTGCATGTGACCTCCTTAGTCCTTTCTGCTCTAATTTTTCAGTACAATAATGGTTTCACATAATAATGGTTTCAATATAAACAAAACTTTCTCGATGATACAAATTGAGATATCTAGCCCTATCAATAAAGCACGGATGCACAACTAATTTTTACCCGTGTTCGCCAATTAATTGTAACTAAGCAGATCGAATGCTAGGTTCTATGCCTTCCATGCATGAAATTTTTACTTTTTGGTTCCCTTTTCCTGCAGAGAATATGCGTGCATAGAAACATAGACTATTGTGGATGATTGATCAAGTTATATGGCCACTCCGCCGTAATACAAGGAATGATTTTAACAGTTTTTTTTTTTTATCCCCTAAACTATGCACATTTTTTCTACTTAGTTCCTAAACTACCAATTTGATGATTTCATCCCCTCAACTATCATACTTACCTACTTGTCCAATCGATAACACATTATAAATTTGGACATAAAATGCCACGTAAGCCCTTGTTCGGCACTCGCAAGAAATTGATGGGTTTTTTTTAATTTTTGCGGGGCCCATTATGGGTCTTACAAAAATGATTCAAACAGCAAGTTATCCTTAAAGAAATTTTGGTGAAATTACACAGAAACCCCCTCATCTATACATTTTGGACACGAGCATCTCCTAACTTTTAAAAATGCCCACAGACACCCCCTCATCTGCTTGAAACTAAAAAATCACAAACTCTGTTAACGGAATGGCTGAAATGACAAAGGTACCCTTGTCATAATAACACTCACACAAATATACCCTTGTTATAATAACACTCAAAGATTAAAAAAAAAATTGCAAACACCTAATTTCGTCTCCCTCTCCTTCTTGCACTGTCTCCCCTATAGAAGTTCGACTTCCAAATCTTGTTTCGTTTATCCAACCATGTTTCGAACCTTCTCTCTCGTACATGAGCAGGGCCTCCACAACGAAGATGAAACTCAACACAAAGCTAACCAAAAACACATAGAGAGTGAGGAACAAAGCCCAAAATGGACACACGAATCTACACATCCCTCGGCCTCCTCTCTCCAACTCCACCTAACAAAAAACACATAGAGAGTGAGGAACAAAGCCCAAAATGGACACACGAATCTGCACATCCCTCGGCCTCCTCTCTCCAACTCCACCCCCCCCAATCAACGACTTCAACACCCACTTCACTCACTTCAACACCCTCATATCCACAAGCCCGTACAATTCCATACCCAAACCACACCAAACCAACAAAACCCTTCAATTCGCCTCAACCACCGTCACCATTGACAACAAAATCGAAAACCCACATCCCAGAATCGCTCCAAACCCGCCACAAAAGCCTTCCCAAAGATCCAGACCCTCTTCAAGACCCTTACCATGCTCGAACGCTCCGTCATTGGTTCAGCCGCCGGTGGCATCGCCGGCGCGTTCACCTACGTGTGCCTCCACCCCCTCAACACCGTCAAAACAAAGCTCCAGACCAAAGGGGCATCAGAAATCTACTGCCTCTTCTGCTGTGTACTTTGGTACTTGTGAGTTTGGGAAATCCGTTTTGTCCAAATTACCCATCCGTGTTGATCCCTCCTATCGCCAACGCCATGGGCAACATCATCTCATCGGCTATCATGGTGTCGAAGAGTTGATCACGCAACGAATGCAGGCCGGAGCGAAGGGTCGGTCTTGGGAAGTTTGTTGAGGATTCTGGAGAAGGATGGGGTTTTAAGGGTATTTTTGTCTCAAAAGGCCAAAAGCACTGGCACGTGCCATTGAAACAAACTGCAATCCAACGGAAGGGGTTAACTTGGGTAACGATAATATATGAGGGGGTGTCTGTGGGTGTTTTTAAAAGTTAAAGGGTGTTCGTGTCCAAAACGTATAGATGAGGGGGTCTCCATGTAATTTTATCAAAATTTTTTTATGACTTCTTGAAAAAAATTTGCTCAATCCAATCTGAGTAAGGCCTCTTTCAAAAATTAGCCAATAGCCTTTTGTGGACTATTTAATGGGATTTCGTTCAGCCCACTTTGGTTATAATTGTTTTTTTTTTTTTTTTGAAAAGGATCATTTAATGTATAGCGACTAAGAACCGATTACATCTTTAGCAAGCAAAAGTTCCAACTCAGGAGGAATACAACCTGATTGATTAACAAAATTTCTACTAGGACAAGAAAAAGCAAGCCAGTGAGCTATATGGTTTTTTTTCCCTATCACACCAGACAAAGGACCATCTTCTCGATTGAGCCCAATTTTTAATGTCTTCCACTACAATTGAAAGCAATAAAATGTGCCAAACTTATTAAGTAATTTTTATGTGTCCAAAAGTTTTCAAAATAACTTGACAAAGATGGATCGAATTGATGTTTGATCAATCTTCATGATTCGAAGAGAGATCATCATCTTCCATCTATCTTTGTATTTCGTCCGTCACATCTTTATTCCTCTCTTTCTCTCATTTTTATCATATGTTTATCTTCTCTATTTCTCTCTGTATAATTTCATCTTTAATCGAGTGAGAAACGACAATACTAGAAGTCTAGTACATCTGCTTTGGTCGTTTAGTTTTCTTGTCATGTTGTTCAATTTTCTTTCAAAAAGACAGTTTACTTCTTTACATATTTGAAAAGCACCTATTGAGGTTAAATATTCTCTTTCAGTGCACACCTATTTAGGGTAAATCACCTGAAGAAACACTAATTGGAGTTGTATTTTTTTAAGAAGATGAATCGAACGAACCACCATCTTTGCCACAAGACTTGGGGACCCTATAGTGCAGGGACCAGGGATGCTGCCGAGCAGCTCCCTGCTGAGCAAAAGCAGAGTGGCTGATCTGGCCGTTCATCTTGGGATGGACGGCTCGAATCGAATCGAGTGCATACAAATCGCATACAACTCAGTCTCTTACTTGGTTAAGATCCGAGCCGTCGATTACCGAGATGAGTGACCAATCTGCACCGATTTGCAAGGTGTTGTTTGACAATATCCCCCATTCCATAGTGCAAGGGTACACTTATAGTGCGTAATTTGAACATTATAGGAAATCCGAGCAGTACATAGAGTGCACCCCTATAGTGCAAAAGTGCATTACAGGTTCCCAGGGTCTCTCTGCATACATTACAAGGCAATGTTTGGAAGCATAATTCCTTTACCCAAATGAACGTAGGGAGTACAGTAATGAACAACAAATCACAAATTTCCAAAACTACACATCTACACCAGATATCGATGCATCACCAATGACAGACAAACACACACGACTTGACCAAGTCCCACAAACATCAGCGGTTGAGAAATTGGATACCTTAGAGCAGTGTCTTACTCTCGAATGGCAAATCATGCTGCAGCTTCAAATCGTTGAAGAGTGCTAGGACCCTTTTCCCGAAAAGATTGGAGCGCATAACATGAGCATTCAGTTGGACTAGGTTGAACAAAGCCCTGCGGATTACCCCCTGCTCTTGCAATAAGTAAGAAACAGGTTACCGACGTACCAATGAATAACAGAGAATGTAGGAAATTTTTTAAAGCCAAACACAAACTTATTGAAGTTAATAAAGATAAAACAATAAAATGTACTGCCAGCACAGCAATAGCAGGTTATTTTTTTGAAGGACTACTGAATGGTAATCCTGATATTCCAACTTCAATTACATTGAAAGGGCAGGACAATATTGCTGTCAAGATGACTCAGATAATCTTGTAGAGTTGATTTTCAAACTGCCTACATAAAGTCTACTATTTTTCTTTTATCGCAATGAAATCTTCAAAAAGTCTTACATTTGTTTTAGGAGCCAAGGGCATTTAGATGATTTTCAGATTTGTAGAGGTTCTACTTTGGATCCATGAGTCGCATTGCGCTCAGATTTTGATGTGTTAAATGTCCACATCTCAAATGTTCGCCACCAAGTATTATTGCACTCAGCTAGATTTCGTTGAATACTTACTATTAATGGGGCACTAGATGAGGGTGAGACTCGTACATTTTCAACCAACGACAATGAGGGAATTGTTCGCTTTCAACAAATGAGATTGAACAAAATCATTCTCGGCATTAGTTCGTGTTGAATAATCAAGTTTTTGTAAATTTGCTTGCTCATTATGACGAAAAGCTGCTTTCCTCTTCGCAGAATAGTCTTTAGTATTCAATGGGGTACTATTCACAACCCTAAGGTAGTTCACCTTCATACACAGAACCTTTCATAATCAAGCTATAATCCTTAACCTCTCCTGAAGATTCCACAAGATATAACATGAAACAGCAGCTAACCTTAAGCCTTAAGCCTTTGATTTCCTCAGACTATCCCACATTTAATCATAGATGGCTTAATGTCTCCTTGTCCTGCAGCCAGTAGCTAACAACCACAGATCCCGCTTTCTAGCACATATTACTTAAAATATCGAGGCAAGGTTCTGATTAGCTGATCACTATAAGTTATTGGTTGCGACTCTAATTTAGTTAATTCCACTTTTCTCTGGCTTTTCTTTTACTCCCAGACCAACAAAAAAAACCATGCCGATGGAAGTATGTGCATCGAAAATACACGTCCTCGAGCATATTGGGTCCAAGAGCCAGCATGTAAATAGTTTCAAGAGTTCAAGTCAGCCTTGCGAATTTCTTGAAAATCCCATTATTTAGTAGACAAATATGACGAGGAGATTACGATATCCATTTGATTCAGCTGTTGAGCATACCTGAGACACTTCCAATGCTGTCTGAATGACGAAGTTTCCAAAAGGATCAACTAAAAGAGCACAAACATTTGGACTCGTAAGCAGCTCTAGGATAATCCATGAGGCTTGCTCTTCTCCTGCTTTTCTCAAACATCTCTCCACAACACAACTAGAAAACTTCTTCCGGGACAAAGCCAAATAACTCCCTCCAAGCTGCCTCAGGAGATTCTCAGTGACTTCAGCTATCCCCAGTTCCAGTAGAAGTTGCACCACAAAGTTGCTACATGCGAAAGGAAAAAGCAAGAATATACAAACGTTAATCTTATGTTGCAGTGGGAGTCATAATAAGTACTTGATAAGGTCTTATCATTCCATTCGTTTGTTTGGACTTTGGAAAAAAAGCATTACATTGGATTAAAAGTCGAAAAGGACTAGATATCCCTCCAAAAATGGGATATAGCTATGAATCCCCATGCTACTACTTACGATCGGATTTCTTATTTTGTGGAAGTATGTATTGCCACTATTAGTCCAGTCAAATAAACATGAACTATAGATACGAACCCGTGACGATCTTCTGCTAGGTGAAGAGCATTTGCTATTATCTCAGCAAAAAGGTGCACTCTATATTCTCCCTGATACTGCAACAAGCATGACTGCAGCACGCGGGACCCATTCGGATCGGTTGCAACCTTTAAGCAATGTATCGCCATCTCATTGATAAGACACTGCATAGACAGGGTAGGTGTCAATGAACTCATTGAACATAATGAAACTTGTATAAAAAGACTTGTATTGAGTATGTTCAGAAACAAGGAGCAAGATCCTCTCCCCTCCCTCAAAGGGACCGGACCGTATATTTCTCTCCGTCTGCGAGTTATTCTCGAGCTGAATTCGATGATCAAGACCCTTCATTTTTTATTTTTTTTAAAATCTTGCCTAGAACAGTCATTACGTCAGAAACTATGTTGATCGAATACCAATGCTTTCATGACACATCTATGTTGGAAAAAGAAAGTCTCGATAGTGTTTCAAATTTATTTTTTTTGCAACGTACATGTGTTCTGAAACGATATCAATCGATATACAATCAATGATCATAATTTTTGACGTGGCTTATATTCTCAGCACTATCTGAAAATAAATGGAATCTTTCATTGAATTGAGACAGGAAGGGCCGACAAACGGAACTAACTAGATGACACAGTCCCTTTGATGGACTGCAGATAAACCCAACCCTTGAAAGTTGAAACAAAAGCAATCACGAATTGAAAATTTGAAATGACAACAATCATGTAGAGGAAAATAGGTTCCCCAATGAGCAATAATATTACTAAATTACAAAATCATCCAAGTTTAACGGGTGCACATTCAACAATGAGGATCGGACATTACCTTATTATCTTCACCAGAGAAATTTTGCACACAATGCCGGATTATAAAATGACCATTTGGGTCATTGGCTAATGCTGCAGCACCAGGGCTTAGAGCTGACATAAATAAGGATATCTGCTGTTGGCTACTAATGTGATCCAACAACACCAGTACAGCTCGAGCTCTGCAACAACAAAGTTATTAGTACTATTATTTAACCAATCCTAGGACATGTTTGGGAGCCACATTACCCTATTATGCATTGAACATTTTCGTATTCTCGTTTCCCAGTGTTTGGCCTGTGAATTTGGAACCCATCTTGTGGAAATCCATCACAAAAATTATGCGGTAGATAATGAAAAATTCAAAATATTGTTTTAGTAGGACCTTTTTGAATTCTCATTATGCTTCCAAAAACAACTCTTTTGCAAAATTTAGAAAGCAAATTACCAATTGTCCTCCTTGACGTCACATGTTCAAATTCTACACAGGCCAAACATTCCAAAACCTTTACGCCACTGGAGGGTTTGCCCAATCATTAACTTTAAGGCCCCGGAATTAGTCAACGTGCGCGTGCGCACAAACTGGCCGGACATCCGGTTATTGGAAAATAGCGCTCATATCATCCTAACACTTGTCAATATTGGAGTATTTTAAACCTAGAGTCTATAATCTACAATCTTGAAATAAAAAATCTTATAATTCAATTTAAATTTGAACAAACATTGACCAATCAACAATAAACCGTACCCGTACTGATTATGGCATATCTTGATGAACTGAGATCGAGACTGGGTGAGCGATGCCATGATTCGAGTCCTCTGTTTTTCATTGCAAACCTTGAAAATCTCCTGAATGACGTAATTCCCGTATCGGTCCCTCATCAATTTACTAACATGGTTTATCATATCAGATAACACCATCTCAATTTCATCCTCTTTTGGGTCCTTCATGATCAATTTCTTCAGCAAATGACTCCCGTAGGCATTTTTCGACAAATAGAATATCTGACCCCTCAAATCTCCCAAGGATAGGGAATCCACAAAAGGGGTCAATTGAGGTAAATGCAAAATAGGACTTAAATCATCAAACTCATTCCCATGTTCATTAGAGGAGGGTACAATTGGAAGCTGGGAATTGGGTTGATTTCTTGATCGTTTCTTGGGTTGCAAGAAAGACCCAGAAGAAGAATTCATCACATAATTGTTGCTCCCCGGCCCCACGGTCGGATTTCTGTGGGACCCACCGAAACCCATCATCTGGCCATGCATAGAAAAATTATTAATTGCACTTGGAACACCGCCACATGATGCTTCAGGACCTTTCTCTATCACACATCGGTGTGGACTCCACCATAAACTCTGCAATTTATTCGCATTGGATTTTGAAGAAAGAGGGTTGTGGGTAGTTCCAAACTTACCCTTGTCGCCGTTTGAATTATCAATCGGTGCGTTTCCGCGGTCAGAACGTTTCTGGCCGCTGAAACCCGGCGGAGTAAGTGGCCGTTGGCAATGAGACGGCGGCGCATAGAGGCCGAGGTGGGAAAGAGCATCTTCGAGTTCTAGCGTCCGAACTGAGGAGTCGTTCTCCGATGGGCAGTTGTCGTCGATCAGGCCGTAATAATCCAACAATGAAGGGGGGTTAGGAGGCGAATTTTGACACGGAGGTCGATTGTTCTCCATAAAAAGATGGGAGTAATTTTGGAGAGGAGGAGAGGAGGTTTGAGCATTTTGAGGGGTTTGGATAGGTTTTATAGAGGTTTTGTGATATGGTTTTGGGGCAATGTCGAGTATTTCGGATTGAATATGTTAGAACAGGTGTATACATCTATTTATGGGGAGGAAGAGATGTATATAGGAGGTGAATTTGGAAGAGAGAGAGAGAGAGACTAGGAGAAGAGCTGAGTTGATAAACTTGTTTATATGGCCAATTATTTGTAGTCTCGGAGTACCATTGTTACATTGTCACATGGTACCATCACAAATAAAAAATTGTTATCACATAATGTGGATCACTCATTGTCTCCCAATCACCCAATAAAAATAAATATTAATGTCTCTACCGCATAATATATTTTGACTATATAGTAGTATATACTATAAGAATGTAATTACTTAAAATAAAACACAAACTCTCTCCTACATGGAATTTCTTCAATTTTACATTTTTTTATTCATTATTCTACACTTTTTAAAAAATGTAAAATATATACTTTATTTTGCTACTCCTTGAACTTTATATCTTTTCTTCATTTCTTTGTTTTTTATTGTTGTTGAATTTTCCTGATAATTTTGTGAGAAAAGTGAGTAAATTCCAAAAGTCATACGCACCAATCCACTGATGTACAAAATAACAGGAAAAAAGTTCTCACTAATGATTTTTTCCATCCCGTACATTGAACTAACAAGACGCTACATAAATGATAAGAATATCATGTAAACAACGT
Source organism: Rhododendron vialii (assembly GCF_030253575.1). NCBI lineage: Eukaryota > Viridiplantae > Streptophyta > Magnoliopsida > Ericales > Ericaceae > Rhododendron > Rhododendron vialii. Next base: position 7,439,561 of record NC_080562.1, on the reverse strand, counting down.
TACGTGATATTCCTGAAACCTTTAAATAATTACTAGGTCGTAGAAAGTGAGCAGCTTCTCTTGAGCAGTCCTAAAATTTATAAATGGACTCGAGGTTCAGTTTTGTTCGTTTATGGGCTCTTTTTATACGCATCCATTTTGATGATTAGTAGGGGATCTTGTTGTCCACAACAACGTGTCATGCATGATTCGAGCCGTTAGATCGTGTATCCGACAACACGACAGTTTGAATCGTGCACAACGTGCAACACACCCCCAGGTATTCATTTATGCATTGATGGAAATGAATTTAATACTGTGTGACAAAAAAAAATTGTACTTAAAGATGCATTCATTTCGTAATTATATTAATTATTAATCAATATCAAATGAAAATAATATTTTGGCAAGGTTGATCGTCCCAAAAAAATTTAAAATATGAACAAACGGTTCTGATTGTTGATTGAAACACCGAAAGAAATCACATATAAGCAAACTACGGAACTGAAGAGGATCCGCTTTTGTACATAAATGCTAATTATATTAATCAGTATTAGATGAACCGGCTTCTTATTTCATCGCGCAGTATATATGATTAACAGGTCTCATAAGATAAAAACAATATTAGAAAATTTATTTCTTTGGATTCCAATACAAAGAAAAATTGGTGCCAAAGACAAATAAAAAATACATCTACTACTTGCAACTGTTTTAATTAAGAAAAAATTAGGTAGTTCATGGATTCTAATATCTACTATTTGAAAACAAAAACAGGTACAATGAAAACTTGTACAATCCCTTTGGAGGAAACATATATCTCTTCCCGGATGTAAGAATAATATACTCATGATGAACCATATCAAATGAAAAAATATCAAATTTATACTTACGACTTGATTCATAGGATACTAGAAAAACTTTGTAGCCTCTTCAATCATACAAGGAGATTTGTCGACTTAATTACTGGAATGCTCGTTTCCGTCGGAGCGTATCAGTCTTACCCAAGAATAGGGTCGGGCGCCACAGAATGAAATTAGATACAACATGAATGCTATATAGGCAGCAGTCCCGGCGCAGGTCAAAAAACTAAGCAGGAATCCATTAATCTTGGAGCGGAAAAAGTCCAGCAAAACGTACCCGTTGATCGCCATTACTAGGGCAGTCACGATCCACACGACCCTCTACGAAAACAAAAATCAACGGAGTGAATGAACAGGTAGGTAGTTGTTTTCCTCGAATCACTATGGGCTAAGATTTGTTAGCTTGACCTTTTGAGTTTGCGTCCTCAGTAAGGTATTTGCTCAAAACAACTAAACCATGGATTTGAATAACTGAGAGTAAGTATAAGAGAAATTAGCTGGTTACCTCCAGAGCAGGTCCGATTTTGAAGACCCCCATGATCTGCTCCTTGGACACCAAGGTAAAAAGAGGGATGAGTGCAAAAGGAATTTGCATAGATTCGAGCACATTGAGCCACTCATTCAGCGCATCCAGCGTACCTTCTGATCTCTTAAAAACAAGAGCCACAATAACAATTGGAACGATTGCACAACTTCGCGATATCAATGATCTTTGCCATTTCTTTAACGGAAGATCTAGAAAACCTTCCATTATAAACTGGCCGGCGTAGGTGCCCGTTATGGTGCTACTTTGCCCTACTACTAATAACCCAATTCCCCAAATGTAATATATAGGAATTAGTCCTCCCCCATATTTGTCTTGGAGATATTCCCCTGCATTTGCAAGGCCTACGCTACTAGCATGTTTAGAGCCGTAGAATCCAACAGCAAAGACGGATGTGACAAATAAGTTGATAGCAAAAGAGACAAGAAGGGCGACTGAGGATTCGATGGAGTAGTATTTGAGAGCCTCTTTGACGCGACCAATCTCTTTAGGGTTGATATTCCTTGATTGTACTAAAGCTGAATGTAGAAACACATTGTAAGGCGTAATGACAGAACCCACGATTCCAACCGCCTGTCGAATTGTTTTTGAGCTTAGTTTTGGAACCAAAAGACCTGAAAAGAGAGATTGAGTTTAAGTATTGCTCGCGAATGGAATCACAATGGCATACGGTAGCAAAAACAAATGAAGAAATGAACAATCAAAGGGAAAAGTTAGTTTTCTGACCTATTGCTAGTTCCTTTCCACTAGGCTTTGTATCGACAAACATCCAAGCAAACGCCAGCGCCATCATTGAGATGAAAACAGCAAAAACAGCTTCTATTTTCCTTACTCCGTAGTTCTCAAGAAACAGAAAAATGAAACTGTCCATCCACGTCGAGTAAAGCAAGACAGTCAGGGATGACAGAATGAGCTTACATTCCAGTTTTAAATCAAGGAGAATCTGATACAAATCTTGCGAGCGCAGGTTACGGTCATAGTATGTGTGCGACCGGGTGTTCTTTCTTTGTGTTGTTGAGTAGCCAGAGTGATCTATTCCATAGCTCTAATCCTTGATATGCAGACAGGTTGATTTCTCTTTATGTGAAAACTCACCTTAGCTATCATAAGGTAGTATTATATTTAATGATGCAATCAAGATTGATTTTTTTTTTTCTTAATTTATGAAAAATTCTCATTTCAGGAAAATATTTCAAAGTTGCGTTTTGAATAATAGTTGAGAGAACGCACGAATTCTTCACTTACCGAAAAATTTCTTACTAATTACCGGGAAAAAATGTGCAAATTCTTCTAAACGACGGTAGACAATGTTCTTTACCAAAGAAGTTTTCTCGATCATTTTTACAATTTTCCGTTGTGGACTTCACCGGAAAGTTTGCCGGAATTAATGTTGGCCGGAAAAGTCGATAGTGATGGTCACCGAAGCCGGAGATGGTATCGGTGGGGAAGAAGATGTTTGACCGATTGAGAATAAAATGTTGACCGGTGATGGTGACTATTTAATAAAAAATAAAAATAATGGTGACAACACAAACAGTTATTTATGAAAATATGAAATCTGTGTGCTATTCACCAAAATAATATGTTCTCTATGTATTACCAACAACATAGATATAGTTATCTATGGAAATCTGGATTTAGTATTATTCATTTATCTTTTTATATAGTCAATATTTTTGTCGGTCAACATCTTTCCCAACTTAGGTCATCAAGACCGGCGCTAGTTGAGCGACTTTTTCAACCAATTTTCTGGCGGATTTCTGTCGCCGACAATTTTTCCGGCACCGACTAAAATTCCAGTAAACTTTTCGGTAATGCTGTGGCGAGATAATTTTATGTGAGAATATTTTTGTTTTACTACAAATAAGGAGTGAGCCTCACAATTTAGAAATACAAAATAATGGACCTTAACCCTTGGAAAAAAAATATTAGTGAAATTAGGCCTATAGTGCAAACATTTATAGTGGATCTTAAACTAATTTTTCAAAGATTAAACTCAACATTATGAGAAGCGCGCAATAAAGACCGATCGATCCCATGAGGCCGATTTAAGGCTCCTCTTAGATTTCAGGTTTAAAACCTACACGGATCTATAATCGGCTCCTGCTAGTGCTCGACAAATTAATCTTCAAAGATTAATCGAGAAGCGCGTAAGCTAATTTACGTGAACACCTTCGAAGAAAATCGAGAAGTTGAGAACACGAACCAATCAATAGCCGTAATAAGAACACCAGCCCAAAGAGGCAAAACGCCATGACTCAGAATGCTAATAGCAATAGCACTCCCAATCACCTCCTGCATATCAGCCCCAATCAAGGCCACCTCCGTCATGACCCACAGCAAAAGCCCTGCCCAGTACGGATACTCCTCCTTGCACAGCTCCGCCAGGTTCCGGCCCGTCGCCACCCCGAGCCTCGCCGACAGCAACTGGATCAACAGGCCCACCGCCGAGGCCCACATCATCAGCCACAGGAGCGAGTATCCCCCTATCGCCCCGGCCTGCAAATCGCCCTCTATGTTTCCTGGATCAAGAAACACCACGCTGATTAGCAGCCCAGGGCCCGTGAACTGCCACATTTTCTTCCACGAGAACGGCGCCGCCGCCATGGCGGTGGTGCCCGCCTCGACGTCAACTTGTAAAATATCGCCTCGAGGCGATAGTAGATCGGACAAGAGGCGGTCGGCGGCTTCCTCATTGGTCGGTGCGTCGTCGGCGTTGTCTACCCTTGGGGGAGAGCTCATTGTATAATCGTCTCGGCTCCTCTGCCTTTTCTCTGTGCTTACTTTACAGTTTTCAAGCCCTTCTTTTTCTTCTTGGTTTTTCTATTCATGTAAGCAATAATATTAATTATTATCGGAACTTCGATCTGCCGTAGGTTTTTGTCGAGCTGGATTGTCTCCTTGATGTTTGGCAAAATGGAGCTGGAGGGATTTTTTTTAATGCTCGTGGAGTGATGGTGGCATTGTTAAAAAAAGAAGAAAAAGAGTGATGGAGTAGTGTGAACATCCGTTGTTCTTTGGTGCATGGCCGAGGGAGGTGTTCTTTGGTGCATGGCCGAGGGGGGTGTTCTTTGGTGTTATTTGGGACTGAGTTATCCTCCAGTTTGATAACAGTCCAGCGACTCCAGTCGTCATCATGTTCGTTTTGGGTTTTGAAGGAGATTTTTGAGAGTAATAAGTGAAGAGAGAAATTTATTAAAGACCGTGTCCAGAGATTTTGAGATTCCTAAACGAACAAGGCCGCACCAGTTTTTGTTTTTGTTTTGGAGTCATTCCAGGTCCAAAAAAATTAATCGGAGTCGCTCATTTTGTAGAAGTCGTTGAAAGACTATTAGACAAATCGCGTTTGTGCGAGAAAAAAATAGACAGTTGACATTACCTATTAATTTTTTTAAAAAAATTTGTGGCTTACTGATGGTGGGTTTCTGGAGTAGTACTGGAAATCAGTTTTGGCCAAGGAAGGTGTTTGTGTGTGTGGGTGTGGGTGTGGGTGTGTGTGTGTGTGTGTGTCGGGGGGGGGGGGGGCTAAGAGGTGATTGGGTTAGGGGGTTTGGTGCATGGCTGATGGCTGTAGGAATTTGGTGGAGGTATATATACATGGGTGGGGGGAGTGGGTGGGCTAAGAGGTGGATTGGGTTTGGGGGTTTGGTGCATGGCTGTAGGAATTTGGTGGAGGTATATATGCATCACTATACATGGCCGTGGTGATCCAGAATTCCAGATGGGGGTGATGAACCAAAGTTAAAAAGGTAATCCAAAATAATATTCACAATATATATAGACATTTATGAAAAACTATTTGGATCAAGTATGCTCTAATCATATTTTGAGCTGATTTCTCTCGGGTACGCTTAAAAGCATGTTTTAAACACATTAAATGTTTCGGATCATCAAAATTTGATTGGAAACTATGCGATTGAGATTGGGGTGTTTTTTTTAGATGTTCTTTTAGGTGTCTCCGAAACTACCTTGATAACCTAATAGGACAAAGAAGTGATTTTCGGGAGGCGGACAAATGTGTCCACGTCTTGGCTAAAGACAGCTTTGGATTAGTTCTTTACTATTGTTTTGTCTTTTTTGCCATTTCAATTTCACGAAGACTTTGCAGGGATGAAATACCCCAGACTTATTATTATTAATTATCTAAGTATTTGTTGTTGATCAAACAAAAGAAGTGATTTTCACACCTCCCTTTACAATCCTCATTTCTTTTTTTGTCTTTATCTACGTGAATTTACTATGTTACTCTTTTTTTAATACACTTTTTCACACATCTAAAGGCAACATTGTAAATTTAGGTGGGTAAAGACAAAAAAAAAAAAAGAAAAGAAGAAGAAGTGTAGATTATAAAGGGAGTGTTAAAATCATTTTCCAAAGATGAAGTACTTACTTAACAGTGGTAGTTATGTTATTTTCAGAAAACACGGCTACCTAATAGTTGCGCTAGCAACTTCAGGGGGTGTAAGTATGGGTTTTTGAAGTTAAGAGGGTCCAAATGATTTTTGCTCCAAGTACAAGGGATCAAAATGATAATTCTCCAAATATTAGAGTTAAGTCCCTTCCTCAGATAAAAAAAAAGGGGGGGGGGGGCTTCTTTCTTTTGGCAATCAGGTGGTCTTTTCGTTTTTCATTTTCTTAACCTACCAAACAAAAGAGAGGGCCGCTAGGTACAAAAAAATTTTATCCGGAAATTACCCAGAATGCATTATTTTATAATTGGACATGACTAACTCTTTTCAATCCAAAGGACATGACCAATGTAAATACTTTGTAAATACAAGTCTTTAGTTTGACTCTCATAAGGAACAAAATACATGGGTTATCACTTCCATGAGCGAAAGCTCATGCGAAGTACCTGGTGAAGGAGGCTCATGTTTATGGTGTGGCCATGCGACCTAATTGCGGTTGGTTAAATGATCAGTTCCGAATTTTTATTTTTAAAAAAAAAAAAAACCTTGTTCCACTTCATTTTATTTACATTTTTCGCCATTTGTCTCCACGACGCCAAGATGCATATACATCCCCTACGAGTTGTACCAATAACATGCTTATACATAGAGAAGTTCATTGCAGAATAAAAAGCTTTATTTCAATTTACTCTGCTGCAGTATATTTGATTAACAGACTTCGTGGGACAAAAATAATATTGCAAAATTCATTTCATCTGTATTCCCAGTACAAAATAAAAAATAAAAAATTCCATGAAAAAATAATTAATCTACCTGTAACCGTTTTTAGAGAGAACAAAAATATTGTTCATGAACTGTACATCAATTTGAAAACAAAAATAGGTATAATGAAGCTTTTACAATCCCTTTGAAGGAACCATCTCCACCCGGATGTAAGAATAATAATCATGAACCATAAAAAGAAAAACTTCAAATTTATACTCACTATCTGAATGTACAAGGATTATATGCACAACATACTACGAAATTTTGTGGCCTCTTCGATCATACATGGAGATTCATTGACTTAATTCTTGGCATGCTCGTATCCCTCGGAGCGTGTCAGTCTAAACCAGGAATAGGGCCGGGCGACACCGAATGAAATTAGATACAAAATGAATGCTGTATAGGCAGCAATCGCGGTGCAGACCAGAAAACTCAGCATAAATCCGTTAATCTTGGAACGGAAAAAATCCAGCAAAACGTACCCGTTGATCACCATTACTAGGGCGGTCACGGTCCACACGACCCTCTACAAAAACAAAGATCAACAAAGTGAATGAATAGGTAGGCAGCTGTTTTCGAGCATTTGACAACAAGTATCGACAGTGTGTTAGGCAATGCCACTAATCTTTACGAAACCTAATCTTTATGTGCATCATAGAAACTTGAAGGAAATATAAAACGAAAAGAAACGCGAATTCACCTTTTTACTAAAAGGATAAAAATTAAAACAGAGATCAAATGTTAACAAGGTACAATCACCTCACTGTATGGGCATGGGAATAAACTTAAGAGTTCAAAAATAAGCAAGCTAGTATGCTAGAAAAGCAGCCTGAGCATGATCCATATTGCATGAACGCCATAGCCAAGTTAACAAAGGAGATCCTCAAGAAGCATTGCTTCACTGAGAAAGCTTAATTAACGAGAGTTGTGCTTCTATGGTGGGAGGTAAGAACTTAATCCCCTGCCTATTTGGATCTCTCCGAACGGTGAAGACTCTCGGACACTCCATCGCATTACAATGTGATAGACCTTATTCTTTACTATTTCGGATACCAAAGTACTACTTGTTACTTCATAGATCACATGAAACTTTAGTAGAATATCTAGATTTTTCACAGCACCCCAGACAAATACTTGAATATGCAGTAAAGGCATATAAGCAAGCACTTCCATTTAGTAAGACAAATCATACTTGGGGCAGGTCCAGATAGCTACCGTTATGCGCAAATATAGCACATTTCTATTGCAAAATATAATAAGAGTTCCTCTCATGTGGATTTCAAATGCACAATTGATTGTCGATAGTTTTGTTTCAAAGAAAAAACAACAACTACATAGTGCATTCGAAATACTGTAAGAGTGAAATTAGCAAGGTTACCTCCAGAGCAGGTCCTATTTTAAAGACCCCCATGATCTGCTCCTTGGACACCAAGGTAAAAAGAGGGATGAGTGAAAAAGGTATTTGCATAGATTGAAGCACATTAAGCCACTCATTTAGGGCATCCAGCGTAGCTTCGGATCTCTTAAAAACAAGAGCCACAATCACTGTTGGAACAATTGCACAACTTCGCGATATCAACGACCTCAGCCATTTCTTTAACTGAAGATCAAGAAAACCCCCCATTATAAACTGGCCGGCGTATGTGCCCGTTATGGTGCTACTCTGCCCTGCTACTAATAACCCAATTCCCCATAGGTAATATATAGGAAATAATCCTCCACCATATTTCTCTTGAAGATATTCCCCTGCATTTGCTAGGCCTACGCTATTAGCGTGTTTAGAGCCGTAGAAGCCAACAGCAAAGACAGATGTGACAAATAAGTTGATAGCAAAAGAGACAAGAAGGGCGACTGAGGATTCAATGGAGTAGTATTTGAGAGCCTCTTTGACGCGGCCAATCTTCTTAGGGTTAATATTCCTCGATTGTACTAAAGCAGAATGTAGAAATACGTTGTAAGGCGTGATGACACAACCCACGATTCCAACTGCCTGCTGAATTGTTTTTGAGCTTAGTTTCGGAATTAAAAGACCTGAAAAGAGAGATTGAGTTGGATTTATTACTCACGGATGGAATCGGAATGGCATACAGTAGCAAACATAAAGAAATGAACAATCAAAGGGCATAGTTAGTTTTCTGACCTAATACTAGTTCCTTTCCACTAGGCTTTGTATCGACAAACATCCACGCAAATGCTAGCGCCATCATTGAGATGAAAACAGCAAAAACCGCCTCTATTTTTCTCACTCCATAGTTCTCAAGAAATAGAAAAAAGAAACTGTCCACATTGAGTAAAACAAGACAATCAAGGCCTCCATCTCCAAATTTTAAGAAAAATAAGAAAACAAAGAGCAATGCAAGTATTGGACAACAAATTTATTGAAGCATATGTTCTGTTAGATTTCTTGGGAAAGAAACGATTTGTGTTGCATTACTTGATTCTGAATCATTATATTCAATGCGTTTATATAGGCAAACGAATAACAACTCAATTAACGAGAATCTATAATGCTAACACGTTGATTTGTCTTCGTGTTTTGATTCTAAAGTTGCTGTTTGATGTTTCAAAAATAGTTTCTTCCTAGATGGCAAAATTTTCAAGAATAGCTGAGATCGTAAAAATTCTTCATAACAATAGTAGAAAATTTTACAATTCAATTTTTTTATTTTTTTTTATAGCAGAAAATAGTTTAAACCATACAAAAAGCACTTTGTTTCACAACAAAATTCAAAATTGAGATATTATACCAGGCTTCACACAATCTGCAAAAGATTAAATTCAACATTGTGAGATCTACACGAAAACAAATTACAAGTCTCTAGATAGAGCAACTCGAGTGGTAGTCCAACCTTGTACTCCCATGCATAAGATTCCAACCCTCACCAACTATGAGTAAAATTTAGATACACGAGTTATTTGTAACACTCCTCTCACTTGGAATGAGACCTACGCATGCATGGAACCAAAGTACCACTAACACTAACACATGGAGTTGAACTCAATTTTTTTCCGCTAAACACTAACACTTCAATTTTTTTCCACCTACATGGAACCTCTCACTTGGAGTTGAATTCAAAATTTTCCCGCTAACAAAACCAACACTTCTTGTTTTTTTCAAAAAGAATAGAAGTCTATAGATAGACTCCCACTAAGATCAAAATCCTTCAGGCCACCCTCCTCTTGAACGAAAGATTATCTATTCTAATATATAACGGAAATGACAATACCAAAACTATTTTTGTTGGTGCCAAAACTCTAGTGCACAAAAGACTTGTACCATTTGCAATGTACAAGACTTTTATGTACTGAAATTTTGACATCAACAAAAACAGTTTTGGCATTATCAATTCTCGTATTTATAGAGGGAAAAGTCAAGTTGGTGTCTTTTTTTTTTTTATTTTAAAACCACATCACAAAAGTGATTTCCATCATTGTCCTTAAAAACAAAAAGTTTACAATCACCTTTATTATTGCTCCATAAATTAACGGTTAGGAGCAAAGAAGTGAAATCAAAAATGCTATTTGCACAACCGCTGTGTTAGTTGTGTGCGTAATTCTGACCATCCAGATGCATTTGGACGGTTTAAATTTTATAAAAACTCTTCCAAGAAAAAGTTTAACTTTTATGGAAAAGAGCTTGAGCGAATCCTGATCATTTATTACAATAATGGATGGTGAGATATTGATTGTGTATTGTATTTTACACAACCATTGTATGTGTAGCACTTTTGGAGTGAAATCACTCACGCTCAACTACCCCACTTTCCTATCCCACTCCTCTATCCCGTGTTTTCAAAAACTCACTTGCACACACGTCAGTGTGTGCCCAACTGCTAGTGGGAAATATTAGTGGAAGGGTTCCGGGCTATATGTTTGGAACTTGTGAAAACAAGTGGAAGGAAGAGAGAGTTTTAAAATTTCACCCCGTTTGGCACTCAAAAAAGAGAAGGCAAAATTTCAAATTCCAATTCAACTTTTCTCCCAATTTCTCTTCAACTTTCCCTCTCCTCTTCCTTCTTACTTGGGAAATACAGGTGCTTGTTCCAAAGTTTTCATGTACTTGGTGAGTGCCTACCCAAGCCATAAAATGTTGTAGTTTTGTTACTCAACGGAAGGTTTCGGGATTTGGGTGTTTGTAGCTTCAGGCAGTTTTTTTGTTCAATATGAGTATGAGATTGTCTGTTGTTTAAAAAAAAATAAAAAAAGAGAGAGAGAGCCGAGGTTAAGCAAACAAGCACCTGAAGGAAAACCCAGAACACGTACCAATCACAAGCCGTAATCAGAACACCGGCCCAAAGAGGCAAAACGCCGTGACTCAGAATCCTAATAGCAATGGCACTGCCAATCACCTCCTGTATATCGGCCCCGATCAAAGCCACCTCCGTCATGACCCACAACAAAATCCCGGCCCAATACGGGTACTCCTCCCTGCACAGCTCCGCCAAGTGCCGGCCCGTCGCCACCCCGAGCCTCGCCGACAGCAACTGGATCAACAGGCCCACCGCCGTGGCCCACATCATCAGCCACAGCAGCGAGTACCCCCCGATCGCCCCGGCCTGCAGGTCCCCCTCTATGTTTCCCGGATCAAGAAACGCCACGCTCATCAGCAGCCCCGGTCCCGTGAACTGCCACATCTTCTTCCACGAGAACGGCGGCGCCACCACGTCGCCGTCGTCCGCGGCCTCGACGTACACGGGTAGCATGTCGCCGCCTCGGGATGACGGCGGCGACGGTGGATCGCACAGGAGATGGTCGGCGGCTTCGTCAACGGTCGCTGCTTCGCCATTGTTGTCCCGCGGAGGAGAGCTCATTGTATAATTTGTCCCGGCTCCTCTGTTTTTTCCCCTGTTTTTTTTTTTAATTTTTTTTTTCAAATCGTTTGTTTTCTTCTTCTCTTTCTATTCATCTACACTAGAATTTTGATAAGACTATCGAAATTTCAATCGATTGATCTGCTTCGGGTAAGGGTATCGAATTTCAACCTGTTGAGATTGTCGAGCTAGATTGATGTTTGGGAGAATGCAGTGGGATTTTGATTTGAAAAAGGCTATTTTGAAGGACGAAGAGAAGAATTAATGGAGGAAATAATTCGACTTTTGTGGAGGACCAATGGATTGCCATGCCATGCCATGCAGTAATGTTGGCTAGAAAGAGGTTTCTCCATCAGCATTTTTACCTAATTTAAGAAGCTAAAACTTTCATACATGTTCGATTGGGATGCGTTGGGAGTTTTGAAACTTGTAGTGGGCTCGGGTCGGCTATTTGGACCACCCGATGGACCCGATTTGGGAGAAGCCCAGTGGGAGTTGGACTCGACAGCCAACGCCCATTGGTGACCACGTGGCCCGGGGGCTTCATGGGCGGGCCAAGGCGTCAGATAGGACTTTGAAGGATTACATAGCGAGTTGTCCGGTTTAGTCCGCATGGCTCGGCCACATGCTCCCCCAACAGCGTGGTACTAGGCAATCGCCAAGAATGACATTAGACCTACCTTAACTCCCTAAATGAGGTATAGTACAAACCCTATAAGAGATACGCCATCATTATCCAAACTCTTAGTTACATACTTCCCTTCTCCTTCATCTGGACACACTTAGCCGTGGTAGTTCCTTACGGCCGGCTAAGCAAAGTTAGGTAAGGAATCAATCCAGATCTAGAGATTTAGCAAAGGAGGTCCAACTAGAACACCTCCCCATAGCACTTTGGATTAAAAATTAAAGCAATGAATTCAGAATTTTTACTTCATTACGATTTTAGTTTGCTTATCGTTTTTCTCTTTCTTTCGTTTCTGTTGAAAAACAATTTTGTTTCATTCGACGAGAACTCGAACAAAACATATTGAGATTAGACATCATTTTATAAGAGATCATGTTCAAAAAGGGGATATTGAACTTAACTTTATTAGTACCGACAAGCAATTGGCGGACATTTTCACAAAACCCCTTGGTGAAGAACAATTTTGTTTCATTCGACGAGAACTCGGCATGTCTAATCATTTATGAAAAAGTTGTGTTCTTGATGTCAAAAGTTTTTTTTTGGATTCAATGTTGAGTTGATTGAATTCGTAAATATCATACTTGATGGAGAGTACAAATGATCTTGATAAAGAAATCACCCTCCAAACATTTTATCATATGTTTCATTTTCCTGTGTTTGGTATGAAGAAAATCAGTTTTATGGTCTTTAATGTTACTCCTCTTAAACGATTTCTGGACTTAACCTGCATTTGTCAGTCGGATGTCCAACCGGACAACCGTGAGGTTGAGACTTATTCAAGCTTTTGCGTTGCTAACTCTGATTTATTAAGTCTGTTACACTTAGTTTGTATGAACTTCATGGCTTAGTGCTTAAATTGTCTCTTATATACTTCGCCGATATGAATTTCTTGTCTCTAAGCTTGCAGGGATAATCATTCTCGGTAATACCCCTCGCATTCTTTAAAAAGCTCTCTTTTAGGGGGAGCATGTATTAAGGGGACACAACAATAAACACCCGAACACAATTTTCTTCCCCTATTCTTGTTCTTTTCGGCGCCACCCCTATCCTATCTCTATTCGGCGCCACCCCTATCCTATCTCTATTCGGCACCGCCCCTATCCTATCTCTATTCGGCGTCGCATCTCTATCCCTTATCCTCAAACACTTCTCTCATACTCTATAAATTCAACAACACTCTCTCTATCTCTTCATCTATCTATCTTTCCTTCTCTCTCGGCCTAAATCTCTCATCAAGCAATGGCAAACATACCGCAAGGGTTACCGTTTGAGTTTTACGAAAGAGATGCCGAACGAGCAGAGTTCAGGTTGTTTATCCAAACCATTTGGATGCAACTCTTTATCTTCATTCTGCTGTGTGCGTTACTTACCATGAGAATACCACCATGGTTCGGATGGAATGTAAATGTGGATACTCTGTGGTATTGGATTGGCATTATAGCTGCCGTTGTAGCAGCCATTATTCGAGAATACGAAAATCAAGGACGCCAAGCTCTCAATGAACGAAGATAGAGTGCTACAGGGCAAGAGCGGCATGGTGCTGGAACCATGGCCCTATTGTTTTTCTCTTTTTAGTTTTTTTTTTATGATGTCACAGGGGGAGAAAAAGCCAAGTTTTAATTGATCTATCTTGCCATTTTGGGCAAATTTAAAAAATTGCTTGCTATGATCTGATGATTATTGCTATTACTCGTTGATCATAGATAACTGCTTTGGTGCATGTATTAAGGGGGAGATTGGCATAACTCCTACTTGAATAAAAACTATCATTTTGTGTCATCATCAAAAAGGGGGAGATTGTTGAAAAATGTATGCATTATAATTTGTGAAAATTTATATGCATCTCTATTAATTATTTTGATGATTAATTCAATGATATTTTTATTCGGCAAATACAAAATTATCGAAAAGTCGATTCCCGAATTAAATATTTTCGTGACCTTGAAATATAGCATAAAGTCTCTTGGATTCATGATTTATATTTACAAAGACTTTATTGAGCTCAATACATGCTTTAACGGTTTATTTAGATGAAATTGTGAGCCACAGGTTGACGAACCGGCTGACAAGCCGGCTGTCTGAACAGAAAGCTGTGACAACCGGACGACCACCCGGATGACCACTCTATCAAACGGCTAGTTTCCAACGGCTAGTTTCAAACGGCTAGTTTCCAACGGCTAGTTTCAAACGGCTAGTTTCCAACGGCTAGTTTCCAACGGCTAGTTTCAAACGGCTAGTTTCCAACGGCTAGTTTCCAACGGCTAGTTCCAACGGCTAGTTTCCAACGGCTAGGAAGCATATGGATGGCTATATAAGGCATCAAGAACTCATTAATGAGTACATACACAAGCTACAACATTCCATATTATTGCAAGAGCAAATTCTCAAAAGATCAAAGCCAAAAATTCTCATTGTTCTTCCACTTTCATATTATTCTTGAGAGAAAATTTGTACAAGTCGTGAGCGATAATTTTCATACCTTCTTCACATACTTGTATTTCCTAAGTGAGTGTTTGAGTCAAACACTTGAAAGCTTAGAAGACCAAATTCGGGTTGGAATTTGGGTGTTATTGTTTTTGAGAAGTTTTCGGAGAAAATTCTTGCGGTTGTACTAGCTCCTCGGGAAAGCTAGAGGCATTCGGTTCTTGTAAGCACCCGCAAGACTTACAAGTTGTAATCTTTTAAAGATTAGTCTAACCTTCAAGTAATTGCTTGAGGAGAAGTGGAGTAGGGCCGGACCGTGGACAAATCCGGACCGAACCACTATAAACGGGTTCTATCTCTCTATCTCTCTATTTTGATTGCATACTTATTGTTTGCATATATTGTTAGAGATAAATTTTTATTGGTAATTATTACTAGCAATCCTATTCACCCCCCCTCTAGGTTGCATAATTTGGGTAACAATTGGTATCAGAGCATCGGCTCTTGTTTGTAGATTTAACCATCTAAGAGTTAAGATCCATGGCAACCACTAGTAATGTTTCTTGTATCGAAGGTCAATCGTCCAATAGACCTCCCTTGTTCACCGGAGAAAATTACTCTCATTGGAAAAATAGAATGATGATCTTTATTCAATCCACGGATTATGATCTATGGAAAATTATCAAAAATGGTCCCATTATTCCTACTAAGAAAGTTGGAGAAGAGACTATGCCTAAACCAGATTATGAGTGGAGTCATTTGGAAAAGGCTTCAATAGAAAAGAACTATAGAGCTATGAACCTTCTTTTTTGTGCTATTACTCCCAATGAATATGATTGTGTTTCCGCATGTGAATCGGCTAAAGAAATATGGGATAAGTTAGAAATGTCACATGAAGGAGATAGTCAAGTTAAGGAGTCCAAAATTGATATTCTTGTGCATAGCTATGAGCTCTTCAAAATGAAACCGGATGAATCTATATCTCAAATGTTTGCTAGATTTGCTAGTATTACTAACGGTTTAAAAGCTCTTGGAAAGATTTACAGTCAATCCGAAATGACAAGGAAGGTGCTCCGTTCCATGCCAACCAATTGGGACACTACCACCTCCATCATCCTACAATCCAAAGATTTCTCAACATACACGATGGACAAGCTCATGGGATCTCTCATGACGGAGGAAATGCATCACAACCTCAAGGGTGAAAAAGAGAAGAAAGTTAAGGATCTTGCCTTCAAAAGTACAACAAGCAAATCAAAAAGCAAGGAGGATTCAAGCAACGAAAGTGAGGATGATGAAATGGCGCTCATCACAAAAACGTTCAAGAAACTCCTCAAAAATAGAGCATCTCACAAAGGCAGAGGATTTTCAAAAAAAGATGGAGGCAAAGAAGAAAATAGTAAAAAGGATCCAATCATTTGCTACGAGTGCAAGAAGCCCGGCCACATCAAAAGTGAATGTCCATATGCAAAAAAATATTCAAAGAAGGACAAAAAGAGAGCTATGATGGCCGCATGGGACAATAGTGACGATAGTAGCTCCGATGAGGACGATGAGCAACAAGAGGTCGCTAACTTGTGTTTCATGGCCATCGAAGAAAACGAGGTAGATCTCGACTCATCCTATTCCTTTGATGAATTATTTATTGCCTATAAAGAGTTGAAAGTAGAATTTGAAAAGGTTGTTTCTAAAAACAAATTTCTTAAAAAGGTTGCTAAAGATCTTTCACTAGAAATAGATGATTTAATTGAAGAGAAAGATATTTTGGAGGAAGAAAATGAAAGTTTAAGAACCTCTTTGGAAAAAGAAAAAGAGTATTTGAAGGATACTTCCAAAAACGAATCTTTAGAAAAACAAATTGATGATTTAACTAATTCTCTTTCAAAACTCACTAATGGAAAAGAAAGTTTAGACATTCTTCTTGGAAAACAAATGGTTTCTTTTCACAAGGCCGGAATTGGTTATAATCCCACTCAACACAAAAATCTTTTTGAAAAAGATGTTCCTCCTTCTAGCCATTCTAAATTGACATGTCATTATTGTGGTAAAATTGGTCATATTTCTCCTACATGTCCTATGAAAGGATACTCATCTTCTAATGCAAAAAAGGTTTGGGTTCCTAAGAACCGTATCAATGCTAACCTTCAAGGACCCAAGATGATTTGGGTACCAAAAGTCAAGAATTGATGTGCTATTGTAGGTATGCTTCAAAAGTTCTCTCAAGGAAGGAAGTTGGTACCTTGATAGTGGATGTTCAAGACACATGACCGGTGACAAGAGGGCTTTCAATTCTCTTTCGTCTAAAGATGGTGGACATGTCACATTTGGAGACAACAACAAAGGTAAAATCATAGGAATCGGCAATATAGGTAATTCTCCTATTATTGAAGATGTTTTACTTGTTAATGGTTTAAAACACAATCTTCTTAGCATAAGTCAATTATGTGATAGAGGAAATCGTGTTATTTTTGAAAAATCCAAATGTATCATTGAAAATGACAAAAGCAACAAGACACTCTTCGTTGGACAAAGATTTGAAAATGTATATGTTTTTAATCTCAATGATTTAAGTAATTGTGATATAAAATGTTTTTCCGCTTTGAGTGAAAATAGTTGGCTTTGGCATAGGCGCCTAGGACATGCAAGTATGGATGCTATTTCAAAACTCTCTAGAAAAAATTTGGTAAAAGGTCTTCCTAAAATCAAATTTGAAAAAGATAGACTTTGTGGTCCTTGCCAACAAGGAAAACAAACCAAGGTTTCTTTTAAGTCCAAAAATGTTGTTTCAACTACTAGACCTTTGCAATTACTTCATATGGATTTGTTTGGACCAACTCGCTCTCCAAGTCTTTGTGGAAACTATTATTGTCTTGTTGTTGTTGATGATTTCTCTAGATATACATGGGTGATGTTCCTAGCTCATAAGAATGAGGCTTATCCTAATTTCACTAAACTTTGTAGAATAGTTCAAAATGAAAAAGGCTTTGTTATTTCTAACATTCGTACGGATCATGGAAAAGAACTTGACAATTCTTTATATGAAAAGTTTTGTGATGAACATGGTATTGGTCATAACTTTTCCGTACCTCGTACTCCTCAACAAAATGGAGTAGTAGAGAGAAAAAATCGTACTCTGGAAGAAATGGCCCGCACTATGCTTTGTGAAAACTCTTTGCCAAAATATTTTTGGGCGGAAGCCGTTAATACCTCATGCTATATTTTGAATCGAGTTTTAATTAGGCCTATCCTCAAGAAAACTCCTTATGAGCTTTGGAATGGTAGAATACCCAACATTAATTACTTTCATGCCTTCGGTTGTAAATGTTATGTATTAAACAATGGAAAAGATAACTTGGGTAAATTTGATTCAAAATCGGATGAAGGCATCTTTATTGGTTACTCTCTTACTAGCAAAGCATATAGAATTTATAATAAGCGCACTAATCTTGTTGAAGAATCTATTCACGTTTCCTTTGATGAATCTAATCCTTGTGCTACTAAGGATGTTGTTGATAATGATGACTTAGAGATTACACATAAGATTCATGACTTGACAATTCAAGAAAAAGTTGATGGTGATACTCAAGTAGAAAGCTCTCAAATCAAAGAAGATGAAGTTATTAATCAACCTCAAGATGCCATGGGAGACAACCAAGATCTTTCCAAGGATTGGAGATTCGTGCAAAACCATCCAAAGGACTTGATTCTTGGAGAAGTTTCGAAAGGGGTAACCACTCGCTCGTCTCATAGAAATTTTTGTGAAAATCAAGCTTTTGTTTCTCAAATTGAGCCTAAAAACTTTCCGGAAGCTCAAGATGATGAAAATTGGATTTTGGCCATGCAAGATGAGTTAAATCAATTTGAAAGGAATAAAGTTTGGGCATTAGTACCTAAGCCTCTTGATCACACTATTATAGGTACTAAATGGGTTTTTCGTAACAAGCTAGATGAATCCGGAAATATTGTTAGGAATAAAGCTAGACTTGTTGCTCAAGATTATAATCAAAAAGAAGGTATTGATTTTGAAGAAACTTTTGCACCGGTAGCTAGATTAGAGGCTATTCGCATATTACTTGCCTTTGCATCTTTCAAAAATTTCAAGCTTTATCAAATGGATGTGAAAAGTGCATTTTTGAATGGGTTCATAAATGAAGAAGTTTATGTCAAACAACCTCCCGGCTTTGAAGATCATGTATACCCCGATCATGTTTTTAAACTCTCAAAAGCTTTATATGGTTTGAAGCAAGCACCACGTGCATGGTATGATAGACTTAATTCATTCTTGCTTGACAATGGCTTTACTCGTGGAAAAATTGATACTACTCTTTTCATTAAAGCCAAAGGTAAAGATATGCTCATTATTCAAATATATGTTGATGATATTGTCTTTGGTGCCACTAATGATAATATGTGCAAAGAGTTTGCTAAGTGTATGCAAGGTGAATTTGAAATGAGTATGATGGGGGAGCTTAACTTCTTCCTCGGACTTCAAATCAAGCAAACTAATGAGGGGATCCTAATCAACCAAGCCAAGTATGCGAAAGAACTTATTAAGAAGTTTGGCATGGAAGGATCAAAGCCAACGAGCACACCAATGAGCACATCAACTAAGCTAGACAAAGATGAGAATGGTAAGGCCGTCAATGAAAAGATGTATCGAGGTATGATCGGCTCATTACTTTATCTCACTGCAAGTAGACCGGATATAATGTTTAGTGTTTGCATGTGTGCTAGATTTCAATCATGTCCTAAAGAATCGCATTTAAAAGCTATTAAACGTATCTTTAAATATGTTGGCGGTTCTCATGACTTAGGATTGTTTTATCCACGTGGAGTTGCATTTGATTTAATTGGTTATTCGGATGCGGATTTTGGAGGTTTCAAAGTTGATCGTAAAAGTACAAGTGGGACTTGCCAATTTCTAGGGCACTCTCTAGTGTCTTGGCATAGCAAGAAACAAAATTTCGTAGCTCTATCTACCGCCGAGGCGGAATATGTAGCGGCCGGAAGTTGTTGTGCCCAAATATTGTGGATCAAACAACAAATGGAGGATTTCAATTTGCAATATGATCATATTCCTATTAAATGTGATAATACTAGTGCAATTAGCTTAACCAAGAATCCAATTCAACATTCTCGAACAAAACATATTGAGATTAGACATCATTTTATAAGAGATCATGTTCAAAAAGGGGATATTGAACTTAACTTTATTAGTACCGACAAGCAATTGGCGGACATTTTCACAAAACCCCTTGGTGAAGAACAATTTTGTTTCATTCGACGAGAACTCGGCATGTCTAATCATTTATGAAAAAGTTGTGTTCTTGATGTCAAAAGTTTTTTTTTGGATTCAATGTTGAGTTGATTGAATTCGTAAATATCATACTTGATGGAGAGTACAAATGATCTTGATAAAGAAATCACCCTCCAAACATTTTATCATATGTTTCATTTTCCTGTGTTTGGTATGAAGAAAATCAGTTTTATGGTCTTTAATGTTACTCCTCTTAAACGATTTCTGGACTTAACCTGCATTTGTCAGTCGGATGTCCAACCGGACAACCGTGAGGTTGAGACTTATTCAAGCTTTTGCGTTGCTAACTCTGATTTATTAAGTCTGTTACACTTAGTTTGTATGAACTTCATGGCTTAGTGCTTAAATTGTCTCTTATATACTTCGCCGATATGAATTTCTTGTCTCTAAGCTTGCAGGGATAATCATTCTCGGTAATACCCCTCGCATTCTTTAAAAAGCTCTCTTTTAGGGGGAGCATGTATTAAGGGGACACAACAATAAACACCCGAACACAATTTTCTTTCCCTATTCTTGTTCTTTTCGGCGCCACCCCTATCCTATCTCTATTCGGCGCCACCTCTATCCTATCTCTATTCGGCACCGCCCCTATCCTATCTCTATTCGGCGCCGCATCTCTATCCCTTATCCTCAAACACTTCTCTCATACTCTATAAATTCAACAACACTCTCTCTATCTCTTCATCTATCTATCTTTCCTTCTCTCTCGGCCTAAATCTCTCATCAAGCAATGGCAAACATACCGCAAGGGTTACCGTTTGAGTTTTACGAAAGAGATGCCGAACGAGCAGAGTTCAGGTTGTTTATCCAAACCATTTGGATGCAACTCTTTATCTTCATTCTGCTGTGTGCGTTACTTACCATGAGAATACCACCATGGTTCGGATGGAATGTAAATGTGGATACTCTGTGGTATTGGATTGGCATTATAGCTGCCGTTGTAGCAGCCATTATTCGAGAATACGAAAATCAAGGACGCCAAGCTCTCAATGAACGAAGATAGAGTGCTACAGGGCAAGAGCGGCATGGTGCTGGAACCATGGCCCTATTGTTTTTCTCTTTTTAGTTTTTTTTTTATGATGTCACAGGGGGAGAAAAAGCCAAGTTTTAATTGATCTATCTTGCCATTTTGGGCAAATTTAAAAAATTGCTTGCTATGATCTGATGATTATTGCTATTACTCGTTGATCATAGATAACTGCTTTGGTGCATGTATTAAGGGGGAGATTGGCATAACTCCTACTTGAATAAAAACTATCATTTTGTGTCATCATCAAAAAGGGGGAGATTGTTGAAAAATGTATGCATTATAATTTGTGAAAATTTATATGCATCTCTATTAATTATTTTGATGATTAATTCAATGATATTTTTATTCGGCAAATACAAAATTATCGAAAAGTCGATTCCCGAATTAAATATTTTCGTGACCTTGAAATATAGCATAAAGTCTCTTGGATTCATGATTTATATTTACAAAGACTTTATTGAGCTCAATACATGCTTTAACGGTTTATTTAGATGAAATTGTGAGCCACAGGTTGACGAACCGGCTGACAAGCCGGCTGTCTGAACAGAAAGCTGTGACAACCGGACGACCACCCGGATGACCACTCTATCAAACGGCTAGTTTCCAACGGCTAGTTTCAAACGGCTAGTTTCCAACGGCTAGTTTCCAACGGCTAGTTCCAACGGCTAGTTTCCAACGGCTAGGAAGCATATGGATGGCTATATAAGGCATCAAGAACTCATTAATGAGTACATACACAAGCTACAACATTCCATATTATTGCAAGAGCAAATTCTCAAAAGATCAAAGCCAAAAATTCTCATTGTTCTTCCACTTTCATATTATTCTTGAGAGAAAATTTGTACAAGTCGTGAGCGATAATTTTCATACCTTCTTCACATACTTGTATTTCCTAAGTGAGTGTTTGAGTCAAACACTTGAAAGCTTAGAAGACCAAATTCGGGTTGGAATTTGGGTGTTATTGTTTTTGAGAAGTTTTCGGAGAAAATTCTTGCGGTTGTACTAGCTCCTCGGGAAAGCTAGAGGCATTCGGTTCTTGTAAGCACCCGCAAGACTTACAAGTTGTAATCTTTTAAAGATTAGTCTAACTTTCAAGTAATTGCTTGAGGAGAAGTGGAGTAGGGCCGGACCGTGGACAAATCCGGACCGAACCACTATAAACGGGTTCTATCTCTCTATCTCTCTATTTTGATTGCATACTTATTGTTTGCATATATTGTTAGAGATAAATTTTTATTGGTAATTATTACTAGCAATCCTATTCACCCCCCCTCTAGGTTGCATAATTTGGGTAACAGTTTCCATCCATGATCAAACCAGAGAAAGTACAAATACAACCACCAAGTGTTTATGTCAAGTTTCTTTAACCGTCTAGCACTGTTAGCGCTCAGAGCACGGGGTGACACCTGAGCTTTGGGCCCACCATATCTATGGTGAAATACACTTATGATGTGCCGAAGGCAATGCAACCGATCTTTTGTAGATTGGAAAGAATAAATATAGAATTTGCTTAAGGGTCATTTTGCATGAGAAAATGTCATTTTGCCAATTGAAAAAGCTAATGAAAAGAGTTAGATGTACCAAGAAGCTACAATCAAATTCATCACCTGTCTGGACAAGGAAAAGATCAAAACTTTAGGCTCCGTTTGTTTCGATGTAAAATGTTTTACAATGTAAAATGTTTTTTCAGAAAACAAACTTCAAACTTTTATTTTTCGGTGTTTGGTTAGTACTTGAAAAATACTTTTAGAAAAGAGACAAAATAGAGTAGAGGGAGAGAGGAGGCTTAAACAGTGGAAAGATCTGAAAATATTGGAATTAAACGTGGGTCAGGACTCACGATCGGGTTTATTTCAGAAAATAACTTATGGAAGATTTAAGGATAAATCATTTTTATCCAATTAATGGAAAATGTTTTACATGCAAAATATTTTCCTCACTTTTTACACAACCAAATACCGGAAAATAGGTAAAATATTTTACCGAAAAACATTTTACCCCCAAACAAACGGAGCCTTAATTCTGGTAAGAGGATGACAAAATTCCAGAATCATGTATGAGATAGAGCATCACAAACTGCTAGTTTGACTACACTATGTACTAGTAACAACATAATGGAAGACTATTGAGTATATCATTCTGCATTTCCTTGTGAATAAATAAAATATGAATCTTTACAATGGCAGTAGAGAAATCTCCACAAATGCAGAAACGCGTTTTCCTCCATCCTATAGGTGCACATAGCAATGGAAGTAATTCATCTCAACTTCTTCTAGCCCCACTTCGCACAGAAAGTGAGGAACCAATCAGTAGCCTAAGACATTTGAATTTGTATACTCACTGTTAAACGTCTTCTGAAGTTAGATGTGACTTCTTTATTTCCGACCAAGTACACCACCAGCCTGCGTGCATTCTGGCAAAGCTTTTGCGGACAAGGTTTTTCGATATTTTGAAGTTTCTCAAAGTCTACATGAATCTCTGTCAGATCAAGTCCTGGTGTACCCAAAACCCTTGGTTCGTATTAGGTTGAACAAACTGGAAGGAAGGCCACCACCGTATGAAATAAGATATACAATAAACGCCACATACGCAGCAGTCCCAGTGCAGACTACAAACCCAAATAGCAGTCCATTAACTTCGGCTATGAAAAAATCCAGCAAGAGATACCCGTTGATGACAATTACCAGGGCAGCAACTGTCCAAGCAACCCTCTGCAACACAAAATAAACAATATGAGAGAACAGAAACGGGTAGCAATTTTCAAATCTTGGGTAATGCCTGGTAATGCAGAAGTTAGAACCACTTTGTAACACAAGTTGCAACTCAAGTTAATTCACATGATGTACATGCAACGTGGGCTTATGCAACAAACAACAATAATGACCTTACACCAAGACTTAACAATTACGAGTGACGTTTAAGAAAGTATGAAGACAATTTAGCATTTTGGAATGGACAAGAATTACTATGACCTATAGACAGACACAATCCGGAAGACTAGAGATTCAGGCATTGCACCTTTTAGCACCAATTAAGCTGTGTTAGACATTTTGGATCATCCCTTTGCTGCCAAGGAAGAAGACTGTGGGCAAACACCAAAGCGGAACGAACGGGCGTATAATTTTGGAGCTTTAGGATGTTTGAGGTCAGCTCGTTTGAAATTCAGTATGCTAGAACTCAGCTCGAGCTTCAATCGAGCCTAAATATTCAAGCTCGAGCTCGATTAGTTTTTGAGAGCTCAAATTCGATTCGAGTACTAAATGAGCCCTCTATAAATGAGCCGAGCTACAGTTAGCTCGAGCTCGGCTCATTTGCTAAATGAACCAAGCGGAGCCTTAACAAGCAGAGACTCGAGTTGCTCGCAAACAGCTCTTCGTTTGCAGCCCTACATGGCGAAGAAGCATCTAATACAAATGTATCACCTCCAAAGCCAAAGTAATATCACATGAATGCTTGAACATCTTTCTTCCCATAATGCATCAATTGATGAATCATGTTTTGAAAGATTTGACGACATAAAAACCCAAAACAAGCTTGCTCGTCTCTATCTATCCACTGGACGGAAGGGGAGAGACCCTTTGGTGGCCCCTCTAGTTGAGAAATCGTCCCATAAAAACCACTACATCACCTTTTTGTGACTTCTAAAAGGGTCTCTCTACCTTCCAAGTCTCGCCTTTTTAGAATCACATTTCTTATAATCATCGCTAAGCATCACCTTGCATATGTGGTTTCAAAGGGCTTCTATTTGAATCTTGTAGACAGGCACAAAACAATATCTAGAAGCCCGGGATAAAATGATAACAAGCATAGGCAGCTGACTACTAAAAGAACGACTACACTAAAGACATTGAAGCACACAAGCCTGTACAGCACAATAAAATAAAGTCGAGAGATCAGAAATTAGAGTTGCCCTTAACCACTTATAGCCAATAAATGGTTGAGGCATGCGTTGATCATTGGTGTAATTGCTGGCAGCTTGACAACTTGCCAGCTGCTTTTTGTATTCTTTTCCAATTACATATTTGTAGGCTTTGGAGCTCTTGGCAGCTTTAGCTTCCTATACAGCAATGCTTACACACGCATTCCGTTTTCTCCCTCCTGTGTAATATCCTTTCTAGAGGATGCATAGCTTCATCTTGCCAATAGAAAAAGGCACAAGGAGTCAGAATTCCGATACAAGGCTACAAATACTCGGAGTCAACGCCAAAAACACTAAATGATTGATAAGTCGACAGAAGAAGTTAAGTAAATGCCATCCTCTAATTCTGTATGAGCGTCATGGTTCCTTGAAGCATGAATGCACAAATATCAGAGTCTAAACATAGGAAAGCTAAGTTATGATGTTTTCTGTGGAAGGTTAATAAGCCATTCACCAAGCAGCGATTATTATGCACATCAATGGAAAGAATAACAACTTACCTCCAGAGTCTGTCCAACTTTGAAGACTCCCATGACTTGATCCTTAGATACCAAGGTCAGCAATGGGATAAGTGCAAAGGGAATTTGAATGGACTGAAGCACATTAAGCCATTCATTCAATACATCTAGTGAAGTTTCAGATCTATTAAATATAAGAGCGACGATCATAGTGGGCACAATAGCAAAACTTCGTGTGATCAATGCCCTCAACCATTTCTTCAATCGAAGGTTAAGGAAACCTCCCATGATAAATTGTCCAGCATACGTGCCCGTTATGGTACTACTTTGCCCAGCTGCCAATAGCCCAATGCCCCAAATATACAGAATTGGGAGCAATCCTCCACCAAATTTTTCTTCAAGATACTGCCCTGCATTTACAAGCCCTATACTGTTGGCTTGTTTGGTTCCATAGAATCCTTTAGCAAATACTGTAGTAACAAACAAGTTGATCATAAAGGAGACAATAAGGGCCACAGAGCATTCAATTGAGTAGTAATTGAGTGCTTCTCGGACGTGTCCTTTCTTTTCAGGGTCGATCTTCCTTGATTGTACCAAAGCAGAATGCAAGAAAACATTGTGAGGCATTATAACACATCCCACCACTCCGACAGCCTGCCGAATTGTTTTTGAGCTGAGTTTCGGAACCAAAAGACCTACAAATTCAGTTTTACCCACAAAAACAGCAATCATGACCTTTTCTGAATGTTAGAAGGAGAATCCAAAATGAAAACAAAATAAGTTTCTCACCTAACATAAGTTCCTTCCCACTGGGCCTTGTGTCAGCAAACATCCAGGCAAATGATAGTGCCATAGTTGAGATAAGAACTGCAAAAACAGCTTCTAATTTCCTTACTCCATAGTTCTCCAGAAATAAGAACATGAAACTGTTCACGATCGAAAAAGAAAACACACCCTGTCAACCCAATGAACTTGTTTATTTTTAACATTACAGAAGCAATCAAATTTCAAAAAAGAAAGCAGGTTTCAGAATGAGCACTGAATAGTAGCTGTAGATTTCCATGAAGAAGTGGAAGATTGCAAAGGCAAAACACTGAAACTCATTGTGTTGGGACATCTATCACTTAACTGAAAGTTAACAATGTCTTACAAGTAACAAGAATTAAAGCAGCATAGACTGAATGATCAAATGTCCGCTAAAAAACAATTCAGAAAACTAAGTTACTTCTATGCAGAGCAGTGGAACAACTATAAGTAGAAATCAACCAATTTTGATGTCGATATGTTATTTTAGTTACTTGGTACATAAACAATAGAAAAAGGATCCTATTTACCCACACCATTGAATTTTCATTTCTTCAAAGTTAAGCTATTTTTTCTTTCAGATTGCAAGCAATGAAGAGCACATATCTTTTCTTGCTCTTCAAAGTTAATACTTTTCTTTATCTATACTTTCTCATTACTAAAGTGCTGCTAGTCATCCTTTGAGGTACCAAACCTTAACAGCAGTCACAATCATTCTCTTCTTTTCCCCATCTTTTCTCCAGCCAAATTCTTTTTTGCACCATTATGCTCTGTTAAGAGGAATACCATCACTAAAATTCACAACAATAATAATTTCTTGTCAGCATCCTTGATGGTTTAAGCTCTCCCCTAGTATTCCGATTAACATAGAAGGGTTTAGTCAAATGGGCATGAGACAGTAACTAAAGGGTTTATCCCTCAATGGTCGCAGGTTAAATCCCGCGAACACTAAACATTGCAAAGCTAGGGAAGTTGGGCCACTGGAGGTTTGTTAGGTTTGATGGGTCATTAATTTCAGGGCCCTGAGACATGGTCCAGACACCCAACTAGCAAGGGGAAAAAAAAAAATCTTCTGTCTTTTTTACTGTTGCATCTGGTTGTCTTTGTCACCTTAGCCTGTTTTCCATCTACCATATATTCAATCTTAAATTGGTGCAATATAAAAATAAAATTAAAAAAAAAACAGATAAATGAATTCGAAGAAACCTAACCAGTCAGAAGCAGTGATTATAACCCCAGCCCAAAGAGGCAAAACCCCATTACTAAGAATCTTAATTGCAATAGCACTCCCAATCACCTCCTGAATATCAGCCCCAATCAATGCAACCTCCGCCATGACCCACAACAAAACCCCCGCCCAATACGGATACTCCTCCCTACACAACTCTGCCAAATGCTTCCCCGTTGCCACCCCCACCCTCGCCGCCAATAACTGAATCAACAGCCCCATTGCTGTAGCCCACATCAGCAACCACAACAACGAGTATCCGGCAATAGCCCCCGCCTGTAGACGAACACAGGATTTCAAAGTTGAGTTGATGAACATTAAGGAGTATTTTTATGGTATGAAATGCTACATAACTTTAGCTTATACAAATTATAAAAATACTACCATGAAGATTATGCTATATATTTTTTATCACGTGTTCTAAAAGTCGCTAGGTTTGGTGGGGCACCTAGCACCTCGGGGCCAACTAGTCGGGTAACTAACACCTAGCAGCCAACTAGTCAGCTACCTAGGCGGATTTTAATCTAGGCGGGGTCCAGGGCCTAGACAGACTTTTAGAACATGGGTCATCAACCTATCCACAATTGTATGATATATATGTTTGATCAACCTATTCAACCACTAAGATATCTTCATCTATATTTATAAATCTATAATTAGATACAATCTTCTTCCGTATCTATCTAGAAAGAAGACAGTGTATTACAAAAGTATTAAGTATTGCTAAAACTAATACTGTATGACCTTAGCCAAAAACTCTTGATTGGCCGGGCGAACTTGTACTATTTCAAAGATTTTGGAAAGAGAACTGAAATTCAAATAAAAACTTGAAACGTGATAGGACAGTCGTAGGCTCATCCACCCCTCGGTCCGTCCTTATCTGTAGATCTCCCTCTAGGTTTCCCGGATCTAAAAGCGAGATGCTCAATAGAAACCCTGGCCCCATGAATAGCTACAGTTTCTTCCCTGAGAACAGCGGCGTCACCGAGTAATCACAGCCGTCAGATGCGGAATTGTCGAAGAGTATGATATATACATTTTTTTATCAACCCTGCGTTCTAAAAGTCACCAGGCATTAGTCGAGCAGATGAGGGGCCCCTAGCACCTATGGGCCGACTGGTAGAGTGTATAACACCTAGAAGCCCACTAGTCGGCCGCCTAGGCAGATTTAAATCCAAGCATTGGACCCCACCTAGCGCCTAGGCACCGACTAGTCAACGACCAACTTTTAGAACACTGGATCAACCTATCCGCCATGAGTATGATGTATATTTTCGATCAACCTATTCAACTCACCGACTAAGATATCCTCATCTATATTTACAGTCCCTTTGGATGGAGTGATTTCAAGAGAAAAGAAAAGAAAGGGTTTTGATTTTTGGTCAAATCACTCATTTGGATAGACTATTTTGGTGAGCAATTGAGGGGAATGTACAAAATAAAATATTTTTATTGGCTTCTCCCCTTTCTAACAAAAAATGGTGAGATTTTGTGAGAACTCTCCTTTCTTATCTCACTCTTTCTCACCATTCAAATGTGCTGTGCTGTATAGTTAGATACAATCTTCTTCCCTATCTAGTTACAAAGAAAAACTTAGTACTTATTGCTAAAAGTAATATTACGTTTGCCAAAATTCTTGATTGGGCGGGCGAACTTATACAGTTTCAAAACTTCTAAAAAGAGAACTACAAAAATTATGTAGTAAAAACTCGAAACATGATAGGGCGATCGTCTGAACTTATCCGCCCCTGGGTCACTCCTTACCTGTAGATCTCCCTCTAGGTTTCCCGGATCTAAAAACGCTATGCTCATTAGAAACCCTGGCCCCGTGAACAGCCACAGCTTCCTCCACGAGAACGGCGGCGTCACCGAGTAATCGCAGCCGTCGGATGCGGCGGAGTCGTCGACGTCGACGACCGTGATTTTCTCGCTTGACTCGTACGCGACTTCCTCTTCGTACTCCCTGCTGTCCGATTGGGGCGACGTCGACGGTCGAGATTGCGGGGAGGACAACAAGAGGCGGTCTTCCTCCTCGCCGTCTTTTCTGTCCGCATTGGGATTCTCCTCGGCCGCGCTCATGGCGGAGGTCGAACCGACGGCGCAGGAGATTTTCTGTTTCGATGCGGTGGCGGCGGTGGTGGGGCCGGATTAAGATCGTGCGCTCTTTAATACGGCGTACGTTAGAGGGAGCTGCCGCAGTATGGCCGGTCTCGTGATCTTATAAACAGTATTCTCAGGTTGTCCCCAATGTGACAGATAGGTTGGCCAAATTAGAGCATTTGGTTCGGTAAATTTATTTTGGTTCCTCTTTCCACTGATTAAATTGCTGCTTGCTAACAGGAGATAAGGATTTTGTTTAGTTATGTTGACCAACATTTCATCTCACCATAGTTGTCAAATGTATCGTGTCGTGTCCGGGATCCGAATGTTTCAAAGTAGCTCCCTACATAGCGCCATGTAAGGTGCGTCTGGACGGTCCATCTTTGATCCGAATTGAAAACAAACTCTTCCAGAGAAGGGTCAAGGAATTTCTCTGAAAGAATTCGTTTTTAATCCGGACCGTCGAAAATATTTTTGGACCTTCCGAATGTGTCTTAAAACGGTCTACAAGGAGCTGTTTTGCAGAATCTTCGGATCCGTCATGTCCGACTCCGCTATTTAATTTCCTTCATATTGTGTTTTGTATTGGGTCTAATAATTAAAAAAGACGTTTAATGACATGCCTTATCACAATATCCGTCACGTCACACTAATATATTTGTTTATTAGTATATCAAATGTGATTACTCAAAACGAAAGAAAGGTCGATCTTTCTTACATGCCTGCACATCAACCGTTCTCTCTCTTTGTTGACGTACAAGTAACCGTATATAAGACGATAACTTTTATAAAAAAAAAAAGGAAACATAAAGTTACCTTGCACATGATGGGATGCCCACCGATAAAACGTAGATTCTACACGTTGTTGTGAAAGGAAACTAGTGAATCTGCAGTTCATGGATTGAGAATTCAATTTCTGATTACGTATGTTTGCGCTTGGTGTAAATGGTACCAAATGTTTGACAAAATAGTTTACATTCATTGCAATAGATAATACTCTTGTCTCTAGCTACACCAAAGTTGAAGTTTTCACAAACAGATCGGTAAATAAATGGAGTGACAGTACAAACTCCAGTTCTGCATCCGGCAATTCAAACCTCATAGCAAGACGATCACTAAGATGAATTTTTACCCAGGTTCAGGGGACATGGCTGGCTCCAACGTGAGAAAGAAGTATCATCATTTTTGAACGCGGCCGACACTTTGCCATCAACGGTTGAGCCTTAGGCGCAGTGATTCCAGTCCCTTCGGTCAAGTCAATCGGTCCCTCGCCAACCCTTTCCCAATCAAAGCACTGAATTAGAGTCCCCAATACCAGCCCAACCATGCGCAAACCCAACCCCTCCCCGGGACACCCCCTTCTCCCCGACCCAAAAGGCATAAAATTGAACCCGTCTCTTGAGCCCTGCAACCGTTCAAATCTCTCTGGCCTGAACTTGCTAGGTTCCACCCAGACTTTGGGGTCATTTTGTATGGCCCACAAGTTCACCAGCAGCATTGTGCCGCATGGGATTTTGAAACCTCCGATGGTGCATTCCGCGGATGATTCATGTGGTAAGAGCAGAGGAGTTGGAGGGTGCATCCGCAGTGTCTCGTTAATAATGCAGCGGAGGTAAGGAAGTTCGGCGAGATCAGATTCATCAATCAGACGGTCTGCTCCCACGTGAGCGTCGATTTCAGTCTGTGCCTTCTTTAAAGTATCTGGATTGTTGAGCAAGTTTGACATAGCCCACTCCATAGTTCCAGCTGAAGTATCCGTTCCAGCTTGTAGTAGAACCTACACCAATAGAGAGTGGAGTTCTTATGCTAATTGTTTGAAAATACAGGCCTAAGGAATCTATGGCAGATTAGAGCTACGACGAGGTAACAAACAACCTAATTATCTGTTTCTCTTAAGAATTTGGACCAAGGTTATTGGGATTTTCAAGTTTCAATTTGGCATAGCACAATGAAGGTCTCTACATCACAAAACGGTCATCTGAATTGTATCTTTCCGAAGGAAGGCTTTACAGTAAAAGCAGAACATACATGACATCAAAAATGATCAAGCTGAAAATTAGGTGAAGCCCATTTAATTATTGATATAATAAGGACAAATCTTGCATTTTCGGTTCCTGTTGAAAGACCGATTCAGTCTCGACCAATTTATAGGCAACATTGCTCCTATCGCTTCTAGATTATCTTAATCATAGAAAGAGCATTGTCTCGACCAATTTATAGGCAACATTGCTCCTATCGCAACTACATCATCTTAATCATAGAAAGAGCATTCCTATTTTGGCCCAAAAATTAGTCCACGACAAATTGATGTGTAAACATTGCTCCTATCGCAACTAGATCATCTTAATCATAGAAAGAGCATTCCTATTTTGGACCAAAAATTAGTCCAAAACAAACTGATGTGTCAACAATGTGTTGAGCGAGAGACTATGAGGCCCACTTTATCAGCATCCAACGGTGATCCAACATATCATTCACTTTCGATGGATAGCTTAGCAAGACAATCATATCCCAAGAGCAAAAAACAGACAGGTATTGGTGCATACTGCATAGTGAATTGGTGATGAACACGTCTCTTACCAGCATAAGGCTCTTGATATTTTCGTCTGTGTAGTATTCAGGTTCTGCATCGTGCAAAGACAACAAGATTTCAATCATGGTCCTTTTCTTCTCACCATCAGACCCCACTTGATCACGCTGCTGATAGATCAAATCCTGCATAAACTTGTCTCTTTTATGATGTAATTTGACAAACCTCTTCTCTATGCCACTACTCCCAAACCACTGAACAAATGGCAAGAAATCCCCAAGATTCTTTTCCGCAGCCAATCGCGACGTCTTCGCAACTATCTCTTGAAACATCTTTGCTTCAGCAGAATTCCCCACGTCATCGCCATAGTACCTCTTTCCAGCAATCATCCTCATCATGGCATTGAAGACGAACTCGAAGAAGGCTGACTTCATTTCCACGTTCGCCGCCTGTTCTGGGTTTTCAATGGAAACACAAAACAGGCGGCGGACGAGAGTCCGGGCCTCATCAAGACGGATGTGAGACAGCATTTGCAGGCGGTGAGAGGAGAGAATTTCTAGGGAAGCGATCCGGCGGACGTTCCGCCAGTGGTCGCCGTAGGGTGCCCAAACTATCGAGGTGTAGTTGTAGCCGAGGTGTTTTCCGGAGAGCAGGCGGGGACGGTTGGCGAACACGATATCGTGCTTTGTGAAGCATTCTTCAGCTACTGATTGGGAGGTGATCACGAGGATGCGGCGGAACCCGAACCGGAGGAGAAGTACGGGGCCGTAACGGGCGGAGAGACTGGATAAAGTTCTGTGGATTGGTTTCTTCAAGAGGTGGAGGTGGCCGATCAAGGGTAGAGCTGGGAAGGGGGTTGGGGGATGGTTTCGGAGCTTGTGAAGTATGTGTTCGGCCAAGATACAGGAGGAGAGAAACAGAGAAAAGTATATGAACAAAGTGGCTTCCATGGATTGATGAAGATGATGAAGAGGTAAAAGTAAACAGGATGCATAAAATATTTATAAGCCAGTAAGTCTTGGTCTCTTATATTTGTTTATAAGCAGTGACCAGATGTGAATGCTGGACAGCAAAAAAAATTCATCACGTGAAGTGACTAGATGTGAATGCTGAACAGCAAAAAAAATTCTTCACGTGAAGGTGTTGGGAGACAATGCATGATTTTAGTAATAGAATACATTTGATAAAGTCTAAACCCAAATGCAAAAAGTGACAGAAAGTATAAAATTATGGAGTCAAGGTCAAATTTTGAACAGCAAATTTTGGGCATGATGTGTAGGCCACTCGGATTTAGGGAACGGCGGCGTGAACAAAAAATTCCGGACACAACTTACAAAAGCTGAGAAACTGAAGGCTAGAAACAAAGGCAGTCTCTAAACAACTTACAAAAGTTCTTGACAAAGGACGTAATTGTGCAGAGCCGAACAAGCCAAATTCTAGACTTTTAGCCATCTAGGCATAATCAACAGAGGCATGAGAAACTCGACAGATCCAGCAAAGAAGAAACACTTCCGAGATTCTTGTAGCCTCGAGAGGCAATATTATCTACCGAAATGGGTGTCAGATTTGCGAAACAAGGTTGACCCCTGTCGGTCGAGGCCTACACTTAGCCGTCAAGGGTTGAGCCTTGGACAAATTGATTTGAGTGCCCTCAGACATGTCAACCATCTCCTCACCTCCCAATCAAAGCACTGGATCAGTGACCGCAATGCCAACCCAACTGTACGAAGTGCTAAAACCTCCCCAGGACAACCATCTCGAGTCTTAACTACTCCTTCAAATTTCTCTGGCATGAACTTCCTCAGCTCTGTCCAAATCTTGCGGTCATTGTGTATGGCCCAAACATTCTCACCAGTAGCATAGTGCATCGCAGGATGTGGAAGCCTCCTACTGCACTCCTCTGAGTACTCATGGGGCATTAGTAATGGGCCTGGTGGGTACATACGCATTGTCTCGCTGATGATACTGCAGAAATAGGGGGATCAGATACGTCTGATTCATCAATCAGACGACATCAACCCACTTGTAAGTCAATTTTGAGCTAGCCTTGTGTAAAGAGATTGTTCAATAGAAGTGACAGTGCCAACTCCATAGCCGCAACAGAAGTATCAATTCCTGAAGCAAATAGAACCTTCAGATACAAATAAAACGAAATGCTCCAGTTTCTAGAGTAGCTCAACAGAGAAATGAAAAGACTTTTCAATAGCTCAAAGTCTATACATTACCAAATTTGAAACCTTGGTCTAAGACTCTTGACTAGGCATTTTCGAAAACAACCCAAAGCATTACACACAAAAAAACCTTTCTCATTTCACATGGGGTTCCCAAAAGCACCTCATTTCTCTCAGCACAGGATCGGATTCGGATTAAATCTGGCCCATTGACAGGCCTAATTTGACATTTCAATTTCATGACATTATGAGCTTGAGATGATGAAATACAAATTGGTTAACAAAATAGTTTACAGTCCTGGAGATGATTGCCAATCAATAAACAACTACACATTCCATAGTGCGTGGGAACCTCGTTGGTTATGCCCATGTGGAGAAGCTCTACTGGTCGGTCCTTCCAATCCTTTTTAAGAAAAAAAATAAACAATTTGTCAACAGATACACTACACCATGTGCGGTCAGAAATTTTTGCTGACACGAGACTGAACAAATGGACCGGCGATAAAGCTCTTTACAAAGGAAATAGTTGCGCAGAGAAAGCCAGATCTAGACGTAATCAACAGGGTTCGAAGTAGAACCACTTCTGATTTTCACGTAGGCTTGAGACCCAAAATGGGTTTCAAATTTGTGAAAGAAGGTTCACCATTGTCGAACGAGGCCTACACTTAGCCATCAAGGGTTGAGCATTGTGCAAGGTGAGTCTAATGCCTTCGGTCATGTCAACCATCTCCTTACCCATTCTTTCCCAATCGAAGCACTGGATCAGTGACCCCAATGTCAGACCAGCCATACGAAGTGCTAAACCCTCACTGGGACAAGCACTCCTTCCTGACCCAAAAGGCACAAACTTAAACCCATCTCTTGACCCCTCAACGCCTTCAAATCTCTCTGGCATGAACTTCCCCGGCTCCACCCGTATCTTTGGGTCATTCTGTATGGCCCACATGTTCACCAGTAGCATAGTGCCACGTGGGATGGAAAAGCCTCCCACTGTGCAGTCCTCCGAGGACTCACGAGGCGCCAGTAATGGAGCTGCTGGGTACATCCGCAGTGTCTCGTTGATGATGCAGCGGAGATAAGGGAGGTCTGTGATATCTGATTCATTGATTAGATGGCCGTTACCAACTTGTATGTCAATTTCAGTTCGAGCCTTCTCTAAAACTTGGGGATTATTCAATAGAAGTGAAAGTGCCCATTCCACAGTCGCCCGTGAAGTATCTGTTCCAGTCACAAACAGAACCTACAGATACAAATTAAACGTAAGTATTAGCTCAACATAAAAAAAAAAGACAAGAATATTTCACCTGCTTAAACTCAATGCAGTAGGTATTTGAATCCACAACCTCAGTTTTTAACCAGGCATTTATAAAAACCAAGACAATAGGCTTTTCTCGTTCCACATGAACTAAAATGATTTTCTGGTCAATGTCATGACCAAACATCACACGAGCTGAATAGCATACTATCTTACACTTTGGTACCATATTTCTATGTTTCGACATGTTCCTTTTCTTTTTCTTTTGTGCATGGGGGAATATACTACGTCAGGATTTCGTATCAATATAACATGTTGAAATAGCAGCCATTCTTTCCGATTCCCATATATTTTGCCCAATAATATCTGCTGCCATAGCATGTGAACCCAAGGGATTGGATCGAAGGAGGAATGGGGTGTGTTTGCTGGAATTTGTTCTGAAGCTTAATTTGTACAAAGATGCTACATGCACAACGGTTGTACAAAACATCAAATACAACCAATCTTCATCCATCCATTGTTGTAATAAATGGTCAAGATTCGTTCAAACTTTTCCTTGAAAGAGTTAAACTTTTCCTTTGAAGAGTTTTTTTAAAATCTAGAGCATCCAAACACATCTGAACGGTCAGAATTAGTTACACAACACACACAACGGTTGTGTGAGTATCATTTGCGTAATTTGTACAGCAGAAACTAATAACATACTAAAACTGGGATCAACTAACTCTCTAACAGACTACCATATTCCAACAGATAGATCAGGATCCATATTCTGATGAAACATTGACGAAACAATTACAATCTCATATCTTTACATGATATTCTGAGTCCATTTTGCAATAGTTAAATTCAGGGAATCAATCATGAAAACTTGTCTACTATTATTGGAGCACCGCCTCGTGGTGCTCCAAAGCTCTTCTCCACTACATATGAGTGTGATGGTGTTCCATGGCCTTTATCCACCACACAATTGTGTGATGGAGAAGGGTCTGGGAGCACCATGTGGCAGTGCTCTAGGAGCATTGTAATCACTCATCAATCACCAAATTCATCTTTTTTATCAATTATCAAATTGGGGCCTACAAGACATATGTTTCTTCTATATAAGGTGGGGCCAATAAAGAAAAAAGTTAGCCGTCTTATTTTGTTCGAAAAAGAGGCTAGAGTGGGATCCACTTTGTCAAGAAGATGAGTCAGACCAATAACAGGAATATTTCTACTTTATCAATCCTTGGAGAGATGCTTCCTTAATATACCGATCTCAAGCATTAGTGTTTTAAAGACATATCACATATAGCACGCGGCATCCAATTGGTGCAAGTAGAAAATGATGTAATGGTGTAATAGTATATAGAATAATTAACCTCTTTTAAAGGATGTTAGTTGCTGAAGAGGTTAGAGCTTTGGGTTGCGCGTATAAGTTATTGGCTTCAAACCCATAGGGCCTTCAAGTTTTACAAGTTGGAAAACACACTCTTCTTCTTCTTTTTTTGTGGCAAAAATTGCTTCCAGAAATATCTGCCAGTAAGATAGTAGACCAGAATGAACAAAATTAGAGCGGGGAAACTTACCTTCATGATGCCTCTGAACATCTGATCTGTGCAATACTCAGGCTCCGATTCTTGCAGTGTCAACAACATCTCAACCATCGTCTTCTTCCCTTCCGCCTCAGCACCACCACTACCACCCCACATTCTTCTCCGATTGTCTTCTATCAATTCCTGTACAAACACATCTCATTTCTCCTTCAATGCCATCAACTTCTTCTCAAAGCCTCCCACTCCAACCCACCTCAAAATGGGCAAGAAATCCCCCATATTTGCCCCTTCACTTCAGAATAGCTCCTCCACCTTCACTGCATCCTCGCCGTCGTATCTGTTCAAGATTTAGACACGATTTACTCATAATATAGTCAGAAAGCGCACGTCGAGTATAGATACTAACTTGAAGCAAAAACGAAAAAACCAATTTGACTAAGTAGCTAGAATTTATGACATCTGCACCATTGTTCTTATAACTATATTCGGCTCTGATAATTTTTGATCGTCAAGTACACACATAAATCTCCCTGATGGGTAGAACAAAGATCGATAGAGGATCTCCAACCAATTATATCAAATTTGATAAGTTGGCATCTGCAATAATTCCACCAAAATTATAAATTACTTAAAGTGGTATTTAACATTTCTCTTCTCATGTCAAATTTGCCATGCGACAAACTAAGATGTTACTTAAATTTTTCTTTAGAAGTGTTTTGAATTTGACCTATTAATTAGTTGGAGTACGTAATTGTTAAAGCTATTAAATTGGCACGTGATTTTCCAAAATACATTTGAAGCCAATAGTGGAGTTGCTTTTAAGTAAAATAAAAAGAGAGGAGATTCATTATTCAATCAACCAGAAATATGGATCACCTTACATTAATATGACTCAATGCGCTTTTCGTAACAGACATCTCACGTAAAAAACAAATTAAGTTTGCCCATTTGAGGGTTTTTTCTATGCTCACTTTGATGATTGAACATTTTCATATTTTACACCTCCATGGACCATAACCATGACAAAAATTATACTGAGAGATTATCTAGCAACGTGATAACAGAGAACATTTATATTGGAAAAAAAAAACACCTCATGACACTTTATCAAATTTATATACATGGAGATAAATCTTGTAGCGTTATGTGTTGATTGATGTTCACATGAATTTTGACTTACTCTCGATGAGCTCCATCATATATAAACCATTCCAATCATGAAAAAATAGGCACGATAAAGGCACACAAATGAAGAAAACATACCGATCAATCCTAAAAAGCTATTGAGACCAGGGGGATCAATACTAGAAAACGATTAGGACCAGGGGGTCAATCCTAAAAAAACGATTGGGCCAAGGGGGTCAATCCTAAAAAGCGATTGGGACCAGGGGGCCTCGCAGCACAAGAAGTTGTTGTGCCCTAGCACCCCCTTTGGATGGTAAGAAAGGAGGAGAAAAGAAAGGGGAAGAGCTAATCAAAACATTTTCTTTTTGTACTTTTCTCTTTATTTCTCACAAAAAATGTTCAATCCAAATGGGTAATTTCTTAAGAAACCACAATCTTTTCCCTTCTTTCCTCGTGAAATCACTCCATCCAAAGGGGGCCTAGGCGTTGTTCTTAGCTCGAAAACATGATTTGAACCATTTATTTTGTAGACTTTGATGCGTGCAAAAGCCCCGTAAAAAATCAAGTCTATCAGAGATTTCTGGATCCAATAAACAAATCACATTTTTCTTAAGCAAATGAACAACAAATACAATTTAAAAAATACACAAGTATATTTGATTCAATCAGTAGCTGCCCGATCGACTTGATTTTTTGCAGGGTAGATGCTCACGTCTAAATCTAAAAAGTGAACGGTTCAAATGATATTTCCCAGCTTGGGATGACGCCCAAATCGAGGGCACAGCAGCCATGACTATTCAACAGCCTGCTGTGCCCCAGTTTGATCTCAAGTAGAGGGCGGCCCCCCTGATCCAAGACAGGACTATTCCTTTTAAAATCATCAACAAATTGACACCTAAATCAATCAATACCTTTTTCCGGCTATCATCCTCATCATCACATTCAGCACCATCTCGAAGAGAAAAGTCTTCATATCCACCGCCTGATCTCCGCCGCTCCGCCACAGCCGGCGGAGCAACAACCCGACCTCGTCGGTGCGTATGCCGCCGAGCTGTTGGAGGCTGTGGGACGAGAGGATCTCGACGGAGCAGATGCGGCGGAGCTTCCGCCATTTCTCGCTTTACGGGGCCCACGCCATGGTGGTGTAGCCGTCGCCTACGACTTTCCCGGCGAGGAGACGCAGGCAGCTGCCGAAACATTCTTCGGCAGCGGACGGAGAAGAGACCAGAAGGACTGGACGGGAGCCGAAGTAGAAGAGGAGCACCGGGCCGAAACAGGCCGAGATGTCGGATAAGGCCCGTTGGAGGGGCTTTCTGAAGAGGTAGAGGTGGCCGAGTATGGGTAGGGCCGGGAAAGGGCTTGGTGGGAGGTTTCTGATCTTGTTAAGGCAGTGTTTGGTGAATGTGTACAAGGCTACAAGTAGAGCAGAGCAGAGGAGGTATTGAGCAGCAGCCATGGTTTGGTCAACAAGAGGGCAAAAGGTGGAGGTGATAAATTAATACTCCTTCTAAATAACTATAAAATTTTTATCTTATAAAATTCATTGAAATTTATTAAACAAGATTCATAATACATATATAAGTTATTGTTAATTGAAAAATATTGACGGTTTTTTAGATCTTCATAATAGTAAAAGTGAATTTTCATTTAGGAAGGAAGGAAGTATTGGCGATGTATATAAAAATTCAAAGAGAGAATCTTGCCTTGATGTTTGAGTTGTATAGTAGTTCAATTATTGACATTACAAATAAGCATGAACACAATGCTGAATTGATGGAAGAGGCAAGAAGCGCATGGACGCCACAAACGCTGCGAATGCCAGTGTCGGCTTACAATTATGGCGTTGAAAAGTGTTGAGAGGCAGTGCATGATTTTGATTTTAGTAATGGAATGCATTTGATAAAGTCTAAACCCAAAGGCAAAACAGTGAGAGATAGTAGTATAAAATAATTTAGTCACGGTCAAATTTTGAACAACAAATTATGGGCAAGAATCTATGCTTGGGCTGCATTAAATCAATACTCATTTGAAGCTGTTGCATGCCCATAGTGAATGAAAGAGTACTGCATTGGGGAGCCAAGCTTGGCTTAATCAAATCAACAATCAATATTCCTGAAATAATTATAATAGTCAATAATCAGAAACCCTAAGTTTGTAAATCAAATACCGCATGCAAACATCAACAACATAATATCAACAACATAATTAGAAGTTTTATAATCAGAAACCCTAAGTCTGTAAATCAAATACCACATGCAAACATCAACAATATAATTAGAAGCCCTAAATATTACTTATATTGCCTGAACCCCTTATTCAACACCACAGATCTTCCAATTCCTCCACCAACGAACCCACTGCAGTGGCCCCGCTACCCGTCGACCATTGATGCCGTGAAATGCTTTCGGTAAGAAGCTGAAGTGGACGGTGTGGTGTGAGAGAGTGTGAAGCTATGGGGGAGACAAAGGATTGTTGAATATTACTGATTCGAGCAAGTAATCTGTTCGTTTCTGCGATTGAGTCGCGATTTCGAAACAACTAACCGATTCAAGTTTTCTACGGAGTTGAGATGGATTAGTTGCAGAAAGAGCTGCGTGGGCACCATCGTTGGTGAAGCAGATGGATAAGAGAGAGAAGCCATGAGAGCCTGAAGAAAATCGCAGAGAGAGAGAGAGAGAGAGAGAGTATTACGTGAGGGAAGGATAATGAAACGGTGTATTCCTTTTTGTATTCCTTTTTTTCATGGCCTACATACGTGGCTGTGTGTGATGCATCCACTTGGGCCATTAAGTCAAGGAGGGGAAATTATAATTATGGACACCAGACAACACTGCTTGCCCCCAAATCAGGGGGTAAAATTGGGAAATTTGGCAAGCGAAAAAATTGGCCAAACTGGTTCTTCTTTAGGAGGGGTGGGGTAGGACAAAAACGGCTTTGGATCCACTGTCCGACTTTCCTCTGTCCGACTCCCTGTCCCACTCTTGTGAATGTGCCACGTTATTTACTCCCTTCTCCCCTTTAGTCTCCGTTTGGTGGTGCCTCTAATATTTGATGAGTGCCTATAATGTTTAATGATTTTGTGGGATCTATTTCGGGTCTCAAAAAAATAATTCAAACATCAAGTTATTCTTAAAAAATATTTTTCTATCTGTTATTATAAAAATTTAACTCAATTCGATATTCATTAGGGCTTTATCAGCATCGGTAGGGTTGCTACGAATTTAGGAACAGTCAAAAATTAACAGCCAAATACTCAAATTTAAATTATTGATTGATTATCTTTTAGGAAAAATTTCACGTAGACACTTGATCTTTTACACAAATTACACATAAACACCTGACCTTTCTTAAATTTCATATAAACACTTGAGCTTTCTAAAAACTCATCAATTCTACACCTGCCGTCACTCATCCGTTTAAAACCAAACGGGAAAAAAGTTAAATGCTTCAATTTTTTATTTGTTTGAACTAGTGCGAAAAATCGTTTTATTCTAATCATTTTATCCTAAAGAATTATAATTTATTTTTGACTGTAAAGCTCTCATTAGTCAGCCCTAAGAAAGTCATACAATCAAATATCTGTTAAAGCTAACTAACGAGAGCTTTAGATTCAAAAATTTATTATAACCCTTTAGAATAAAATGATAAGAGAAATAAGATCTTCACATTGGTTCCAACGAATTGAAAATTTGAGCAATTAGTTTTTCAACTATGTATAGACCGTTTATATATTAAAAAATATGATTAAAAAAATTAAGTGCTCTAATTTTCAATCTGTTTAAACCAGTGCGAATATCTTATTTCTTTGATCATTTTATCCTAAAGAATCATAATTAATTTTTGACTCTAAGGCTCTCATTAGTTAGCCCGAAGAGATATTTGATTATACGACTTTCTTAGGGCTGACTAACGAGAGCTTTAGAGTCAAAAATTAGTTATGATTCTTTAGAATAAAATGATCAGAAAAATAAGATCTTCGCACTGGTTCAAACAAATAAAAAATTGGAGCACTTAACTTTTTTTCCGTTTGGTTTTAGACGAAGGGGTGACGGTAGGAGTTAAATTGATGAGTTTTTAGAAAACTCATGTGTTTATATGAAATTTAAGAAAGGTCAGGTGTTTATGTGTGATTTGTGTGAAAGGTCAAGTGCCTACGTGAAATTTTTCCTAAAAAATAATCAATCAATAATTCAAATTTGAGTATTTGGTCGTTAATCTTTGACTTTTCCTAAATTCGTAGCAACCTTACAGATGCTGAAAAAGTCCTAACGAATATCGAATTGAGTTAAATTTTTATAATAACAGATAGAAAAATATTTTTTAAGAATAACTTGATGTTTGAATTATTTTTTTAGGATTCGAAATGAATCCCACAAAATCATTAAATGTTATATAGGCACTCATCAAACATTAGAGGCACCACCAAACGGAGACTAAAGGGGAGAATGGAGTAGATAACGTGGCACATTTAAAAGAGTGGGACAGAGAGTCGGACAGAGGAAAGTCGGACAGTGGATCCGAAGCCGACAAAAACCTATACTATATTTTACCAGAAAAATGTTAACCATACAGGAAAACCATCATTGGAAACTCAAATAGTACATGTTTTCTAGGGATAGAAATACAACGCGGCTTTCTTCGTTTGCCATTTTAGTTTTGTTTTAATTTTATTTTTCAATCATTACTTTACTTCTTTCTCCAATCATTACCCTATTTTTTCAATTATTACTTTCACATCTCTCTCTATCTCTCCAATCATTACCCATATCTTCAATCATTATTACTCTATTCTCTCTCCACCTACTACCAAAACTAAACTAAATTAAACTCTCAACCAAACACAACCGTTAACAATACAACAGTGCTACGTGCACGAGAAAAAAACACAACAAGAAACACAACTAATCTCGCCGTCTCTGAAGGTTCACGTTCATTAGAGACAGGACTAGAACTACTAAGTAATGTGTTACTGGTAAAAGCATTATTAAAATTGTGAGTAGAGATTCTAGACTTATAAGGAAAAATATCCTCAAAGAAGGTTGCATCTCGAGACTCTATTAAGGTATTATTAGAAATATCGCTCACCTCCGACTTAACAACTAAGAACTTAGGCCATTCACAGTGATATAATCAAAAGGCAATTGTTTTTAAAGTTAACAATGTTAGTGCAAAAGATGACTCACAATAGTATAATCAAATTTAGCAACATTCTTAGAAATAATCAAATTTTGGACTTTGGATAACCAAAATTAACAACTTTTTTCAATAATCAAAATTTATGGACCTCACACCACATAAGTTAACTAGTTCCAAAATTTATATACACGCATGTTTCAACTGGTATTTTTTTCTTCTATTCTTCGCCTACTCTATATCTTCTTCACTTCACTCACAAACTATTTCTCTTTATTTCCCTCAAAAAGTGAAACTCATATTTCTTGATTATCTACAATTCAACCCATCATTGCCGAATTAAGGTATTTCACTCTTCTTTCCCGTTTCTATTTTTTTCCCACAAAAAAAATTCATAATATGAGGGAATAAAGTCAGCGATTTTTGCCTAAAATTAAGAGAGAGAATCGACATATTTTTACCCAAAAAAAAACATAAATAGAGAGAAGTTAATGGTGGAAAACAAGAGGGAGAAAGAGAGAGAGAGAGAGAGAGAGAGAGAGAGAGAGAATGAAATTGTAGTGGATCCTTATTTTGGTTATGAACTAAAAGTGATCATTATGAAGCTCAATAGTGTTAAGCTTAACAACCTCTTAAGTAAATAATCAAAAGTTAGACACATCAACTTTTGATTATCATTTTTTTATTATACCACT
The DNA here is from genome assembly GCF_030253575.1 of Rhododendron vialii. NCBI lineage: Eukaryota > Viridiplantae > Streptophyta > Magnoliopsida > Ericales > Ericaceae > Rhododendron > Rhododendron vialii. The sequence goes on along the minus strand of NC_080562.1, from coordinate 7,395,781 downwards.
GTGGATGGCCTTATATGCATTGCTATTCTAAACATAGCCTAAAAATACTGTATCAACAGTTTTAGGACCTATTTTCCTCTTCTTCGGATCAGGGATGGCCACTTTAGCAAGACACCCCCACACTTTCCAGATTTTCAAATTAGGTGCTCTTCTTTTCCAAACTTCTACTAACAAACGAATGGAGCCATTTAATGCCAAGAAAATGGGGCCTCAAACATAACAAGTAAATTCGAGCTCAAGATGGCACATGGGGCATTTAATTCCAAGAAAATTGTTAGAAACAACCACTAACAATACAAGGCCCTCATTCACGCTGTATAACTACAAAAATTAACATTGATTGCAAGAACCTCTGATTTACTCGAGGCCATGTCAAACACACTGTTCCAGATTCAAGATTGATTAAAACCTTTCAAGATTGATATGAAAAAAGGTGGAAACAATTACGTTGGATGGGGAAGTCTTACCATGTCTTCTTTGGGTTCATCTGCTATCATTGGCTCGTAACGATTCCCCTCTGTCTCTCTCTTTCCCTTTTACGCCCACCACAATCTCGGGAGCAGCCGGGAAGAGATTCGCTCCTTATTATATACAAGGGAGGGAGATTTTCTCAAAGGAAAATTTTCAGGAATGGGCATGAATTATTAGTTTATATACAAGGGAGGGAGATTTTCTCAAACGAAAATATAATCTAACAATATTGAGCAAAATCTAGCAAAATCTTTATATAATCTAATAAAATCCAACTATAATCTTATCATTCTATGATTGCCAGTTATATTGGAGCCTCCAACCTTTGATTGCCATGCATGAAAGCTTTGGTTTTCCTCATTCTATGTTCTTCTATTCCTGCCATTTTCTCTTGAAGCTCAGTGTGTGGGTGTTCTCTTTTGCAGATGGTATATTTGGGGATTAAGCTTCTACGGGCCGGAAGCTCTAACGAGCCAACTACACCCAATGATGTTGGGACCCAATAACATTGGGAGCCTCCAACCTCACCCAGTCTCCACTCCCAGGTGTCAGTCAAATAAACCAAAGACGAATGAACCCTAGGTTTGATTTGAAAGTTAAGAACAAGGGGATGATGAATCTTAGGTTTGATTTGGAAGTTGATAATAAGATACGGGACAACTTGGCCTAAAAGCATGATACTTCTTAATCCAGTGCCTTTGTTTGGAACAAAGGACCACAAACGATGTTTGTGAAACTAAGCCTCTTTTTTATTTGTCATTAAGTAAACCAGCTTAGGCGATCACTAATTAGTATACAAATCATTAATTCTTGCCAAAAGACAACTGAGTAGTTCGAAGAACAACTTATGTGTATTAGCTTTTACGGTGCTATTACCATGTTCAAGGTGTCTATCATGATCCTAGGAACAAAATTGTTGAAATAGTAAAACTTTATAACGAAAGAGGAAATGAAAAAACTTGCACTGAATGACTAGCCTCAGTAAAGTGGTTTCTCAACATGCTTTCTAAAAGACGTATTGCCCAAACGTTGGATCAGATAGTTGAATACAGGATGAGAGCTTTATTTTCTTTGTTGTAAGTATGTTCATTCACTTTGCTATGGGAAAACCCTGGAGAATTACATAAAGCACTATTTCTTTTCCAGTAGTTAATGGCAATGAGAGAAAAAGGTGGCGTTCTTTTATCATGGAGGTTTATTTGTTTAAGGAAAGCTTGGCCTAAGAAACAAGACAATATCCCACTGTCATTTTTTGAATATAATCGTCCTTTCTCTATTTTTTTGGAAGGGTAAACCGAAGAAGATAATGGATTCTAACATAATTATAGAGATAATCTCGGTATCGAGAATGTACTAATGTGTGTTATCAGTTTCTTTTTTTAGATGGCTTCACTTAGATTAAGTTTTTAAGCTACTTAATCCTATATTTTGACATTGATAAGTGTCGATTGATACCAAACTTCCTTTTTCTTTCCAATTCTTGCAGTATTTGAGACTTGGCCGGTAAAAAGACATATTGGTGTTCGCGGAGGTGATTGGCAGGCAGTAAGACTTGGTAATGTAAAGGGGTTTTTTTTTAACGGAAGACTTTTTAGCCGACAGTGATATTTTTGTTCCCCCATAATGGCCAGTTTCGAAGAACCATTCAAACATAAACTTCAGGTAGCATTATTTGTTGTTTTCTACATTTACATGTCTGGATATTTGTCAGCTTTGAATATTAGATTCACTCTACTCCAGCTATAGCATTGCTGCTTATTTGGCTGCGATTCAAGTTGTGTTTTTTGATGAGAAGTCAGGTTAAATGAAGAACGTGGTTATTAGTAGAGAAGAGTAGACCTTTTTTTTTTTTTGGAAAGGCAAGAGTAGTCCTTTATGTACATCATAATTCAAATAAATGGACCATGTTTGAAGTTTGTTTGAGACACAGCCTGAAGGCGCGACGAAACATGTCTTATGGGAGATTTTGTGTTCATTGGTAAAAAGGGCAATTCAATTTTTGTTTCAACACATGTTTCGTCGCACCTTCAGGCACGGACAATATCAAAACCCTCCAAATCTCATTTGAATTTTCAATACTATATTGAGAAACTACATTACGGAAATTGTGATGATTCATTGAAAGTTTTCACTCCATGATTTGTGCGACGATCTGAATTTGAGGAAAAAATAAAATCGCGAGTCCAAAACTTATTTACGTGTGTTGATCGTTCGAGCCGTGCCTTCAGGCCCGAACATGCACTACCTTTATTTGCTTATTGTATAAATTACACTGTATAAAATTAAAATATTATTGCAGTACCTTTATTTGATTATTGTTTTGCCAGGATAATGGGGGTGCAAATGCTCAAATACTATATTTCTAAATATTATGGGAGCTCATATGTGTTAATTATTCCAGCTCCAACAACTTGGAGTCTTGACCATGGTGCCTTTGTGGTGACTTTCGTTTTGAAAGTTGATTGGTCATAAGAGTGTTGGCACCTTTCCAAAGGTAATAAACGATTACAAAGATTGTAGGGGGCATAAGTTGTCCTTTTTTCTTCATTGTCATACTTAGATTATACACAAACCAGTCCATATTCTGTGATGAATTTAATAATTCTTTATCTTATTTATGTAGGAATATCGAGGACTAGCAAACGAGCAATGAGATCGTCATGATAAGAGCTTTGTTAATAGATTGGGAATTTCATGAGGAATTTTTATTTGTTAGGTTGAGTTTTACAAATATATATTCGGTTTTATTACGCGTGTTGGGTGATTTATGGATTTGGGATATTTTTAACTTGCTTGAATATTTTTTGCACCCCAATTTGACATGCACATATATAGCATATATTTTACTTTGTTCCTACCCATTTTTTGTCCACCATTTGCTCATTGTTCGACCTGTAGCTTTAGTTGTCTTCAAAATGTGTTGCGCCATGCCTTCAGGCACGGGCATTCGCTAGTAATCTAATAAAATCCAACTATAATCTTATCATATCTTATAATATCTAGAATAATCTATATATAATCTAATAAAATCCAACTAGAATCTTATCGTATCTTATAATATCTTGTATTGGAGTATCTAATAAAATCTAAAATAATCTTACCATATCTAACAAGATTTAGTGTATCACAAAGATTCTAGAAGGATCTTACATAATCTTTCATTATCTCACAAAATCTAAATATATCTCACAAAATCTAGGAATATTCTAATAGGATTTGATCCGATTCACCTTATAATGAGATGTCGCCTCTTTCTGGATTATTTTGTTTCAGTTCTCCACCTCGAAAGGACTTATGTCCTTTCCCTTGGCCACAATGTCGTTAATAGGGTTAGGGCAATAACGTTTTAAAAATTGACACATATGCAAAAAATAAGTCACAAACAATTTACTTCCTAAATCCTTACGGTAAGTCGCCCGTTAAATGATCACCTCCTTATTTTTTCCTTATTTTTTTTTGTTTTAAAAAGTCGGGGTGTTACAAGATCAATTTTGTTAGAGTGCTTCAGAGGAGGACAAGCCAAGCACTAGAGAGTTGGTTTGTTAGAGTTAGTTATTGGAGAAACCATTCCCAGTGAAAGTTGGTTCTATCTGCATCCCTCCACGGTAGAGGCGGAGGTTCGAGCCCCACGGGAGGTGAATTTGGATTTCAGGGTTATGGACAACCTTTAACCTCTTGTTGACTAATACGAATAAATAACACTCCGCTAACCCTCGCTGATGTATACAATATTGACAAAAAATAAAAAGTTAGTTATGGCCCTTATGGGGTCTGTGCATAGTCATTAGAGCATCAATAATATAATAATCAAAATCAAAAAGTTACTAAAATTAGTAATGTTTGATAAAAAAAAGTGAACACATGGTAATAATCAAACTTAACAACATCTCGACCAATAATATATCAAATTTGGCCATTTGGATAATGAAAACTAGTAACTTTTTGACAATAATTAAATTTAGTGGTCCTCATATTTTTTCAATCAAGTACACCCAATATTACAAAAAAAATCTAAGAAAAATATTTTTAAAAACAAAATCTTTTTTTTTTTTGCAAAAACTATTTTTTGCTTTTGCGAATTTTTTTTGTTGCAAAAACTGTTTTTTTCCAAAATTGTTCTTTTAATTTTTTCTTCTTCTTTCTGGAGGGATGAAATAGGCGTCAAATGATGAAAAAATTTGGAGGGAAGAAACAAATAGAATTGAAAGTAGGGATGAAAATGTTAACTGAAAAATCAAATGGATTGATCGAACTGAATAAATTTTTTTTAATTTGGTCGGTTTTAGTTTTGAGTCAGTTCAGTTCGGTTTTAATTTTTTTATTTTTTAAAAATTTTGCGTTTCGATTCGATTCCATAAAAAAACCAACCGAATCCATAATATTAAAGGGGGTTATACTTTGAACCCTAGCCGTTGGATCTATCCTCTGTATACCTAACGGGAGATAAAATTCCTAATCTCATCCTCCTCTCCGTCTTCCCAGCGCCAACCAGCAATCTCTAATCTGAAACCCTAATCTCTCTCTCTCTCTCAACTCTACGCAGCCATCCAGCCATGGCATGACTACCACTCTCTCTCTCTCTCTCTCTGCGCGCACGAACAAGAACAGATCGCGAACTCTGTCCGTCTATCACTCCTGCGCGTTCGAGGAACAGATCGAAGATAGCAAGTTAGAAATACTCCAACAGGTTTGTCAATACACTCTCTCCAGTAGGTTTATTTACCATCCCCATGTTTTGTATGCAAAATCTACAAAATCTGGTATTTGTTTCCAAGTTTGGCAGTCAAGTTCATGTTTGATCTTCTTCTTGTTGTTGTTGTCTGTAACAATCCTAATCTACAAACCGACGTAACCGAATCGCTTCGATCACCACTGAACCGAACGGTTTTCTCCGTCCGCCGGTCGGTGTCGGTTCCTCACTCACAAACCGACTGGTTCGGTTCGGTGCAAAATATGGCGAAAAACCCAAACCGATTTCATCCCTAGCTGGAAGTGGGCATTGGTTTTGATTATGGGCGAAAAATAAAAATGAGGGACTTGACTTTGCTAACATTTGCAACCTCTTAATGGATAATCAAAATCTAATGTGGCAAGTTTTGATTATTGCATTGTGGATGCTCTTAGGGTGGAATTGTTTTTTTTTTTTTTTTTACCTTTTTTCCTGTGTATAAGAAGGGATGATGGATGATGGCTTTCCAATAGGATCTTTGGAAATGTATAGATAGGGATTTTGCTTCTTGTAGCTGTAGCTGCTTTTAGCTATTGTTATTTCCTTTTGTTTTTGTAAGGGATGTCTTCCCTGAACCTTGTTATGATTGGTTGAGCTTTATAATATCTTGCACTTACCGAAAAAAAAGAAGGGATGATGGAGTCTGTAATGGGTAAGCAATTTGTAATCAAATCTAAGGGAAAGATTCCCAGTTGTCACCTATCCATTCAATCAATACAATCCTTTTTCTTCTGTGTCCAGTTTTTCCATTTATTTTCCAAAATTATTTAGTAAAATTCACTAGTCTTATCAATCTACGCAGTTGTAAGCGTCAATTCGGACGACTTATTAGTAACAGAGATGAACAACCAAACTATTGAAGGTGCTGGAAAAGTCGCCGTACACGTACGGGTATGGTATGGCAAAATACGTACCGGATACAAAGGAAAAGTACGGGGTACGATGCAGTATTAGCCTATTAGGGGATGGCGTAGGGTACGGTCAAATCAAGGTTCCTATGTTAATGTGCTTACCTGAATTGATTAGATTGACGATGATAGATGGAGATGCTGAATTGAGGTTTGAAAGTTTGATCGAGAGAGACGATTCACCTGTCTGTCTTCTTCGCAGATCTTAGTTTCTTTCTCTACCCCCTACGAATCACCTTTCCTCTTCGTGTAAGTGTATGTATCCACGATTCAGACCTGCATACAGCTAGGATTTTACTACTTCGTTGTGTGCGGTGTGTAGTCTTTGTTTCATTATCATTAAAACCAAAAGAAAGATGGGAAATTTCAAAATCGTTTGCTATGCTACAACAAGACAATCTCAAACACATGAGCCGATTAATAAATATTAATAAATAAATACCAAATACATGAGTTATTTTGAGATACAGTTCGGTCCACGGATTTTCATTATTGTACTAGTTTTGTGGGTTTTATTTTACTTCAATTTTTCTGGTTTATTTTACTTTTTTGCTACTGTAAGTCTGTAATCACTTCCTAATCGCTTGAGATATTTCCTATTCTTATTCAAACATATCTGAATTGCATTTGCCACCTGTTTGTTGATTCTAATTTTTTTCGCATTTCATGGACTTTAGGAGGATTTGAAGTTGTAAGGTGCAAGAAATGGGTTCTTCGTAGATCAAGGTGGACATACTGTTCTACGAATCTTAAAATGAGCTTGATCACAAGGGTGAGGCATCACTTACCTTATGGCATATGCAGGAAGTCCATTCTTACTTCCATGGTTGCGCTTAACCATTGATACACCAAAGGATACACCAAAGTCCATTCTTACTTTCATCCTCACGTAGTTGAATAAAATAGACCAAGGATACACCAAAGTCCTAATACTCGAAGAACCCATTATCTACCCCAAGAGTATGACTATAGCAAGAACTTGATAGTCTTGCATGCGTTTAGCAATAGTAGTTATATTTCCTTGCTCCAGCAATATCTATGCCAACAAGAGAAAATATTCAAGATAAGCGACATGTAGATGCATGAAGCTCAAACTTTATTCCCTAAATTCCAAGTAGTGAAGAAATAATACAGAACCAAGTCAGTTTGCTGAGATGGTTGAATAACTCGTAACATAATCTAAAAGTCAACAAACAAATATATCACCATCTTTCGGATACTAAGGCTGTATTTGGCCCAAGGATTTGGGTAAGGAAAAGGAAAAGGAAATAGAAAAGTTCAAGGAAATAAAAGGGTGTCTTCTTCTATTAATATAATGGTGGATTATACAAGATGGTCTCATCAAGGCTCTCCATGAGCTCAATGAAGTGCTTTATTTCAAAAATGAAGTCAACATAAATATCAGTTTTCTTAGTAGGACGATACGTGTAGAGACCCGTATTTTCTTTAATTATTGAAAATGATTAATAAATGTCTAAATGAGAAAAAGTGGTTTATTGGGTGATTATTTGATTTGGGGATTGAAGTGAAAAGAATAGAGAATTGAGGGAGTGAGTGTGTGATTTAAGAATATATGAGTATATATAGTAGTGTATAGTGTGTAGGAGATTATTTTCTCCCCTCCACTCTCTCTCATCTGTCTCTCTCTCCCCCTCCCCACCGGGCTACCTCTCTCTCCTCTCCTCACACAAAACCTCACTCAAATACCTCAAAACCTTCAAGAATCAACTTCATTTGACCCTCCATTCGCATCCTTGAGCTTGGAAATCCTTGGGTCGGGCTCGAATCGAAGATTTGAAGTTCAAGAAAGCTAGGGCTTGTTCAAAACTCGTAGATCTTGGTTATCGTCGCGAGGTAGGGACATATTTACCTCTTCTATGTGTATGTATGTTGTTTTGATGCATGGGTCGTGCTTGGATCGTCCCCCTTCGTTGCTTTGAAAGTCTGTCAAAACTGTAGAAAATCGCCTCCGAACTGCGTGGTATCGATACCAAAACATGGAGTATCGATACCCCTTCCTTTTCTGGAAAATTTCAGCCAGGTATCGATAAACAAGGGGTATCGATACCCCTTCCCTCTCTGGACATTCTGCTCGTCTTCTGGTTTTTAGCCCAACTTCAAACGGCCATAACTTTCTCGTCCGACGTCCAATTCATGCAAACTTGGTATCGATTCGAAGGTCTTGAAGTTAGCTTTTCATTGCCACCAAAATCACCTTAATACTCTATGAGTACACAGAAAGTTATGACCATTATAGTGGGGGTATGTCGGTCTACCAACATCCGTTGGCTACCCCCAAGACCCTCGTTCTATCGTCTTGACTTCTTATGACTAGTGGATGTTATTCTTGACCCATTGACCCTTCGTTAATAAGGATTAAATGATAGTTTACTTGAATAAATGTCAATAAGATGCAATTTGTGATTGATTGATTATTTATGAACGTTTGTGGTATATTTGTGACATAGTTGGCATGTCGTAACATATTTCATGTATGATTGTGATCTTGGAAGGTCATAGCTTGTATATCGAGTAAGGAGATAGTTGTTTGTGTTGGAAGTTGATTTAGGAAGTCTCGTAACGCAAGGGGTGGTAATACGAAGACTTAGGCGGTCTCGTAACGCAAGGGGTGGTAATACGATGACTCGTGTCGTTAGGGATCACTGTGACGCAAGAGGTGGTAATCCTCGTGGTGTTATACGGTAACACAAGGGGTGGAAATACCGATGAAGGGAGATTGACGATAGCGAGTCATGTTGAGTTTACTTGAGTTGTTGACACCGTGGAAATTCGACGGCACATTGTACTTTTGGCATGTGTTAGAGTGATTACATTGAACGTTGGAGAATACCCTTAAACTAGTTGTTTTCCGTCGATTGAGTTGTATCTCTTGTCTTCACTTCACCTGCTCATTTCATCATATTTACTTATGGAATCGGTAAAGATTTTTCTACTGGGTTAGTGTAGCTCAATCTAATCTTTCTTTTCAAGTTCAAACGCTCGACAGTAGATTGCATATGTTGAGTGCTTGAAGTGAACAACTTTTGGAAGCCAATCTCATGTAGTTACTTAATCATCTTTTGTAATTGACTTTCTTTTGGGAAAGATGAGTTTGTAACTATTCATTTTAGAAATTCCTTTTGACTAAACTGTTTGTAACTTAAAGGTTAGTTCGTACAAGTACTTAAGTTTTATTTGGGGCCGGAGTGCCTAAGTTGCATAACTTTAATCTTGGGAACTTATTTTGTAATTTGAACAGGTGGGAACTTCTTTGGGGTAATATATCTATGATAAGCGAAACTCTTTATTGAAATGTATTACTTAATTATGTTAAAAATTGAGGGCGTGACAATACGAGTGAACAACACACTAAAAAGAAAAGAAAAGAAACGAACGACTACCAAAGGTTCCATGATTAAAACAACCTCCTTATCTGTATTGCTGTTAATTTTTATTTTTTATTTTTTTGGGATAAGTATCTGTATTGCTAGTAATGAGCTAGTAATGAGCACTGGAAGTCAGCCATATTCAGTACACAACAATGTAAAAGCATCTGAAAGAGGAATATTACCGCATCAAGAAACAAAGGTTGAGCACCTTCTAAGAAGATGTGGTTGGTGCTTTTGTAGAGCTCAAAATCCCATTTTTCTCCGCTCTCATGACGGCCACTAGTGATCCAATCAACAATAAGCATGTTTGAGTCTGCTGACACCCTGAAGACTTGCTTTGCTTTTGGGAGTACTTTGCAGTGGAGAAACACGTCACCGGATCTGGAATCACAGCCAAGAGAGCACTACTTCCAATTCTTGCCTATGGCATAAATTAGCCGTTTTTAGTAGCAAGTATTTGTTTCATAACTTCAGAGAGAGAGAGAGAGAGAGAAGAGGATGGAAGATCTCCTTCAATGGTTGCGCATTGTATCCAATAAACTTCATCTTGTTTCCCAAAACAAAAAAACCAATTCCTCGCAAGTTGAGTTACATCTAGAAAATAGAGTTACAAGCATGTCTCCCTACTTTAACCGTTAAGGCATGATGTAAAAATATATAGCATGGACTACTTAAATGATTCAATAACTATTTGTCTCAAGAATTCTAGAAGTGAACGGATCATCGGAAGTTTCATACGATGCTAAAAGAGTTGCCTATGCGTTTTCAATAGCTAAACCACCAAGTACCCAACTCTATAACATGGTATAATCTATCATACGTGCCAAAGCTATAAAACGCATAAAACCATAAATAAGGAGGATGGTACTAAGAAGAAACCGTTTTCCATTTGAGAACTTAAACCCCCAAGAACAACTGTTTACTTTTCTCGTTCTTCTTGCTTACTAAATCATATAGTAAAAAGCAAATGATAACACTACAATTTTTGTCCCTTTCTTTTTCCAATACCACACCTAAGATTAAAGCAAACAACCAACGTAACTGATACCAAACATAACGAACTCAGGAAACCATGGTTTGTCGATTAAGGAATGGATACCTCCAATACTTGTTCACAGAACTTAGATTGCAGAGACTTGTAGACCTATATTCAATGTCAAAGTAAAAACTTCAATAAATTAACACATAGGATAGAGCACATAGAATCAGTATATAAGGTGCATCATACGCAAGCAGCATGGCGTTGAAACTAATTAAATAGAAGGCAACCAACTAAAACTGACATTCGTGGAAGCCTGGGTGGTCAAAACAGTGGTGCCACCATCTCCAATTGTTAAATCACTTGAGATTGAATCTCCCTGCGTTCACCCAATATGCAATATTAGTACCCAAAAGGGGGGGGGGGGGGGGGGGGGGGTATAACTCGCAAACAAATTATTATTCAGTATAATAACAAATTTTAGGTATGTTCATTTTCCTGATAATCGAATAGGGCAAAGTATGAATTACCTCTTTATGGTTTGGTCTTTTGGCAGATGACACCTCCTTGAATTTTACTAATGACCATTTCTCCTCCTTGTGGTCATTAGTAAAACTCAGGGAGGTTATCCACCAAAAGGCCAAACCATAAGGAGGTAATCCGTACTTTGCCCAATTGAATATGTTCGGGCCAGCTTATGCGAATCTTGACTAATCCTAGTGTCTACTAGCGGAAGACAAATTAAAGCCGGGGAAAAACTCGTATCAACTGGCCCAATAGCAACTAGAGATATCCCGTATCGGATGAGCAAAACCTAGGACCCAGCATTAACCACCATGCCAATCCTTGGTTATGTGTGTGTGTATAACTATATCCACGTTCATATGCAAATGAATATAGAGGATGGGGAGTGAGGACATATGGAGACAATGCCACCACCATAGGTGAGAGAGTAAATCCAAACAACATCAGTTTGGGAGCTACCCACCTGTATAAGCAAATCGTAAAGGTAATTGGTAAAATCTCAGGTCGTTGCTTCGTAATGGGTAATGATTGAAATTAAAGAAAATATAGAAAAAAGAGACCGAGATTGGTACTAGTACATAACCTTTGTTGGGATAATGAATTTGAGAGGATATTTGGAGTAGTATCGGGTGATCGTTGACTTCCCTCCAATTCTTTCCACTACCACCTTCCCCGTTTCCATCTCTCTCTATGCGTTTCTGCTTGTGTTGTTCAAAAAGCTGATGCGATGGACCATAGATGTTGCTTCCACTGTGGAAAGTTGGGAGAGAGAGAAACCTCAGTTGATGCCTGTCCCTGAGCCCTGCTGCGTACTGTGTCCCCAGTCAAAATTCCCATCCAAAATCCCAAATTCTATTTTAGCTAGCCACAAAATGTTACTGTGTTTGGTTTGCAATTTTGAGATAAAAAAGTTCTATAGATTTGCGTATTTTTCCATCTTTAGTAATTTTTTTTAACATTTTGACAAACTCTTTTACTTTTTGAATAGAGGTACGCTATGTGCATCCAAAAAGTAAAAAATTTGACAAAAAATCACTAAATACGAAAAAAAAACAGATGATGAAAAAGTCAAGTTTTGGAGAGATTATTTTTGAGAGAAGAACCAAATAAAGTGACTCCAGCAGCCTAACCAAAATGGCTATTCTAACACCTCTTTTTTTTTGGGGTTGGGGGCTGGCTATCCACTCTTGAAAATTACTGTGGCAAAAGGAGAGAGCCTAAACACTATCTCCAATTTTTACCCATTTTATGACCCAAATTTAAAATTGGGCAAAAAACAATCTCCGATGCATGACTCAAACCCTTCCCAATTTGAGGTTTTACTCATTTCTTTACCCAAATTTGAGATAAACCAAACCCTTTACCCTTTACCTTTCTATGGGACCTGGCCGGAGCTGCTGAGCTTCATCGGGGATGATGCATTACTGTTAATGTTTTATTTCTTCTCTAGAAATGAAGTTATAGTCTACTCTTAACAATGATAGATGGGTGGGATTGGTAATGAGATGAGATTAAAATTGGGATTGGTAAGGAGATGGGATTTCTAACTTGCTTGTTTGTTTATGATGGAATTATTAATATTATGTTTGTTTCATATGAGATAGGATTTGACTAATATATACATTTCCATTTTTGCCCTTACGCAAATCTATAGGATAACAACACCATGCACTGTTCATCAAAAGCAAACCAAGAAAATAATAAATAACCAAAAGCCTTTATATATTAAAAAAATCTGTATTTTGTGGCTAGCTAAAATAGAATTTGGGATTTTGGATAGGCATTTTGACTGGGGACACAATACGTAGTAGTAGGGCACAGGGATGGGCATCAACTGAGATTTCTCTCTCCCAACCTTCCACAGTGGAAGCAACATCTATGGTCCATCGCATCAGCTTTTTGAACAACACAAGCAGAAGTGCATAGAGAGATGGAAACGGGGAAGGTGGTAGTGGAAAGAATTGGAGGGAAGTCAACGGTCACCCGATGCTTCTCCAAATATCCTCTCAAATTCATTATCCCAACAAAGGTTTTGTACTAGTACCAATCTCAATCTCTTTTTTCTATATTTTCTTTAATTTCAATCATTACCCATTACGAAGCAACAATCTGAGATTTTACCATTTACCTTTACGATTTGCTTATACAGGTGGGTAGCTCCCAAACTGATGTTGTTTGGATTTACTCTCTCACCTATGGTGGTGGCGTTGTCTCCGTATGTCCTCACTCCCCATCCTCTATATTCATTTGCATATGAACGTGGATATAGTTATACACACACATAACCAAGGATTGGCATGGTGGTTAATGTTGGGTCCTAGGTTTTGCTCATCCGATACTGGATACCTCTAGTTGCTATTGGGCCAGTCGATACGAGTTTTTCCCCGGCTTTAATTTGTCTCCGCTAGTAGACACTAGGATTAGTCAAGATCCGCATAAGCTGGCCCGAACATATTCAATTGGGCAAAGTACGGATTACCTCCTTATGGTTTGGCCTTTTGGTGGATAACCTCCCTGAGTTTTACTAATGACCACAAGGAGGAGAAATGGTCATTAGTAAAATTTCAAGGAGGTGTCATCTGCCAAAAGACCAAACCATAAAGAGGTAATTCATACTTTGCCCTATTCGATTATCAAGAAAATGAACACACCTAAAATTTGTTATTATACTGAATAATAATTTGTTTGCGAGTTGTACCGCCCTCTCTCTCTCTCTTGGGTACTAATATTGCACATTGGGTGAACGCAGGGAGATTCAATCTCATGTGATTTAACGATTGGAGATGGTTGCACCACTGTTTTGACCACCCAGGCTTCCACGAAGGTCAATTTTAGTTGGTTGCCTTCTATTTAATTAGTTTCAACGCCTTGCTACTTGCATATGACGCACCTTATATACTGATTCTATGTGCTCTATCCTATGTGTTAATTTATTGAAGTTTTTACTTTGACATTGAATATAGGTCTACAAGTCTCTGCAATCTAAGTGTTGTGAACAAGTATTGGAGGTATCCGTTCTTCCTTAATCGACAAACTATGGTTTCCTGAGTTGTTATGTTTGGTATTGGTTGTTTGCTTTAATCTTAGGTGTGGTATTGGAAAAAGAAAGGAACAAAAATTGTAGTGTTATCATTTACTTTTTATTATATGATTTAGTAAGCAAGAAGAACGAGAAGAGTAAACAGTTGTTCTTGGGGTTTAAGTTCTCAAATGGATAACGGTTTCTTCTTAGTACCATCCTCCTTATTTATGCGTTTTATAGCTTTGGCACGTATGATAGATTATACCTTGTTATAGAGTTGGGTACTTGGTGGTTTAGCTATTGAAAACGCATAGGCAACTCTTTTAGCATCGTGTGAAACTTCCGATGATCCGTTCACTTTTAGAATTCTTGAGGCAAATAGTTATTGAATCATTTAAGTAGTCCATGCTATATATTTTTATATCACGCCTTAACGCTTAAAGTAGGGAGACATGCTTGTAACTCTATTTTCTAGATGTAACTCAACTTGCGAGAAATTGGTTTGTTTGTTTTGGGAAACAAAATGAAGTTTGTTGGATACAATGCGCAACCATTGAGGGAGATCTTCCAACCTCTTCTCTCTATCTCTCTCTCTCTGAAGTTATGAAACAAATACTTGCTACTAAAAACGGCTAATTTATGCCATAGGCAAGAATTGGAAGTGGTGCTCTCTTGGCTGTGATTCCAGATCCGGTGACGTGTTTCTCCACTGCAAAGTACTCCCAAAAGCAAGTCTTCAGGGTGTCAGCTGACTCAAACTTGCTTATTGTTGATTGGATCACTAGTGGCCGTCATGAGAGCGGAGAAAGATGGGATTTTGAGCTCTACAAAAGCACCAACCACATCTTCTTAGAAGGTGACCAACCTTTGTTTCTTGATGCGGTAATATTCCTCTTTCAGATGCTTCTACGTTGTTGTGTACTGAATATGGCTGACTTCCAGTGCTCATTACCAGCGATACTTATCCCAAAAAAATAAAAAAAAATTAACAGCAATACAGATAAGGAGGTTGTTTTAATCATGGAACCTTTGGTAGTCGTTCGTTTCTTTTTCTTTTTTTTTTAGTGCGTTGTTCACTCGTATTGTCCTACTAAGAAAACTGATATTTATGTTGACTTCATTTTTGAAATAAAGCACTTCATTGAGCTCATGGAGAGCCCTGATGAGACCATCTTGTATAATCCACCATTATATTAACGGAAGAAGACACCCTTTTATTTCCTTTTAACTCTTCTATTTCCTTTTCCTTTTCCTTACCCAAATCCTTGGGCCAAATACAGCCTTAGTATCTGAAAGATGGTGATATATTTATTTGTTGACTTTTAGATTATGTTATGAGTTATTCAACCATCTCAGCAAACTGACTTGATTCTGTATTATTTCTTCACTACTTGGAATTTAGGGAATAAAGTTTGAGCTTCATGCATCTACATGTCATAGGTGCTTATCTTGAATATTTTCTTTTGTTGGCATAGATATTGCTGGAGCAAGGAAGCATAACTACTATTGCTAAACGCATGCAAGACTATCAAGTTCTTGCTATGGTCATACTCTTGGGGTAGGTAATGGGTTCTTCGAATATTAGGACTTTGGTGTATCCTTGGTCTATTTTATTCAGTCTATTTTATTCAGCTACGTGAGGATGCAAGGAATGTTGTTGGTAACTAGTTGTCATTTTCTTGGTTTTAGGCCAAAAATGCAACACGTTCAAAACCAAGTTCAACAATATGTAAAGAACTTGATGTCAGAGCAGTTGCATATGCCTTCCACTGCGTTGAGACCCTACGGGAAAATAAATGCCGATCAGCGCTTGACTAAACCGGCGTTTATTGCTTCTTGCAGTGTCTTTGGTCCTAAGGTACTTCCATCAACTCCATCTCCCATAAGGTAGCTAATTATGTACGATTCTCTATGTCAACTCCCGCAATTCGTTGCAACTTACTTGTCCCTTTACATATTGTTAGAGCTTGTCCCACATTGATTAATTACTACCTCCAAAAGGCGATGTCTCCACTCACAGCAGCCAATTTGTTTTGAATTTGATGCTTTAACATATATATGCATATACTTGATTATATAAATATTCTCGTTGGTTATCAAGATCGCTTTTCTTGTGATTTTTATGTTTTCTCTCAGAGTATCTGAGATTGTATCATTGTCCATCCAGGTATTTAGTAACTTCCAAATATTCGACTATTCTCACGGACAAAACATAGTCATTTTCTTTACATGACTGATAAAACAGTTTGTATTTTACAAAAAGAAGAAGATAAACAGTTTGTGAATTGTGATTGTGGTATGGAATGCAATTCTCCCTTTGCAATTGCTTTGCCTTCTGTTTTCCTTCATTTTTGTGGTCAAGTCCTACAAATGTTTGGGACTTATTTGTGCATTTGTATATGCATATCTTATTATTCTATAAATGTACTCTTTGGTTTTTATGATTTGGTTTCACGAAATATTCATGCTTCATGCATAGAACATTAGACAGAAAACAAAAGACAAAACAACCAAACAACACCTGGGCTTCTAATCCAGTGGTTGTGTACCAGCACTCAAGTGTTAGGAGGCTCTGGGTAACACATTAACCAACTAACGCTACCTATTGCAAAAAAAAAAACACTCATCTGAATGCCGGGTGTTATAGTACCTTCCAAATAGTTGATTGTTATCATTGTAAAAGACGTATTTATTCATTTTTACTTGACAAAATCAAAGCTATGGGAGGTACTTTGTTTTGAAGTGTCAAAGCAAGAGGTACTCGGATCATCACATTTTTCAGTGACTATTAAACTTGTTACCCTTCTCATATGCAGGGGGTAGGTGTTGTTGTTCGAATAGCTGCCATGACTACCGAATCCGTTTACAGGTTCCTACAGCATCAATTGCTTAGCTTAGAGCCATTGCTTGGGGTATCGCCATATCGGTCATCTTGACAAATGTGTTCCTTTTATGGTTGGTTACGCCCTCAAGTTGTAGTCGAGTATTGTTTTGATGAATCAATGATTTGTTTTATCTTTGCAACAATTATCTCTTTAGTTTTTTCCGATGCCTCAACAATCAAATAACAAAGTAGAGAGCAAATCATTGTTTCTGAATCCGAGAAATAGGAGTATAGCAAGTGTGTGGATTAAGCTGCAGATCAATGTTAACCTTCTCTGGAGCAAGTTGCTTCATGTTTAGGGTTGGGTTGGTTTATGCTTTGTCTCCTTGGGGAAACTAAAACATGGCCTTAGGATTAGTTGGGCTTTCTTTGACTGCTAATTTGTACGCACAACATGGATGCTGAGGATTATTGCAAGTTACGACTGATGGGTTTCTAGTTTTCTTCTACAACTCCAAGCAGCTATAAGTAAGAAACCGTACTTGACATTTCTAGATCAAATGCCAGTACACATTGTACAAGCGGGAAACACTGATATTGTGTGATTCACCTTACTGATGCATGTACGCGTGCACTTTATATTCTACCACCATTGTTCATCTGTATATTTTTTCCGTGAACTCGCATCCTTCTGGAAAGTTCGCTTCTTCGGATGACCTGTGTTCTGTATTTGGTCTTTTAACATTTTAGTGCTTTTTGTTTCTGTTTTTCCTGCTTGGGAAAGTGTAATACTACCTTCCGGTTTAAAGATTCTCATAAGGTGCAGGGAATCGTGTTGATTTTGCATCTCATGCGACCTTTACAGCGCAGGCTGCTGGTTTTTTCTTCGGGGAGGTTTCCTGACAATGTTTATCCTATTTATTTTCTACGACATTTTACGTTTCTCCTGCTTGTTGATCAACCTTTGGAATTTATATGGCTGTGCCCATTGCTCCCATTGGGTGTAATTTCTTTCAATTATTTTGGCCTATTGCTTCAGTTGAATTCATATCTGTGGGTAGCTACATAGGGCACGTTAGATTGTCTATTGTTTGGCGGGGTATTAGTTACGCTCTGACTAGTAGTCCTGGGATTATTAGTCCATCGACTAAAATGACAAGCTAGTCCTTTATTTGTTTGCCTGAGTACTATTTCCGTATCTAGTCCAGTTCTTGTTTGATTCTTGGGATTAAGGTCAAATGGACCATAAAACCCCTTTATGGTCTAGGTGGCTCTTCAATGGTACGGACAAGGTGGTCAAATGCATTTTAGTCCTGAGAACCAACTTGTGCCCCTAAAATAGACCACCCCCATCTCCTCCCCTTCCCCCCCCTCCCCAAACGCTTTCAAACATGCCCATAGTTTTTTTTGTTTGTTTGGGGGGGGAGGGGGGGGCGTGTAGGGGAGGGATTGAAAACTGTTTTTTTTATTTTTTGTTGTGGGACTTTTCGTAATTTGGTAGATGGAAATGAGGCATATGGAGGGTCTATTGAGGCAATTTGAGAGTTTCTCTTTCTGGTTCATTGAATTTAGACACCGTACGATTAATATAGCAATTGTAACCTACATGATGTGAGAATTATGACACACAATTCAGTCCGATAATTTCAAGTGTTGATTTCAGGAGTACAGCTCATGGGTTACCCTCTTGCTTGTATGTGTTGGCAATCCCGTTTCAGAGGTCTTCACGGTTTTCCAAAATTCCTACAAAAGTATTTGAGTTTGTTTTTTATGCGATCGAGAGAGAAAGACATTGGTTTAGTTCACCAAATCGGTTGTGGTAGGTGTTCCACAATCGTGATCTAGCCGTTTTTATCCTGTGAGATAGAAGTGCAACCTCCAACACCCTCGACGGTATGAGTACGGTGTAGGTGCAGAACAATCCGTTGGGGTTCAAATCGAGTTCGATAGCAGTTGCAAATATTAAAACTTCGGTTAATTTTGCATGTTTGTATTTTCCTCTGCTGAGGTTTTTTGACTTTATGAATTTGGTCCCTTAGGGGCCGTTCGGCTAAATAAGTCAAGTGGTTTATTTTTTTGTCCTTATTTAAATTTTTTTTCGCATTTGTTAGTTTTTCATTAATTTTTTGGAGATCATTGCTTCGTTATGACGAAAGGAATTTAAAAAGTAAAAATTATGATCAAAACCTAATTTTTTTGAATAAAGAATAAGCCAATTTTTTCGTCTTTACTGAAAAAAAATTGGATTTCGATTGTAATATTTTACTTTTTAGATTTCTCTTGTCATGAAGAAGCAATAATTTTCCAAAAATTGACAAAAAAACTAACAAATGCAAAAAAAAATTGAATAAAGACAAAAAAGAAGAAGCCAAGTGGCTTATTTAGCCGAACGGCCCCTTAATCTTATCGCATTGCTGAGTGATCTCTCTTTCACATGGGTAGATGTGACACATATGTGCGCAACATAATTAATTAACTTATGATTTAAGCTGTTTCAAGGGGGTAGAGCTTAGACTTTGGACTTTAGGTTTGGCACCATGAATAGTTGACTATTTATAATAGAAGAAATTAAATAGTCATCCTGTTTGAGGAACTTATTTATGTCATCATACTGGTAAGTTTAAATAATTAAGTTGGCATCCTTAAATTCAAATAAAACCCAAAATACCCTTTTCTCTATCCTAATTTTCTAAATATTTCTCTCTCCCAAATCTTTCCTAATCTATCTCATTTGAAAGATAGGATTTTCTCTCTCCTATCTTTCAAATCTTCCTCTTTCCTAATCTTTAATTTTTTTCTCCCTCCTAATCTTCTCTCCCCTAAAATCTCAAAACAAAATTTGAAATAAGATTGGTAAAAATAAATGAATTCGCAGAAATGTTGCATGATAGTAATGACGTATTTCGACACAAAAATTTAAAAAAAAAAAATCACCCATTCAAAATTGATCATAATGAAAAAAATTCTGTAAAATTACCATGAATTACTAAATTTTTATAATAAACATGATAAAATTCAAACAAACTCAAACTATAACATTAATGACAATTTTGACAAAAAAGGTAAATTCAATATCCACATATGATAAATATTATAGAACCACTAATGCCAAATTTGATTAATATGACAAATTTGTTATACTTTGACAAACATGATAAGTTTGTTCCCTACATAAGTTTTACAAACATGACAAACACAGCTTAAATAGAATCAGGCTTCACAAGCCAAACATGACATAACATTTTGCAATCAATGACATTGAACTAAATCCATGTAAAATAGAGCTAAAGGCTAAAGCACAATAAATTAAGCTAAACAAAACCAAAATTAGTTCTTGATCAAAAATAAAAAACAAAATTTGTTCCATTAAAGCACCTTGTAGTCCTTCCTATGTGCACCGGGGACCTCGAGCACTTCCACATCGAATGAATCAGAAAAAACAGAGAGAATCGATCCGCGGCCCGGTCTGAATTAGTCTTTTTTTTTATCAGTCGAATCAGTCTCTGCTAGGCATTATCGTCGTCGTCCAATCTACCCCATCAGCAGCGGTCGAATCCTCATCGTCCTCGACCACATACTCATCGTCCTCATCCTGAAACACCCACTGCCGTGATTCCACCGAATCCATTGACGGCCTCCCCCCGTTCTCTGTCCTTTGCCCCTTCAACCCTTTCTCCGCCATTCTTCTCTCTCTCTCTCTCTCTCTCTCTAGACCAGGTGAATTCCATTTCGAATTCCATTTTTGGGTGTTAGTAGTGGAACGTTTTTGGATGGGAAAAGGGATAATGATCCCATGTTTGCCTGGTGAGTATTAAGTGGGAGCTGGAATCTCGGGAACAAATAGGTGCGTGAATAATGGTTCAACTAGAAAGAAACAAATAAATGGTATATCCATATTAACGAAGGGTGTTGTTGGCATAATTTAAATTTCAGGATGAAGACTTAAGTATTCAAAACAGAAAGGATGAGGACATAAGTATCACTAGGGGACAAGATTCCTATTTAAGTACCCCGCCCTAATAGGGCTTGTTGATAATAAAAAAAAAGAAAAAGAAAAAAAGCAGGTAATATGAACTAGGTTATCATCACTCACAACAAAAAGCAGAATAAGCAAAAACACAAATAGCTACTACCAAAATCCTACTCGCAAACACTAATACTGAGGAGGCGATAGTTATTTACATAAATGTCGCCATTTTTGTCCATGGCTATTGGTTTTTTGTGAGAAATTTTATCATGCTGTATGGAGAGGTGGCGATGGTTATTTGCATAAATGCAGCCATTTTGAGGCAAAGTCAAGTGGATCTCTCTCTCTCTCTCTCTCTCTCTCTCTCTCTCTCTCTCTCTTTTTTGGTAACGGAGGAACAACCCTAACCTACAGCTAAAGTCGATTGAAACTTATGCTAAAGATTGGTTAATTTCATCTTTTTATTTCTTTGCCTAATTTTTTTTTACAAGAAAACTACTAACAAAAGTTGAATAAAGTACTCGAATTTTTGTCGCCATGGCATTTTTCAAAGACATTGTTCTCAAATTTTTGCATTGAGTCGTTCTTCAAGCTTTCCCGAAGGACTTTGCTTTTGCATTTTTGGACGACTTCTATTGATTGTTCAAAGAAAGGTTTCGTATGTTTATAAATGAGAAGTTTTGTCTCCAATTAATCCTATTTTTGGATTCCTTCCTAGCCATTGATTTGTGTATGATGACGAGGTGCCAGTGCAACTCAGGAAAATTTTGTTTGTTTAATTAATTCGGTTGTAAGCAACAGCAGTGGCACTCCTATGTGCAAGTGGTACCATTTGCCAATTGGGGTAACGGACAAGTCCATTTCAGACTTAAAAAATTGACACCTAATATCCCCGTTCCGCTAAGGGAACGGAGCCGTTTTGCTCACGGACAAGTACTTATTTTTTAATTAAAGGTGATGTATTATAAGAGAATGATTTATCTTGTAAAGCAAAAAATAAGTACTTAAAAAATAAAAACATTAGCGGAATAGACAGATCGATTGCAACACCCCAAGGATTCAATATGGGGTTGTAAAATAACAGGAGGACTTTCAAATTTAAGGGTTCTTGACAATTGATCGAGAGCATGAGAGCGAGTAAGGATTTAGTTCCCAAGTTCGACTCTCATCGCCACTACAAAATCTCTCAAGAGTACTGGAGGTTATACATCCGGTTCTCGAAATTAGTTGAGCCGTGAGGTGTGCATGCATAAATTGAATTGAATATGTAATTGCGAAAAAAAATAAGGATACTAGCCAAGAGTTGAAGGGATCAGGTGCCCCCACTTGTGACTAGTACTGTAGAAAAATTCTGAGCAAAATAATTCTTTCCAGCTAGCCATTAATTAGGAGGAGTTGTTCTAAAAAAGCCAATGGCTTTTCCGCTAAAAATGAGCCAAATAAAGCCACATAAAGACAAAAATAAGCCAATTTTTTCGTTTTTATTCAAAAAAATTGGATTTCGATCAAAATTTTTTAGTTTTTAGATTCCTCATCATGAGGATGCAATAATCCCCAAAAAAAATGATGATAAGCCAAGTGATACGAAAAAAATTTAAATAAGGACAAAAAATAAGCCACTTTAGCTTTTTTGTGCAAACAACCCCTTAGTCCACTTTGAATTATATACGTATGGAGTGACGTAAGAAGTTTGGATATGTTTATCGAGAAAAAGATAGTCTACCAACTGAAACAACGAGCAAGTGCCCACAGTTTTGTTTTACAAGGGTAGATCCATTGTCCAGTTTAATAAATAGGTACAGCAGATAGGATTTTTTCTTTTAGGTAATTCAGGGTGTTTCGAGCCAGCTTGCGCGGAATTCTGATTAGTCCCTATAACCTCCTTCCACGGGTTGAGGCGGTTCCAAAGTTTTCGGCAAGGTGAATCAAACCTGAAATCTTAGGTAAGAACAAACTCGTAAATCTCAAAGGGAAAGCCGTTAGTTTTACTGTAAAACTTTTATAGTAGAGTTAGGATTATAAAGCTCCTACTGCTAAAACTAACGGCCCATTTGGATGAGGGGAAAGAATTAGGGATATTAGTTAATAAGGAGAGATAAGATAGTAGGGGGTATTAGTTAATAAGGATCCACATGGATGTGATGCTTCTTTGGAGGGATTAAATAGTAGGTTATTTCTCCGCCTCTCTTAAGAAAAATTCTCTCTCTAAAAAAAAATTCTCTCAACAAAGAAGCCCTAGCTGCCGCCGCTGGGGGAGGCCTCCGCCTCTCTCCCTCCCTCCTCCCCCCTCCCTGTTCGTTTTTCCCCCGCCCTCCTCGCCTCGTGGTCTCCCGCCGCTTGGTTTCCGTGCGCACAGTAGGGGTTCGTTCGTTGCTTGGCCCGGCGTGGCTCCCCCGTTTCGGCGGCTTCGTCCGGCGTGCGGTGGTGGCCCACAGTCCGTTGTTTCACACGGCGACTCCAGATCTGTCTTGCTCGGAGTCGACGGCGAGATAATAAGGTGTGCAGTTGGTTGGGGCTTTTTCCCTCTTTTGGTTTCTTTTCCGTTTACCGCTTGTTTCAATCCGGGTGTTCTCCGATTTGGGTCCCCCCAGAATCGGCCTGTGCTGGTCTGGGTTTCCCCCAGGTCCGGCGGTTTGGGTGGTGGGCGAAATAAATTTAGTTTGGTTTTGATGGGTGGTAGGTTTTGAGGGTTGTGGTCGGCGACTAGTTCAGTGGTGTTGTGGTGTTTTCCGATAGTAGCAACTGTGTTGCCGGTGTTGGGGGTCTTTGTAACAGCACCGGTTTGGTAGTTCTGGGCCGTCAACGGCAAATCGGGTGTGATGGAGGGTCTGGTCTTTGGCCGCCGTGGTCTTTGTTCAAGTCGGCCGGTGGCCGATATGGTCTGTCCATGAGGGCTAGTTCTTCTTTTACGCTTGTATTCTGTTTGTTGTTTTCAATTACATCTGCTCCTTGTTGTGTAATGGTTTGTGCTGGGATTTCTTTTGAGATCTTTCTGTCTTGTCCCGGACGGGATTTTCATATCGGCACCTAGTGTTGATTTGCTTTTGCAGGGTGTCCTAGGTTCCCGGATTAGGTAGTTTGGTGCACTCCTGTGTTTTGCGATGTAATCTTCACCTTCGGGTGTAATGAAATTGACTGATTCAAAAAAAAAAAAAAATAGTAGCTAGGTTGTTTGGATGAGACATTAGAGAAGGGGATTAAATAATACTTGATTTGGATGGAGGATAAATTGAGGGTATAAGGAATGGTGGATGATGTAAAAAATTGTTAAATGACTCTTTTGCCCTTGTGCAGTATTAAATTAGATTATTCATTAAATTAAATATATAATTATGAAATTCAACTTTTATTTTTTTTTCACACATGATTAATCAAAAATTATTTAACTAATATAATAATTATATAAAATAAATAAAATATTAACATTTCGTTTTTTAAGTGCTTTATTATATTTATGTTATATTTTTAAAAATTATGAAATTTTAAAATGTTAAATTATGTACCTATATTATTTGGATAAAATAAATTCAGTTTATCTTTAAAATGTTTAAACCGGATATATGTTTGAAAATGTTCAATAAAAATACTTAATAATGTTTAAAGTAGGAAATTTTATTATTTTTTTAAAAATGTTTAATAAAATAGAACCTGCATCATTAGAGAGCGGAGTTGTTATGCTAATTGTTTGAAAATAGAGGCCTAAGGAATCTATGGCAGATTAGAGCTA
The DNA here is from genome assembly GCF_030253575.1 of Rhododendron vialii. Classification (NCBI taxonomy): domain Eukaryota; kingdom Viridiplantae; phylum Streptophyta; class Magnoliopsida; order Ericales; family Ericaceae; genus Rhododendron; species Rhododendron vialii. The sequence goes on along the minus strand of NC_080562.1, from coordinate 7,371,240 downwards.
CGACGAGTTAACAAACAACCTAGATATCTGTTTCTCTTAAGAATTTGGACCAAGGAAATTGGGATTTTCAAGTTTCAATTTGGCATAGCACAATGAAGGTCATCTGAATTGTATCCTTCCGAAGGAAGGCTTTACAGTAAAAGCACAAATACATGACATCAAAAATATTCAAGCTGAAAATTAGGTGAAGCCAATTTAGTTATTGATTTAATGTTTGTGAAACCCCATATATAAGAACAAATCTTGCATTTTCGGTTGAATTTTTTTTTGTCCCACGCAAACTTTTTGAATTTCCTATCGAAAGACCCAGTTAGTCTCGACTCTCTACCAATTTATAGGCAACATTGCTCCTATCGCAACTAGATCATCTTAATCATGGAAATAGCATCATCTTAATCATGGAAATAGCTCTTTCCAGCAATCATTGTTGGAGTTTTTTCAAAATAAATTGGATTTTAGTTTGGAATTATTGGAAAGGTGCTGAGTGAGATTTTGTGAAAGGTTGCTACACTTTTTTCGCATGAGTTGTGACTTTATGTAAATGATTGTAACACCCATTAAATTAGGGTGTGTTCGTTTGGGAAAGAATGTGAAACATGGGGGTGTCTTCAAGAGGCATGACCTTTCTAATTAAATGTTTCATGAAATGGTGCTTACCAAGAGGCATGTTTCCTTCTAATTAAATGTCTTCAATAGACATGACATTTTCTAACTAGTGTCTTTAAAAGACATGATTATTCTAATGTGTGTTTCTTCTAAAGACACAACCTTCCACATAAGGGTGCCTATAAATCTATATATAGACCATTAGTTAAGTCATTCGATACATCGGAAATTCCATACTGATCGAATTGCTCTCTTTCTCTCTACACATTCTCTTCCTAGAAATGGCAAACTGATATTCCGTTATATCTCAAAATAAAGTATCAGTTCGTGGTTCTTTTGCATTTGCTTAGAGGATATTCTGTCTGTCTTCGTTTGTGTAATCGCAAACAGAAAGAACCTAGAGTTCGGATTCGATTTATCTTGAAGGCGGATTTGCTGTAACTCGGTGCACACCTTTTGGTGAGGGCAAATACTGTCTTTAGGAAAGCGTTCTCCTAACGTGACTCAAATGCTTCTACCGTTCCAAGTTTGAAGAGACTACGCCATCACTTTCATCATTTTGAAGACTGGATTTCCAACAATCATCCTCATCATGGCATTGAAGACGAACTCAAAGAAGGCTGACTTCATTTCCACGTCCACCGCCTGTTCTGGGTTTCCAGTGGAAACGCAAAACAGGCGGCGGACAAGAGTCTGGGCCTCGTCAAGACGGATGTGAGACAGCATTTGCAGGCGGTGAGAGGAGAGAATTTCCAGGGAAGTGATCCGGCGGACGTTTCGCCAGTGGTCGTCGTAGGGTGCCCAAACTATCGAGGTGTAGTTGTAGCCGAGGTGTTTTCCGGGGAGCAGGCGAGGGCGGTTGGCAAACACGATATCGTGCTTTGTGAAGCATTCTTCAGCTGTTGATTGGGAGGTGATCACGAGGATGCGGCGGAACCTGAACCGGAGGAAAAGTACGGGACCGTAATGGTTGGAGAGACTGGATAAAGTTCTGTGGATTGGTTTCTTCAAGAGGTGGAGGTGGCCGATCAAGGGTAGAGCTGGGAAGGGGGTTGGGGGATGGTTTCGGAGCTTGTGAAGTATGTGTTTGATAAGTGCTGAAATATTGATATTTTGGCTCTCCAAATTATACTTGTTAGTCATTTATATTTGTTATTTGATATTTATTTTGCTTCTATTTTGTTTATAGGTTGCTCGAGCTTGTTGTCCAAGATATTGGATAAAAAGAAGAGTTTAATGAAAGTTGGGCTCAAAGTGCAAAATGGTTGAATGAAGAATTGCTGATGCGTTATTTCATAAAGCCCAAGGGACCCACTATGCGATTACAATGGTACTAATATATGTACTATTCATCCCCCTGCCTTCGGCAGTCAGCTTGGGATCGGGGTTAAGAAATTGGACGGCCGAAGGACGCAGCGGCTTCGAGTGGGAAAACATCAACTGAGATGCTCATCCTCATGGCCGGCTAACTCCTTCTTCTAGGGTGTAGATGAAACTCGAACTCTGAGTAATCCTTTTATGTTTTGATTTAGGTTTTATTATTCGAATCACGGTTGTATGACTTTCAAGGATTTATTTATAATGTTATTTCTTTCCAGCAAATCTTGTGTATGAAATCCTAGGTTTTATGCACGTTCGTACAACGGTTTTAATTGTTTTGTGATAACTGGTTAGATGGATTATACTATGTAAGACGAGTCGTGCCGATGAGACGATCCATACTTGATTAGAGACAGTTCGTGCTAATAAGACGATTCATGCTAATAAGACGATTTGTGCTAGGCGGAGATAGTCCATACTGATTGGTGATTCATAAATTATCTTTAGGAGATATCGCTAGGGCTTGCAATCCTACGGTATCCGAACTGATTCGAATAGTTAACCTGTAATCGAAACATATTTATGTTACGAGAGGGAAAAGTGGATTCGAAACCATAGAGCTTTTTCCCATCAACTCTTTTCTACACTTTAATTACTGTTTAATAATTTTAGGAAACTATCAATCAATCATATTTTCTTGGATTAAGATAGAAATTAATTGGAAAAACTGTAACTCAGCCTTATAATCCCTGTGGAGCGATACTCGAAATATTTACCACTGTTCATTTGAGTAGTAGTAATTGTTTCGTTTTATTAATTATTTTTGATACGGAAACGACACGATCAAACGGCAAGATACAGAAGGAGAGAAACAGAGAAAAGTATATGAACAAAGTGGCTTCCATGGATTGATGAAGATGACGAAGAGGTAAAAGTAAACAGGACGCATAAAATATTTATAAGCCAGCAAGTCTTGGGCTCTTATATTTGTTTATAAGCAGTGACCAGATGTGAATGATGAACAGAAAAAAAAATTCATCACGTGAAGGCGTGGGGAGACAATTGCATGATTTTAGTAATGGAATACATTTGATAAAGTCTAAACCCAAAGGCAAAAAAGTGACAGATAGTATAAAATTATGTAGTCAAGGTCAAATTTTGAACAGCAAATTTTGGGCATGATGTGTAAGCCACTCGGATTTACAGAACGGCGGTGTGAACAAAAAATTCCGGACACAACTTACAAAAGCTGAGAAACTGAAGACTAGAAACAAAGGCAGTCTCTAAAAAACTTACAAAAGCTGAGAAACTGAAGACTAGAAAGTTTCTCAGACTAGAAACAAAGGCAAAAGCTGAGAAACTGAAGACTAGAAACAAAGGCAATCTCTAAAAAACTTACAAAAGCTGAGAAACTGAAGACTAGAAACAAATGCAGTCTCTAAACACTTACAAAAGTTCTTGACAAAGGACGTAATTGTGCGGAGCGGAACAAGCCAAGTTCTAGACTTCTAGCCATCTAGGCATAATCAACAGAGGCATGAGGAACTCGACAGATCCAGCAAAGGAGAAACACTTCCGAGATTCTTGTAGCCTCGAGTGGCACTATTATCTACCGAAATGGGTGTCGGATTTGCGAAATAAGGTTGACCACTGTCGGTTGAGGCCTACACTTAGCCATCAAGGGTTGAGCCTTGGACAAATTGATTTGAGTGCCCTCAGACATGTCAACCATCTCCTCACCCACATTTTCCCAATCAAAGCACTGGATCAGTGACCGCAATGCCAACCCAACTGTACGAAGTGCTAAAACCTCCCCAGGACAACCATCTCTTGAGTCTTAACTACTCCTTCAAATCTCTCTGGCATGAACTTCCTCGGCTCTGTCCAATTCTTGCGGTCATTGTGTATGGCCCAAACATTCACCAGTAGCATAGTGCATCGCAGGGTGTGGAAGCCTCCTTCTGCACTCCTCTGAGTACTCATGGGGAAATAGTAATGGGCCTGGTGGGTACATACGCATTGTCTTGCTGATGATACTGCAGAAATAGGGAGATCAGATAAGTCTGATTCATCAATCAGACGACATCAACCCACTTGTAAGTCAATTTTGAGCTAGCCTTGTGTAAAACTTGGAGATTGTTCAATAGAAGTGACAGTGCCAACTCCATAGCCGCAACAGAAGTATCAATTCCTGAAGCAAATAGAACCTTTAGGTACAAATAAAACGAAATACTCCAGTTCTAGAGTAGCTCAACAGAAAAATGAAAAGACTTTTTCAATAGCTCAAAGTGTATACATTACCAAATTTGAAACCTTGATCTAAGACTCTTGACAAGGCATTTTCGAAAACAACCCAAAGCATTACACACAAAAACACCTTTCTCATTTCACATGGGGTTCCCAAAACCACCTCATTTCTCTCAGCACAGGATCGGATTCGGATGAAATCCGGCCTATTGACAGGCCTAATTTGACATTTCAATTTTGTTACATTATGAGCATGAGATGATGAAATACAAATTGGTTAACAAAATAGTTTACATTCCTGGAGATAATTGCCAATCGATAAACAACTACACATGCCATAGTGAGTGGGAACCTCATTGGTCATGCCCATGTGGAGAAGCTACACTGGTCGGTCTTCCAATCCTTTTAAAGAAAAAAAAAAAACAATTTGTCAACAAATACACTACACCATGTGCAGTCAGAAATTTTTGCTGACGCAAGACTGAACAAATGGACCGGCGGTAAAGCTCTTTATAAAGGAAATAGTCGTGCAGAGGTAAACAAAAGCCAAGTTCTAGACGTAGAACCACTTCCGATCTAGCCAAATTTGAAACCCATTTTGGTTCTCAAGCCAAGTTCTAGTCGGCATGAGGAACTTGACCGATTCTTCGAAGTAGAACCACTTCCGATCTTCACGTAGGCTTGAGAACCAAAATGGGTTTCAAATTTGTGAAAGAAGGTTGACCATTGTTGGACGAGGCCTACACTTAGCCATCAAGGGTTGAGCCTTGTGGAAGGTGAGTCTAATGCCTTCAGTCATGTCAACCATCTCCTTACCCGTTCTTTCCCAATCAAAGCACTGGATCAGTGACCCCAATGTCAGCCCAGCCATACGAAGTGCTAAACCCTCACCGGGACAAGCCCTCCTTCCTGACCCAAAAGGCACAAACATAAACCCATGTCTTGACCCCTCGACGCCTTCAAATCTCTCTGGCATGAACTTCCCCGGCTCCACCCATATCTTGGGGTCATTCTGTATGGCCCACATGTTCACCAGTAGCATAGTGCCACGTGGGATGGAAAAGCCTCCCACTGTGCAGTCCTCCGAGGACTCACGAGGCGCCAGTAATGGAGCTGCTGGGTACATCCGCAGTGTCTCGTTGATGATGCAGCGGAGATAAGGGAGGTCTGTGATATCTGATTCATCGATTAGACGGCCGTTACCAACTTGTATGTCAATTTCAGTTCGAGCCTTCTCTAAAACTTGGGGATTATTCAATAGAAGTGAAAGTGCCCATTCCATAGTCGCCCGTGAAGTATCTGTTCCGGTCACAAACAGAACCTACAGATACAAATTAAATGTACGTATTAGCTCAACATAAAAAAAGAGAAGAATTTTTCACCTGCTTAAACTCAATGCTGTAGGTATTTGAATCCACAATCTCAGTTTTTGACCAGGCATTTATAAAAACCAAGACAATAGGGTTTTCTCGCTCCACATGAACTAAAATGATTTTCTGGTCAATGTCATGACCAAACATCACACGAACGGAATAGTATACTATCTTACACTTTGGTACCATATTTCTATGTTTCGACATGTTCCTTTTCTTTTTCTTTTGTGCATGGGGGAATATACTACGTCAGTCGTCAGGATTTCGTATCAATATAACATGTTGAAATAGCAGCCATTCTTTCCGATTCCCATATATTTTGCCCAATAATATCCGCTGCCATAGCATGTGAACCCAAGGGATTGGATCGAAGGAGGAATGGGGTGTGTCTGCTGGAATTTGTTCTGAAGCTTAATTTGTACGGCAGAAACTAACATCATACTAAAACTGGGATCAACTAACTCTCTAACAGACTACCATATTCCAACAGATAGATCATGATCCATATTCTGATGAAACATTGACGAAACAATTACAATCTCATAACTTTACATGATATTCTGGGTCCGTTTTGCAATAGTTAAATTCAGGGAATCAATCATGAAAACTTGTCTACTATTATCGGAGCACCGCCTCGTGGTGCTCCAAAGCCTTTCTTCACTAGATATGAGTGTGATGGTGTTCCATGGCCCTTATCCACCACGCAATCGTGTGATGGAGAAGGGTCTGGGAGCACCATGTGGCGGTGCTCCAGGAGCACTGTAATCACTCATCAATCACAGAATTTATCTTTTTTATCAATTATCAAATTGGGGCCTAGAAGACATATGTTTCTTCTATATATGGTGGGGCTAATAAAGAAAAAAGTTAGCCGTCTTATTTTGTTTGAAAATGAGACTAGAGTGGGATCCACTTTGTTAGGAAGATGAGTCAGAGAAATAACAAGAATATTTCTACTTTATCAATCCTTGGAGAGATGCTTCCCTAATATACCGATTTCAAACATTAGTGTTTTAATGACATATCACATATAGCACGCGCCATCCAAATGGGGCAAGTAGAAAATGATGTAATGCTGTAATAGTATATAGAATAATTATCCTCTTTTAAAGGATGTTAGTTGCTGAAGTGGTTAGTTGATCAAAAAATGTTGCTGAAGAGGTTAGAGCTTTGGGTTGCACATATAAGTTCTTGGCTTCAAACCCATAGGGCCATCAAGTTTTACAAGTTGGAAAACACACTCTTCTTCTTCTTCTTTTTTTATGGCAAAATTGCTTCCAGAAATATCTGCCAGTAAGATAGTAGACCAGAATGAACGAAATTAGAGCGGGGATTCTTACCTTCATGATGCCTCTGATCATCTGATCTGTGTAATACTCAGGCTCCGATTCTTGCAGTGTCAACAACATCTCAACCATCGTCTTCTTTCCTTCCACCTCACCACCACCACTACCACCCCACATTCTTCTCCGATTGTCTTCTATCAATTCCTGCACAAACACATCTCTTTTCTCCTTCAATGCCATCAACTTCTTCTCAAAGCCTCCCACTCCAACCCACCTCAAAATGGGCAAGAAATCCCCCATATTTGCCCCTTCACTTCGGAATAGCTCCTCCACCTTCACCGCATCCTCGCCGTCATATCTGTTGGGGATTTAGACACGATTTAATCATAATATAGTCAGAAAGCGCACACAGAGCATAGATACTCACTTGAAACAAAAACGAAAAAACCAATTTGACAAAGTAGCTAGTATTCATGACATCTGCACCATTGTTCTTACAACTATATTCGGCTCTGATAATTTTTGACCGTCAAGTACACTCATAAATCTCCCTGACGGGTAGAACAAAGATCGATAGAGGATCTCCAACCAATTATATCAAATTTGATAAGTTGGCATCTGCAATAATTCCACCAAAATTGTAAATTACTTAAAGTGGTATTTAACATTTCTCTTCTCATGTCAAATTTGCCATGTGACAAACTTAGATGTTACTTAAATTTTTCTTTAAAAGTGTTTTGAATTTGACCTATTAATTAGTTGGAGTACGTAATTTTTAAAGCTGTTAAATTGGACGTGATTTTCCAAAATACATTTGAAGCCAATATTGGAGTTGCTTTTAAGTAAAATAAAAAGAGAGGAGATTCATAACTGAATCAACCAGAGATATGGATCATCTTACATTAATATGACTCAATGCGCTTTTCGTAATAGACATCTCACGTGAAAAACAAATTAAGTTTGCCCATTCGAGGGTTTTTTCTATGCTCACTTTGATGATTGAACACTTTCATATTTTACACCTCCATGGACCATAAACATGACAAAAATTATACTGAGAGATTATCTAGCAACGTGATAACAGAGAACATTTATATTGGGAAAAAAAACCCCTCTTGACACTTTATCAAATTTATATACATGGAGATAAATCTTGTAGCGTTATGTGTTGATTGATGTTCACATGAATTTTGACTTAGTCTCGATGAGCTCCATCATATATAAACCATTCCAATCATGAAAATAGGTACGATAAAGACACATAAATGAAGAAAACATACCGATCAATCCTAAAAAGCATTTGGACCAGGGGGTCAATCCTAAAAAAACGATTGGGCCCAGGGGGGTCAATCCTAAAAAGCGATAAGGACCAGGGGGCCTCGCAGCACAACAGGTTGTTGTGCCTGGGGGGTGCTGCGTGCTGCTGTGCCTTGTTTGTAGGCCCACCCTGGTCTCGCTCCCATGATCGGAAGCGTTCGCTTTGTAGAGCTCGTCGAGGAGAACAACTATGCGAAAAATAAGCTTAATTGGATATCATTAAGTGCCTAATCGAAATCTTTTTATCTTGACAAGGATGGATCCGAAACACTGGATCAAATCCACTGTAACCCTTGGACGTACTTAATGATATCCAATTAAATTAATTTTTTGCATAGTTGTTCTAATTGACGAGCTCTACAAAATGAACACTTCCGATCATCGGAACGAGACCTGGGTGGACCCACAAACGAGGCACAGCAGCACGCTGCTGCCCCCTTGGGGGGCACCCCCCTCCCCCCCTGTGCCCTAGCACCTCCTTTGGATGGTGAGAAAGAAGGAGAAAAGAAAGGAGAAGAGCCACTTAAAACATTTTCTCTTTGTACTTTTCTTTTTATTTCTCACCAAAATGTTCAATCCAAATGGATAATTTCTTAAGAAAGCACAATCTTTTCATTTCTTTCTTTCCTCTGAAATCACTCCATCCAAAGGGGGCCTAGGTGTTGTTCTAGCTCGAAAACATGATTTGAACCATTTACTTTGTAGACTTTGATGCGTACAACAGCCCCGTAAAAAATCAAGTTTATCAGAGATATCTAGATCCAATAAACAAATCACATTTTTCTTAAGCAAATGAACAGGGTAGATGCTGGCGTCTAAATCTAAACAATGAACGGTTCAAATGACATTTCCCAACTTCGGATGAAAATGGAGAGCACAGCAGACATGACTATTCAACAGCCTGCTGTGCCCCTGTTTTTTTTTTTTTTTTTTATCCGCTGCTGTGCCCCTGTTTGATCTCAAGTAGAGAGCGGCCCCCTGATCCAAGACAGGACTATTCCTTTTAAAATCATCAACAAATTGACACCTAAATCAAGCAATACCTTTTTCCGGCTATCATCCTCATCATCACATTCAGAACCATCTCGAAGAGAAAAGCCTTCATATCCACCGCCTGATCTCCGCCAATCCGCCACAGCCGGCGGAGCAACAACCTGACCTCGTCGGCGCGTAAGCCTCCGAGCAGTTGGAGGCTGTGGGACGAGAGGATCTCGACGGAGCAGATGCGGCGGAGCTTCCGCCAGTTCTCGCCGTACGGGGCCCACGCCATGGTGGTGTAGCCGTCGCCTACGACTTTCCCGGCGAGGAGACGCGGGCGGCTGGCGAATACAACGTCGTTTCTGCCGAAGCATTCTTCCGCAGCGGACGGAGAAGAGATCAGAAGGACTGGACGGGAGCCGAAGTAGAGGAGGAGCACCGGGCCGAAATGGGCCGAGATGTCGGATAAGGCCCGTTGGAGGGGCTTTCTGAAGAGGTAGAGGTGGCCGAGTATGGGTAGGGCCGGGAAAGGGCTTGGTGGGAGGTTTCTGATCTTGTTACGGCAGTGTCTGGTGAAAGTGTACAAGGCTACAAGTAGAGCAAAGCAGAGGAGGTATTGAGCAGCAGCCATAGTTTGGTCAACTAGAGGGAAAAATGGTGGAGGTGATAATTTAGTACTCCTTCTAAATAACTATAAATTTTTTGTCTTATAAAATTCATCAAAATTTATCCTATCAAACAAGATTCATAATACATATATAAATTATTGTAAATTGAAAAATATTGACAGTTTTTAAGATCTCCGTAATAGGGAAAGTGAATTTTCATTTAGGAAGGAAGGGAGTATTAGCGATGCATATAAAAATTCAAAGAGAGAATCTTGCCTTGATGTTTGAGTTGTATGGTAGTTCAATTACTGACATTACAAATAAGCATGAACACAATGTTGAATTGATGGAAGAGACAAGAAGCCCATGGACGCCACAAAACGCTGCCAATGCCAGTGTCGGCTTTCAATTTTGGCGTTGAAAAGTGTTGGGAGGCAGTGCATGATTTAGTAATGGAAAATACATTTGATAAAGTCTAAACCCAAAGGCAAAACAGTGAGAGATAGTAATATAAAATTATGTAGTCACGTTCAAATTTTGAACAAATTTTGGGCATGATGCGTAGCCCCCTTGAATTTAGGGAATGGCAGTGTGAACAACAAATTATTCGGTTCACGCTTCATTTTTCTACGCCAATACATATTTCTACCCCTAGAAAACATTTATTTGAGTTTCCAGCGATGGTTTTCCTGTATGGGTTAACATTTTTCTGGTAAACTATAGTACTATGTTTATATATATAGATATTCCTAAAGAAGAGAGCAGTGCATGATTTTCGTAACAGACATCCCACTTAAACCCAAAGGCAAAACAGTTATAGATAGTAGTATAAAATTATGTAGTCAAAGTCAAATTCTGAACAGCAAATTATGGGCATGATGCGTATAGCCCCCTCGGATTTAGGGAATGGCGGTTTGAACAACAAATTTTTCGGTTCATGCTTCATTATAACAATAGACGGCTAGAGATTGGTTGTGTTTCTTCTTGTGTTTTTTTCTCGTGCACGTAGCACTGTTGTACTGTTGTATTTCTATCCCTAGAAAACATGTACTATTTGAGTTTCCAGTGATGGTTTTCCTGTATGGGTTAACATTTTTCTGGTAAAATATAGTATAGGTTTATGTAGATATACACAAAGGCAATACATAAATATAATTCCTAAAGAAGAGTGCGAAAGATCAATTGGGGTTTGTGCAAAGATCTCGAATTGGGTAAGAGGACCACCAACTTGTGCAGCATAAAAATAGAAAGAGTGTGCAAGAGAGAATAATAATGGTGAAAGCATATAGGCCAGGGCAGCGGTATGGTGCTCGGTTTATTCGGAGAACACACTGCGAGAGAGGAACAATCGTTTCTAGAAGGGAAAATGATCTTAAATGGGTGCACCGTGCGCCATTTGTTCCAAGTTCTAGACCTCTAGGCATAACCGACAGAGTCATGTAGAACTCGACAGATCCAGCAAAGAAGAAACGAGTTTCTTGTAGCCTCGAGAGGCAATCTTGTCCCAAAATGGGTTTCAGATTTGCGAAAGCAGGTTGACCATTGTCGGTTGAGGCCGACACTTAGCCATCAAGGCTTGAGCCTTGTGCAAGGTGAGTCCACTGCCTTCGGTCATGTCAACCATCTCCTGACTCGCACTTTCCCAATCAAAACACTGGATCATTGACTCCAATGCCAGCCCAAATCCTGGGGTCATTCAGTATCGCCCACATGTTAACTAGTAGCATAGTGAAGCTTGGGATGCGAAAGCCTCCCACTGCGCATCCTTTGAGGATTCGCGAGACAAGAGTAATGGGGCTGCTGGGTACATCCGCATTGTCTCGTTGATGATGCAGTGGAGATAAGGGAGGTCTGTGGAGTATCTGATTCAGCAATTAGACGGTGGTGACCAACCCGTTTGTCAATTTCAGCTCGAGCCTTCTCCAAAACTTGGGGATTGTTCAATAGCAGTGAAAGTGCCCATTCCATAGTCGCCAGTGAACTAGTGAAGTATGTGTTCCCGCCACAAACAAAACCGACAGAAATAAAATAAACGGAAATATTAGCCAAAAAAAAAGTTGCTGAAGTGGTTAACTCCTCCACCTTCACCACATCCTCGCCATCGTATCTGTTCAGGATTTAGACATGATTTAATCAGAATATAGTCAGAAAGCGCAAGTCGAATATCTAGATACTCTCACTTAAAGCGAAAACGAAAAACCAATTGGACAAAGTAGCATAAAGAACTTAGTATTCATGACATTGGCACCATTGTTCTTACAACTATATTCGGCTCTGATAATTTTTTTACCATCAAGTACAACTTTGAGATACAACTCATAAATCTTCCTAATGGGTAGAAGAAAGATCGATAGAGGATCTCCGACCAATTATATCAAATTTGATAAGGTGACATCTGAAATAATTCCACAAAAATTATAAATTACTTAAGGGGTATTTGACATTTCTCTTCTCATGTCAAATTTTCCATGTGACAAACTAAGATGTTAAATTTTTCTTTAAGGTGTTTTAAATTTGTCCTATTAATCAGTTGGAGTACGTAATTTTTAAAGCCATTAAATTGGCACGTGATTTTCTAAAATACATCTGACATCTCTAAATTTGAAGCCAATATTGGAGTTGTTTTTAAGTAAAATAAAAAGAGAGGAAGAGATTCATTACTGAATTAACCAGAGGTATGGATCATCTTACATTAATAGGACTCAATGCACTTTTCGTAACAGACATTTCACTTAAAAAACAAATTGAGTTTATGATCACTTTGATGATTGAACACTTTCAAGTTTTGCACCTCGATGGACCATAACCATGCCAAAAATTATACTGATAGAATATCTAGCAAATACCCCTTAAATAAACCCTCATGACACTCTATCAAATTTATATTCATGGAGATAAATCTTGTAGCGGTTATGTGTTGATGGTTATTCACATGAATTTTGACTTAGTCTCGATGAGCTCCATCATATATAAAACCATTCCGATCATGAAAATAGGTACGATAAAGGCACACAAATGAAGTAAACATACTTATCAATCCTAAAAAGCGATTGGGACCAGGGGGTCAATCATAAAAAGCGGTTGGGACTAGGGGGGCCCCTGCGTAGCACAACAGGTTTTTTTTTTTTTTTTTAACGGAGAAAAGAAGTTTTATTAATCTTTGAAGAATTACAAAGACTAAAAAGACAAGAAGGAAGCAACAAGTGTCTATCCAAGACCTAAACCTTGATTGGTAAGTTGCCAACAATGACGTGCCGTAGCAGAGTCCAGCTCCTCTTCAATCCAAAGGGAATTGGAGGATCTGCCAATTCCATTTCAATGGTCAAGATTATCCTAATAACTCAAGTCCCAAAGCTCATATGGTATTAGATAGTATAAGTTTTTTTTGTACTTCTCTTTTATTTATTTTTGAACACTTACGTATTTATATATAAGTTTGTCTCTTTTTGATTTATACATATGTAATTTGGGTTAGACCATAATAGATTTAATTCCTCGCCCTTGCCCTGTTGCCCCATTTGGCCAGGTGTACCTGTCTTGTTTTTCTTGAAAAAACCCCGGCGACTAGCTCCCCGCTCCGGCGAACCCTCCAACATCCACCCGCAACTGTCCCCGTGGTCTCTCTCTCACCTCGTTGAGTGTGGACTATTGAAATTGTTAACGTGTGGGGCATTTTGGGAATACTTCCAGCACTCAAGAAAATCAAGATGGTCCCCAAAGTACTTATACAAACAGCTCCTTCCGTAAAGAATACTTCAAACTCCACAACAAGAGTTATGAATTTTTGGTGCTATTCTCGAATTTTGATGCTTCAACTTTTTTATGATTGTCAAGAAAAAGAGAGAAACTTATTCACGGATTGTGCAATCAATGGTTGAGATTCGTTTTCAATTTTAACCAGTCACAATTAATTGTTATCGGTCACAATTGATTTTCAATCCGGACCATACAAAAACACTTTGGACGCCCGCGATTAGCCTTCGTAAAACCTTCTTTGCACAATGTTCCGCAGATAAGATTTGCTGCAAAAAAAATATTTACCATAGAAGATTGAAGAGACGCTGGGAAGAAGGCATCATTGTTGCAAATACAATTTATGCGCACCTCAATTAATTCTGAGACCTGAAGTTAACGGAAAAAAAAAACCTCCAGTGATCTCATGTGTGCGCCACATTGAACTTATGCCGGCTATCGATGCATTTGATTTAAAAAGACCGGTAGATTATCTTATAGTGGAAAGAAAAGACTTGTATGAATGGCCATTGATTCAGTTCCCACGAAAAAAAAAACCCATTGATTAGTCCACATGTTCATACATAAGCTTGTATGTGTAATGATCCTGATTTTTTATAAATAAAAATTTCGTTAAATATTTAAATTTTATTTTAACTACCTGAAATTTGCTTTTAAAATTCCTTTTTAATTTCTAATAATCCGTCATAATTAGATTTGAGATTTATAAAATTATATCTTTTCATCCTGGACAATTTAGTCATTTTTTAAAGACAGGTATGCTTATAGAAGCACTTGTATATTTTCATAGTGAATAAAATAAAATCTTTAAATTGTATTTCTTGGCTAAAAATCCCACTTGACAAGTAGAATTGGTTTTCAACCGATTAGTTAAAGAAACCTAAGTACCCATTCAACCTAGTTACATTCTCCTAACCCTAGATGATCCTTATGAACCTTTCCAACTCTATTGAACCTTTTGGACTAAAGGAAGTCATCATTATGCTACTTAATGTAGTAATTATTATACTTACATGTTTAGTCACTTCAAGACCTTACTTCTCATCATTACCTCTTTATCCATTGGACAATAGTTTATAGGAAAAATTTTATCGCTTGAGTAATAACAATAAGACTTGCCAATGATTACATAGATTTGACAAGTTAATCATTAGAATCCTTCATCATGACCTAGACTTGCCATGCATGCAAATCTAAGACTAATAGCCTTAAACCTAATAGTCACCCTCCAAGGCTTACTTTCCTAGATTTCTCTCTCTCTCTCTCTCTCTCTCTCTCTCTCTCTCTCTCTCTCTCTCTCTCTCTCTCTCTCTCTCTCTCTATATATATATATATATATATATATATATATATATATATATATGTATAAGATATACATAGTACTAGAGAGAGAGCCGAGAGGGAGAGAGGAGAGAGAGGTCGATAAAGTGAGAGGGAGAGAGAGTGAGTGTGCATGTGTTGGAACACTTTAGCAAGCTATCTCTTTTAGCCAACCTCACACTCAATCTAAGTACAATTAGATAACTCATTTTTAGGCTTCTTTAAACATAAACATAGCCAATCATTTTCTTCTTCCTTGCAAGTAAACCCTCCTAGGACAAGACAAGGCCAAAACCCTTCATGATAACCTAGATTTTGAACCTAGAATTGGATTGACAAGTGAAGGAAGGCTATGGATTTGATTTGACAACACAATGGAACAAAAAAATGAAAGAAATAAAAGAGCGAGGGGGGGGGGGGCGGATAAGGCGAGGGAGAGGGAGTCAAATTTTTTCTATAAATAAGACCTTTGTCCAAGCATTCAACTCACATTTTCAAGCCTTCAACTTCTCTTTCTAGAAATTCTTGTGTTCTTAATTTGTTCTTGCTTGTTCTTGAGTTCTTCAAGAAACTCATACAAGGCCGCCACTAAATCACCACTCGACCACCCTCTCAATCTAAAAAGTTTAGTAGTATAGTCAAGAACTAGTTTCGAAAGAAACCCTTCTCTTTCGAATCTATCGTAAGCTAACCGTAGGAAGTCACTCCGTCCGATAGTCGACTTACTTTTTCGTAGCTGCCCTACCGCCAAGAAGAACGATAAAATACCTCTACTCACTTACTCTAAGTATGCGTAGTATTTTTCTTGTCCATTAAACTCTAGGTATATTATGATGCTTATATGTTGTAATGCATAAGAATTTGAAAGATGTTTTACTATAGTTTTGAAAAGAAAGGGGAGTATGTGAGCGGATAAGGAGAGGGAGAGGGAGTCAAAATTTTGCTATAAATAGGACATTTGTGATGAGCACTCAATATTGCTGATATTTGGTGCGACTAGTCCCGTTTTTTGTTGTTTTAACTTGCGTTTATTTAGCTTTTATTTGATACTGCACGTAAGGTAGGTTTTTGTGTGTTTCAGGTAATTCGTGCAAATAAGGTGCATTTCAACGCTATGGATGGCTCAAGTGCTTCCAAGTACCCGAAGGCCCTGTCGGCCCCTTAAAATCTGTCTAAGTATGGAAAAATGACTTTCTGAAAAAGTATCAATTTTCGAGATAAAAAATGGCGGTAATTGATCTTTGAATTTTTCTAAGAGTAACTACAAAGTTACAAGGTTTTATTTGAAGAGCAAGGTCATGTTTTGATCCATTTTCTCTTGAGAAAAATGTGCAGTTTTTCATTTTGTACTAAAAGTGGGGGGTTGACATTTTGATTTAAATGGAATCTTGAAATTCTGGTAATGCCATTGTTTCCAAATGGGGGGTACTTTCTTATTTTCATTAAATAAATTAAAGTAAAGGAAAGGTAAAAGAAAGGTTTAAAATGTAGCATTTACTTAAGTTTAGAGAATGAAAATAAGATGCTGAAGAGCTATGAAGTGCTGAGAGCTATTTGCTGAAGCTGAAGCCAACTTGAAATCTGCAGTTTTGAAGATTGTTATCGATAACTCCCAAGATGGTATCGATACCATTTGTTCCATCTTGGTCCAGAAGTTGTCTAGATCCGAGGGTAGCGATACCTTTCTCATATGTTATCGATACCATGCTTCTCCGGGGGAATATTTGAAGGATGTTATCGATACCTTTGCTTATGGTATCGATAACTTTTGTCTCCTGCAGATATTTTTACTGCTTTTTGGACTTTCCATTTATGGAATACTTGCCACTTTTGGCAAGTTCAGGGATATTTTGTGGAGAGAAAATGCTGAGTTGTATAAATACTCTTCTCTCTCTCTCTCTCTTAAAGAAGTAAGTAGTTAGCTTAGGATAGTCTTTCTCCATTGTTGTGCTTTCAAGCTTTTGTCTTTAATTTGTCAAGAACTCAAGTAAGTATTTGGTTTCGTTTAATTTGTCGTGTATTAATGTTGTAGCTACCGACTAGATTCTTCTTTAAATCAAGTTTATTTTCATTTCTATCGGTTAATCATGTTTTCTTCCTTTAGCATGTTTTCTAGTCTTTTCCTTAGGTGTGAGTAGTCATTTAGGCTTGGCCATGGGGTGAATAACGCTTCGCGACTTTGGTTAATCTTGCCTTTCTCAACTTAAGACTTGAGGTTTGGTTTGGAAATGTGAGTGGTTCGCCTTTTATGTAACAAAACTTGTCGATGTTAACCTCCGATGATCATATGCTCGCTCATATGGTTCCGTGAGCTATGTCTCGACTCGTGTTTGCCAGAAGAACCAAAGAACTTGCTCGCTTTTCAAACCATGCTTCTAGTTCTTGACCTTGATATTTAGTTTGAATGCAAGTCTTGGCGTTGTTAATCTCCGGTGATCATGTGCTCGCTCACATGGTTCCGAGAGCTATGTCACGCCTTGTGTTAAGCTTGTTGTTCAAACTCTATGTTAAGTCTAACCATTTTCATAGCTAAATCTTCCGGTTGATAGCCTATGCCGTGCGATTCAACCGTGTTTTCGTTGAGAATTGTTGGATGGCCTAAGTTACGGGCGTTAGTAACTCCATTGCCTTGCCGCCTTTAATTCTTAGTCCAAACTCTTTTTCTAGTCATTTTCATAAGGGCAATTCTCACATTTCAAAGGAAAACTAAAAGTTGGCCGCCTAAACGCCGGAAACCCTTACATCTACAATCCAAACAAGCTATATTCGAACTCCCTGTGGATCGACTCGGACTTTCTCGCTATACTATGCAAATCTTTAGTTGTAGTCCGGTTAATAAATAATTGAATTTGACGGCCGTTTGGTAAACTTCAACGACTACCGAATTGGGTCGCACCAATTTGTCCAAGCATTCAACTCACACCTTCAAGCCTTCAATTTCTCTCTCTAGAAATTCTTGTGTTCTTACTTTGTTCTTGCTTGTTCTTGAGTTCTTCTTGAGTTCTTTAAGAAACTCATGCAAGGTCGCCACTAAACCACCACTCAACCACCCTCTCAATCTAAAAAGTTTAGTAGTATAGTCAAGAACTAGTTTCGAGAGAAACCCTTCTCTTTCGAAGCTATCGTAAGCTTACCGTAGGAAGTCACTCCATCCGATAGTCGACTTACTTTTCTGTAGCTGCCCTACCGCCAAGAAGAACGGTAGAATATCTCTACTCACTGACTCTAAGTATACATAGTATTTTTCTTGTCCATTAAACTCTAGGTATATTATGATGCTTATATGTTGTAATGCATAAAAACTTGAAAGATGTTTTACTAAAGTTTTGAAAAGGAAGGGGAGTATGTGAGCGGATAAGGAGAGGGATAGGGAGTCAAAATTTTGCTATAAATAGGACCCTTGTCCAAGCCTTCAACTTCTCTCTCTAGAAATTCTTGTGTTCTTACTTTGTTTTTGCTTGTTCTTGAGTTCTTCAAGAAACTCATACAAGACCGCCACTAAACCACCACTCGACCACCCTCTCAATCTAAAAAGTTTAGTAGTATAGTCAAGAACTAGTTTCGAGAGTAACCTTTCTCTTTCGAAGCTATCGTAAACTTACCGTAGGAAGTCACTCCGTTCGATAGTCGACTTACTTTTCCGTAGCTGACCTACCGCCAAGAAGAAGGGTAGAATACCTCTACTCACTGACTCTAAGTATATGTAGTATTTTTCTTGTCCATTAAACTCTAGGTATATTATGATGCTTATATGTTGTAATGCATAAGAACTTGAAAGATGTTTTACTAAAGTTTTGAAAAGAAAGGGGAGTATGTGAATAACTCGACTTTATTTTTCGAAAAAACACATGTTTTGAACTTCCCTAAAAAAAAGAAAGAACAGATTTTGGAAGTATTAACTTGATTGGAAGTATTCATATTTTGATCTTAAGGATGAGTATGAGCATGTATACATGATTATTTGGATTACTTGTTTGATGTGTGATAAAGCATAAATGGTATCCACTCCAAAGATGTTCGTACATGTGGCGTTATGCTTTAAGTGGTGATTTGAGCATGATTAGATGATATAGAGTTGGATGATCTTGCTAGTTTAGTCATTTCAAGATTACAATGAATGATTTATGTGTCCTTATGTGAAAAGTCCTACCGCGGAGTCTATGCATGAAACGTGATATGGAAATTGAAAAAGTTAGAAAAATGACATCTAGAGTGTGTTAAAGACCAGGTGTGATTTTTGAAACCATAATGTGGCCGGACTTGCCCTTTGTGTGGTGTGTGTGTGTGTGTGTGTAATAAAATGTTTTTTGAAAACCCAATAGGAATCCGGAGCGGCGGAACCATTGTGGTATACTTGGGAACCCGGAGCGGCGGAACCGAGGGATGAATTATGATTTGGTTATCCGCGAAAAGAAGCCAACGCAATTGTTTTAATGATTTTCGAAAATCCAAATGGGAACCTGGACTGGCGAAACCATTGTGGGTTACTCGAAAACTCGGAGCAGCGGAACCGAGGGTTTGAATTGTGGATTGGTTATCCATGGAGAGGAGGTAATGCCAAATTCAATGTTTTGTGTGCCAATAGGAACCCAAAGCGGCAGAACCATTGTGAGAATACTCAAAAACCCAGAGCGGCGGAATCGAGGCTGGGTGTGTTAAAAATGCTTTTCGAAATGTTGATTTGTTAAAGTGAAAACGAGACACAGTCTATGATGAGTCGTGTAGGAGAAACTCAGATATCACAGATACCAACATTAGATTAAGGAATGTGGATGTGTCATTGTTATTTGAATGTATGTGCTATGTGACTTGCTACTTGTAAGCTAAGGGTTAGTGGGTATAGAATTATTCTGCTGAGCTCTTGTAGCTCATGGTGTTACCTCTGGTGATCCTAACATATTATACTGGTGGCGATACTGGTATAATGTGTCAGACTTTATAGATGAATAGAGTGAGTTGTACACCTTGAAGGCTTTCAGAGCCGAGGAGCTGTCTAGGATGGATGAGCAAGAGGAGCAGTAGTTAGAACTCTAGTTTCCCTCCTTTTGTTCAATAAATGTACTTTTGAAAGAATTATGCTGTATTAATGAGTCAGACTCTATTTAGATTATTAATAAAACTTTTTATTTAACGTTTCCAAAATTCAGGGCGTTACAGTATGATTAACCCACAAAAAAACTAGGTCGTCGTTGAGGTTGCTTGTCCACAATGCCAAAGGACCAATGGTGACATGGTTTTCCCATATTTTGTTTCAACTTTGGATTAAGCATCTTGAATAATGTACATTTAGGCTTTGTTTGATAAAGTTTTTGTTTTTTGTTTTTTGTTTTTGTTTTCAATATTTTTGGAAACAAACACCATAAATATATGTTTGTGTTACCGTTTTTATTTACAAAATACACAATCAATTCCACTAGTTTACGGAAATTTTAGAAACACAAAAATTGCGTTTTCATTTGTTTTGAAAACACTTTTGACAGCCCAAAAAATAAATAAATAAAAACTATTATGATCACCAAACTTATTTTTTGTTTTTATTTTTCAATAAATATGCAAAAATTCATTTCTTGGTTTTCATAAACGGAAAAAGAAAATAAAAAACTAGTAACTCTACCCAGCACAGCCTTAATGATTTAAAAGTAAAGAACTAGTTTAATATTACTATCCATGTTACTTAATTGATATGAATAAACTAAATGATTAAAAAGTAAAGAAGTGAAATATCATTTGACATGAATAAACTAGGGCGCTGCTATTCGCAGCCCTTTATTTTCTCCTAGAGCCCATTACATTTCTGTAAATGGTTATTGAAAATCATATATAACATTTCGGTAAATATCTGTTGAAAACAAGATTATATTTCGGTAACTACATATCGAAAATATGTTCAACTTTCGTTAAACAACTGCCGAACATACATTTTCGGTAAATAACTGTTGAAAAAAATATTGTATTTCGGTAATTGGATACTGAAAATATATCTCACTTTTAGTAACTAACTGTCGAGTATAATTAGAAATTTTTAACGGGCTGTGGGAGAAAATAAAGAGCTGCGAATAGCAGCACCCATAAACTAAATGGGAGTTCAATCTCCTTTACATATAAAATTACAATATCAGACCAGCCCGTCCTTGTGTCGTGCTCATGCCTTTTCCGCGTCCTTCCTTCTCTTGTGTGATGTTTATGCTGAACCATGCCCGTGCCATGCTCGTCCCGTATGCCCCAAAATGGCAACGCATCCCAGCCCACATAAAGTATGAGGATATGTGTCGTGCTGAGTTTGCCAACCTTTAAACATGTTGCGCTCGCGCCAACTTGGTAGGGCTGGCCCCGTTGTTTGGGTTACCCGAGACCGATTTCCCCCACTATTAAGTAAGCAAATAAAGGCATAAATTTCCTTTCCCCCCAACCCCCAACCAAAAAAAGAAAAAAAAACCTACGCTACATTGTGTTTTTAACTTGAATTACATCAAAATATCAAAATGTAACCCCAGTTATAGTGTTTTATGATTAGCATGATTCGATATAAAGAAAATAACTTCTCGTTATATTTTTGGATACAAAATTTTCAACTAAATCATCCTATTTTAACATATCAAAGTACTCATTTAATTTTCGATTGAGATCATAGCCAATCTACTCATTCTCTCTTGTGACATTGTAGTCTGAAGGCAAGTTTTTATCAACTTCAACTTAGAAAAACTACACTTTGCCAAAGCATCTGTACACAGTCGGTATAGTCAATAAAATTTGATAAGCAAATCATATATACTACTATTTGGAAACCACCATGTTCCCAATACATAAGGCCCGATAAAATAAAAGATGTCAATCAATTTTGTTATTTCTCTCGGCAACATTATTTTCCCCATAAGTTTTTCGATCTGTGAAGTTCAGTGATTTCTATTGCGGGACATTCTAGCCCTCAAATATTTCTAAGTACCATATATTCATAACAGGTTGGGATAAAATTGAAATTTAAAGTGGGGTAAATAAGGAAATTTTGGGTGTAAACTACAAATATCACTATTTCTTTTGGTTGGGTTTATAATTTTTTTTCGTTGTTGAGTTTACAAGTTTTTTTTTTTTTTTTTCCCATGCATGATGGATGGTTGCCCAAGCCCTTGGGGCTTACCCACTTGACACCTTATTTCCCGGGTTTCCCAAAAAAAATAAATAAATAACATGACCGAAAGTGTTAGAATTCAGGACACTCGGTCCATAAAAAAGTCCGGAAAATAAATGGATGGTCTAGATTTACTGACCATCCAAACTTTCATAGATCGGGTGTTTTGGACCGTACAAGTCTCAAAACATGACTAGTGTAGTGATGCAAACAAGACGTGTAGATTTTAAACTTGTAAAATATTAGCAGTGGATTAGTCCACCTGGTCAAAAGGCTTGTAGGATTTAGTCCACAAAACTAGGCCGTGGCCTGATGTTGACTACGTCCACAATGTCAGAAAACTTGACCATGCATGTTTACAATCCTTGTCTATCCCCCACCAAAAGTCCATGGCGTAAACTTGTTGCAACTTACAAGCTTAAGTTCCCATCTCCGTAGCCTTAACTTCTCAATTCCTGCTCTTCTTAATCCTACCTCCATTTCAACCTCAAATCGAAAAACCCAGGTGATCAAACATGGGTTTTTCCTTCCTCACCAACACGATTCTTCAAATCGCCATTTTAGCAGTTCTGATCACTGCTTCCAAAAGCTTAGTTCATGGAGCAGAGACTCCCAAACTGAGCATCATCACAGACAAGGAGGCTTTGATCTCGTTCAAGTCCAGTATTGATCCAGAAACACTTGGACCTCTACTCACTTGGGACCAGACCCTGTCGCCCTGCAACTGGACCGGAGTCTGGTGCAACGACAAAGTTGGCGCAAGAGTGGTCAAGCTCTATCTTGCTGGCATTGGGCTTAAAGGTTCCATAAGCCCACACATTGGCAATCTGTCATTTCTCAGATCACTTCAACTACAAAACAACCAGCTGATGGGAACATTTCCTGATATAAGTCGTTGCACGGAGCTTGAGATCCTTGACTTGGAGAAGAATGAGATTGCAGGGAGAATCCCTGAAGAGCTCGGTTATCTTGCCAAGCTCCAAGTTTTGAACTTGGGAAGAAATCTTCTTTTTGGTTCAATTCCACCATCCCTAGCCAATCTCTCGTCACTCATCAGTTTAAATTTAGGCACCAACAGACTGGGTGGCCTGATACCAAGCGACTTGTCGCGTCTTTGGAAATTGGAGCAACTTGATCTCACCAGCAACAATCTAACGGGTACGGTTCCTCCATCCATATACAACATGTCTTCGCTTGTTCAATTGGCCTTAGCTTCCAATGATTTATGGGGTATAATTCCGTACAATGTTGGAGATACACTCCTAAATCTTCTAAATTTTAAGTTTGCATCAATAAATTCTCAGGAACCATTCCTGGGTCTCTGCACAACCTCACGAGGATACAAGTCATTCGCATGGCGCACAATCTCTTGCATGGAACGGTGCCACCGGGATTAGGAAATCTTCCAGAGCTCCAAATGTACAACATTGGGTTCAATAGGATTGTTGGCGTTGGGGACAATGGTTTAGATTTTCTCACTAGTCTGACAAATAGTACCCGTCTAAACTTCCTTGCTGTTGACGGAAATCTTCTAGAGGGAGTAATTCCAGAATCCATTGGCAATCTTTCGAAGGTTCTTTCGAAATTATATATGGGAGGAAATCGCATTCATGGTGGGATACCGGCCTCAATTGGGCATCTGAGTGGTTTGAGGTTGCTAAGTTTGAGCTACAACTCAATATCATTTGACATTCCTCAAGAAATAGGCCACTTGGAGGAACTTTCGATTTTGGCATTGGCTGGAAATAATCTCTCTGGTAAGATTCCGGCTTCCGTCGGTAGTCTCAAAAACCTGTTTAACATAGATTTATCAGGAAATGAATTGGAGGGTACCATACCGACTAGTTTTGAAAATTTCCAAACGTTGCTTTCACTAGATTTATCTTGTAATAAGCTCAATGGAAGCATACCCAAAGAAATTCTCAATCTTCGTAGTCTAAGCAATCATCTTGATCTCTCCAATAATTTGCTGACCGGACCTTTGCCTCAAGAAATCGGGACACTGGATAGTTTAGTCACGGTTGACCTATCAAACAACGGTTTATCAGAAACCATACCCGACTCAATCGGCGGCTGTGAAAGCTTGGAGAAGTTGCTCATGGCAAATAACATGTTCACAGGCCCTATTCCAGATAGTTTAAGTGAATTGAAAGGTTTGGGATCTCTTGACATCTCCTCAAACAAACTCTCTGGCTCAATACCGGATAGCTTGCAAAAATTGCAAGGCCTCCGGTTATTGAACTTGTCTTTCAATGACCTGGAAGGAGAGGTTCCCGTTGGTGGAGTGTTCACAATTCTTTCAAGAATTCATTTGGAAGGTAACCCGAAACTTTGCTTCATGTCAGCATGTGAGAAAGGTCGTGACCGTAGAAACAGACTAATCTTGGTTTGTATTATCGTCGGGAGCATTGCAATCATAGTGTCGTGTTCTACAATTGGCTTGGTGTTCTACCTCAGGAAAAGGAAATTACCAAAAGTCACAGCTTCATCTGACTCCTTTGAGCGACAACATCAAATGGTATCTTACCATGAACTTCGTTTGGCAACTGAAAATTTCAACCCAAGAAATTTGATTGGAAGCGGGAGTTTCGGGTCTGTCTACAAAGGATACCTCCAACCAGAAAAACCTGTCGCAATTAAAGTCCTTAACGTAGACGAGACCAGATCTTGGAAGAGCTTTCTTGCAGAGTGTGCAGCTTTGAGGAATGTGAGGCACCGGAATCTTGTGAAACTCATCACATCATGCTCGAGCATGGACTTCAAGAACAATAACTTTCTGGCTCTAGTGTACGAATTCATGACAAATGGAAGCCTGGACGATTGGATTACAGGGAGGAGGAGTCATGCAAACGGTCAAGGATTGAATATTGTGGATCGATTGAACGTGGCCGTTGATGTCGCTTGTGTTCTAGACTATTTGCACAACGAAAATGGAGCACAAGTGGTCGTTCACTGCAATTTGAAGCCTAGCAACATCCTGTTGGACGGAGATATGACTGCAAAAGTAGGAGATTTCGGGCTGGCTAAGCTATTGATTGACAGAGCTGATCAAACTTCTATTACATCTACCAATGCTTTGAAGGGCTCCATTGGCTACATACCTCCAGGTTTGCAATTTCCCAACATCCACATATATGAGTGTTCTTTTCTTATCCCTACATTGTTTCTTTGTCCATAGAGCTACCAAATATATACATCATCTCATGCAAAGTACTCATTAAGTAGATTCCTAGATACTAACTTTTCTGCATTTGATGAATTTCCATGCAGAATATGGTATGGGAGAGAAACCATCGACGGCGGGAGACGTGTACAGCTACGGAATCACATTGCTAGAGCTTTTTACTGGAAAGAGCCCAACCCATGAGAGTTTCACAGGGGATTTAAGCCTGAAGAAATGGGTGCAAATGGCCGTCGCGGCCAACGTAGATCAAGTGTCGGATCCTGGTCTGGTGCAAACCAACTCTAGTCTTTCGGATGACGTTCAGCCCATTACTCCAGAAGCACAGAGTGATTGCTCGATTGCAGTACTTGGTGTTGGTCTCGCTTGCACCGTTGATTTGCCAGACGGACGCATAAGCATGAGAGATGCACTTTGCAAGCTGAAAAGCATCAGAGAAAACCTTTTCAAACCTGATCATGCGAACTAGATGTTTGAGTAAAATCCAGGGGATTGCGGTTTCGGTGTTTGTGGTGTTTCGTATGAATAAGAAGCACGGACACTAGATGAAAACATGGATGCGTTGTGTTAATATGCGAACTAGAGTACTTCCCATTAGCTAATGGGGAAAAAAATGGAATTGGAAAAAGAGTATTTATGAATATGGTGAGATTGTGAATATGATGTTAAATATTCATAGACGATTTTCATTTCTTTTCTATATGTTTTTTTTTTTTTTTGTGATTGATGGAGTTTCATACTAGAATGTAGAGTATGCTTTATTGTGCCCGTGCTATGCCCGTGTCGTGTGCCACAAAATAACGACCCAACCCGATCCACATGAAGTATCATGCCCTGCATGTCGACCGTTAAATGTTGCGCCGGCCAAGCCCACTTGACTCTTTTCCCATGTTTCCAAAATGAAAATGCGTCGTAGATTTTAACTTAGTGGAAAGAAAAGGCTTGACTTGTATGAATAGCAGTGGATTCAGTTAGTACACATCATTCATAAGGCTTGCAGGAATCCCTTATCCATGAAAGTAGCCGTCGTTCGAGATTGACTAACAAGTCAATTGGAAAATTGGCTGCTGCAAATTCTGAACTGTTGGCGAAACCTCCACAAATGCTGAAATACGCTTCGAGTCACGACTACGTCGCTTTCCTAAAAACAGTATTTGCCCCCACCAATACCAGTATGCAAAGGGTTACAGCAAACCTGCCTTCAAGATAAATCGAAGCCCGAACTCGAAGTTCTTTCCGTTTGCGTTTGCACTAACGAAACGGACAGAATATCTGCTGAACGGAAATGAGAACCGAGAACCACTGCGTTCTGTTTTCTGCAGCAACAGAATGAATGCTAGGAAGTATAGAGAGAGATGTGGAAGAAATTCGGATTCTTTTTGTGTGTACGAATTCTGTCAAGTAGTGGTCTATTTATAGGCCATTACGTACCCATTAAGAATGGGTATGCACCCGATCTAGATTGACCGTTGGATTAGATCCTAAGGTCTTGATCGACCAGTCACACCCAGTCACACCGAACTGGTGTACTGTTTCATTCACACCCAATCGGATTTGATTCAATCCGTTGGATCGTGCCCATTCGTGGCCGACGTCTAAGATCGCAACTCTACGAACCAACGCACCCGTAGGCTCGAGTTGCACCCGATTGGAACCTCTCCGTGTGACTCACTTGCCACGCGGCATCCACGTCAGCGTCACCTTACTGCCAACTCGCAATAAGAAATGGCGCCTAGCGCTGACGTGTTAAGTGCGCCGCTAAAGCGCCACAGCCCACGCCATGCGCGCGCGTGAGTGTGTACCGGCTTTGACAGTATGGTGCTTCACCAAAGGGCTGCACCACACTAGATCATTAGTTACTTATATTAGGAATGTTTCCTAATATATACCACTCCAACATCTCTCAGCTAACCAATGTGGGACAAAGCTCACAAAGAGGAAAACAAGCATTCTAAGGAAACGAAGGAAATTTACAAAACCAAAAATGACGACTCTTTTATTTTGAAAATCTCTAACAAAGTCCAGACTACCAAAAGACTTGAGCCAAACAATCCTTGTCTATGCACCATATAGTCCATCAAGTAAATTTCAAGCTTAACTTCCCATCTCCATGGCCTAACTTTCTCAAGCAGAACCCAAATTGAAAACCAGATGATGTTTTTCCCCTCCAACATGATTCTTCAATTCGCCGTTTTAGCAGTTTTCGTTACCTCCAAAAGCTTGTTTCTTGCTTTAGAGACCCCTAGCCTCAGCACAGATAAGGAAGCTTTGGTTTCATTCAAGTCTGGTATTAATCTGGAAACACTTGACCCTCTATTGGCTTGGGACCAAACACTGTCACCCTGCAACTGGACCGGAGTCCGTTGCAATAAAATTGGCAAAAGGGTGGTCGAGCTTGATCTTTCTGGCCTGGGACTTAAAGGTTCGATAAGCCCTCAGATTGGCAATCTACCTTTCTCAGATCACTTCAACTACAGAATAACCAGTTGATGGGAACATTTCCTAATAAACTCGGTGATCTTTTTCGCTTAAGGGTCCTAAATATGAGTTTCAACAACATACAAGGTGGGATACCGCCGAACATAAGTCGTTGCATGGAGCTCGAGATCCTTGACTTGAAGCAGAACGAGATTTCAGGGAGAATCCCTGAAGAGCTCCGTTATCTCAAAAAGCTACAAGTTTTGAACTTGGGGAAAAACCTTATTTTCAGTTCGATTCCACCATCCCCAGTCAATCTCTCATCACTCATTCGTTTAAACTTAGGCACCAATTACAGACTGGGTGGCATGGTACCAGTCGACTGTCTTACGAAATTGAAGCGACTTGATCTCACCATCAGCAATCTCACTGGCACAGTTCCTCCATCCATATACAACATGACTTCACTTGTTTATTTGGCCTTGGTTTCCAAAGGTTTGTGGGGTGGAATTCCTAGCAGTGTTTGAGATACACTCCCAAATCTCCAAGTTGTCATATTTTGCTTCAATAAATTCTCGGGTACGATTCCTAGGTCTTTGCACAACCACACGAGGATGCAAAACCTTCGCATTGCACAGAATATCTTGCATGGTACGGTGCCACCAGGATTAGGAAATCTTCTAGAATACGTTGGCAATCTTTCCAAGGTACTTTCAAAGTTATACTTGGGAGGAAATCGTATTCATGGCCGCATACCGGCCTCCATTGGGAGTCTGAGTCGTTTGACCTTGTTAAACTTGAGCTACAACTCAATATCAGATGACATTCCTCAAGAAATAGGCCACTTGGAGGAACTGTTGAGTTTGGGATTGGCTGGAAATAATCTCTCTGGTAAGATTCCGACTTCCCTCGGTAGTCTCAAAAACCTGATTAACATAGATTTATCAGGAAATGAGTTGGAGGGAACCATACCCACTGGTTTTGAAAATTTCCAGAGATTGCTTTCGTTAGACTTATCTTGTAATAATCTCAATGGAAGCATACCCAAAGAAATTCTCAATCTTCGTAGTCTAAGCACTCATCTGAATCTCTCCAATAACTTGCTAACTAGACCTTTGCCTCGAGAAATTGGGACACTCAATGGTGTTCTCGCGGTTGACCTATCAAACAATGGTTTATCAGAAACCATACCCAACTCAATTGGCAAGTGTAAAAGCTTGGAGATGTTGCTCATGGCAAATAACATGTTCACAGGCCCTATTCCAGATACTTTAACAGAATTGAAAGGTTTGGAAACTCTTGACATCTCCTCAAACAAGCTTTCTGGCTTAATTCCAGATAGCTTGCAAAAGTTGCAAGGCCTCCAGTTATTGAACTTGTCCTTCAATGACCTGGAAGGAGAGGTTCCCATCAGTGGAGTTTTCACAAATCTTTCTAGAATTCATTTGGAAGGTAACCCGAAACTTTGCTTCATGTCGGCATGTGAGAAAGGTCGTGACCATACAAAAAGACTAATCTGGGTTTGCATTATCATCAGGAGCATTGCAATGATAGCGTTGTGTTCTACAATTGGCTTGGTGTTCTACCTCAGGAAAAGGAAACCAAAAGTCACAGCTTCATCTGACTCCTTTGAGCGACAACATCAAATGGTATCTTACAACGACCTTCGTTTGGCAACTGAAAATTTCAACACGAGAAAATTGATTGGAAGCAGGAGTTTCGGGTCTCTCTACAAAGGATATCTCCAACAAGTAGACGAGACCAGATCTTGGAAGAGCTTTCTTGCTGAGTGTGCGGCTTTGAGGAACATGAGGCACTGGAAAACTTATCACATTATGCTCGATCATGGACTTCAAGAAAAAGAACTTTCTGGCTCTAGTATACAAATTCAAGACAAACAGAAGCTTGGATGACTGGATTACAGGAAGGAGAAGTCATGCAAATGGTCAAGGGTTGAATATTGTGGATCGATTGAACCTGGCCATTGATGTCGCTGGTGTTCTAGACTATTTGCAACGCGAAAACGGACCACAAGTTGTTGTGCATTGTGATCTGAAGCCTAGCAACATCCTGTTGGACGGAGATATGACTGCAAAAGTAGGAGATTTCGGGCTGGCCAAGCTATTGATTAACAGAGCTGCTGATCAAACTTCTATCAGCTCTACAAATGCTCTGAAGGGCTCCATTGGATACATACCTCCAGGTTTGTAGTTTCTTCCTCCTGACAGAATACTCACTCTCAGACATCTCCATTTGACAAAGACCATCTGTTGTACACTTGTATGACATAAAGTATTAAAACAATTCGTGGTAGTTTAGAATAATGCGTAAAAGCAATGAAAAAACAAAACCCGATATTGTGTACATGTGCTTTGATCCTCTGTCTCCCTCTTCTTACCGCCTATAGCGTTCTCTCTCTTCTGTCTTTGTAGCATTTACTGGCTTTTCTCTATCTCTTCTTTTTCTGTCCATAACATCCTAGCTACAGATTCAAATGACTCTAAAATCAAGACCATCTTTTGCTAATTAAATATCGAGTTAATTAAAGATACGAATGGAGCAAAAAATAAGTGGGCTAACTAGAAATGCCTTAAAATCTTACACTAAAAAAAAAATGATCAAAGTGTCAAATGTAGATGCTCTTTTTATCTCTGGTTGGTTTCTCTGTCAACCCAATTTCTCTCTTTAACTTCGTCCTGCACAAAGAACTCACTAAATTAGAGCACCCATACAGCTACTTTATTTCTCATGGTTTTTGATGCAGAATATGGTATGGGTGAGAAACCATCAACAGTGGGAGATGTGTACAGCTTCGGAATCACATTGCTAGAGCTTTTTACAGGGAAGAGACCAACCCATGAGAGTTTCACAGGAGATCTAAGCCTAAAGAAGTGGGTGCAAATGGCCTTGGCAACCAGCGTAGATCAAGTGTTGGATCCTGTTCTGGTGCCAACCAACAGTAGTCTTTCTTCTGATGGTAAATCCATTGCTCCAGAAGCACAACGTGATTGCTTGATCGGGATACTT
The DNA here is from genome assembly GCF_030253575.1 of Rhododendron vialii. Lineage (NCBI taxonomy): Eukaryota > Viridiplantae > Streptophyta > Magnoliopsida > Ericales > Ericaceae > Rhododendron > Rhododendron vialii. The sequence goes on along the minus strand of NC_080562.1, from coordinate 7,340,680 downwards.
GGTGTTGGTCTTTCTCGCCCTGTTGATTCGCCAGACGGACACATTAGCATGAGAGATGCACTTTGCAAGTTGAGAAGCATCAGAGAAACCCTTTTGAAGACCTGATCTTGGAAGGAAAATAAGTTACAAGTAACATTTCGGGTATTGTAGTAATGTGGTTACAGTGCTTTGTTTTGAATAAATTTGTACTGTGTCAATAGGAAGCTCACGGAGACTAAATAAAAACATGGATATGATTCTGGTCTTTACTATGTGAACTGAAGTATTTTGCAGTATATGTGTAATATGGAAAAAACTTAGAGTAGTCATGAATATTGGTATGGGGAGATTCTGGAATGAGGTTGGAAATTGTCCCACGTGACCACATCGGTTAATTATCTCCTCCAAAACGAGTATATGAGCATGGGTGACCCTCTCCACTCATTGCCAATATCTCCTCCAAAACTAGTATATGAGTCTGGGGGACTTCTCCACTCATTGCCGATTAGTTTTGAGATGTATATAAAATTTACACAAATGATGTTGAATATGCACAGAACTTGGTGAATATACTATGATATCATCTGAACGAACTATAGGCTGGATTAGCCTTATATTGTGAACTCCCCCATTTCACCAATTCATCCGCTGTTATATTGAAAGAGCTGGCGCAAGCTCTTAAACTTCTTGTATAATTAGAGAGTTGCTTCACCCAAAGAATGTTCCATACCAATTTCTGATAAATCATGGTGTCAGGGTGAGTATCTGTTGGAAAAATGGAATTTCAACCAAAGAGAATTTGGTGGGACACACACCGCGCGAGGTGGGCCCAAATTCCATTGAGAGATGAATGAGAAATTGTCTCTCAAAGTGGGTTTTGGACCGACAACAATGCACGGTTGAATGGTCAAAACTGGGTTGATTACCCAGAGTTATTACCCATGATTGTGTATTCAATTTCGGGAATAATAACTGTATCAGTTTTATTTCAGAATTGAATTGCGGAATCAATTCCCCTATTGATTATTGGCTCCTCCATGAATATTCGTATTCATTGTCGTATTGATGGTAGAGGCTCCTCCTTCAGCTATATAAAGGGACCTCTACCTTTTGGTTTCAACACACCGAAAACAATCCAAAGCATCTCTGCAATACAATTGTTCTTTTCGAGAGAGAGAGTACAGACACAAGTTCGTTCGACGGGCAGTCTACGGGGGTGCTCCGGCGGCTAAGTGGTAACCGAGTCAACCCTGGGAGACGAACACCGACACAACCTCCAGCACCGGTGAGGCGGTGAATTTGTCTTAAGGGCACCGTTGAACAAAACGGGTCTCGGTTTGGAATTGCTTATTCTCTTTTACAGTTTATGTCTACATTTCATATTCTGTAATCTTGAGATTCATGTTCATGTTGTAATTTCCAAAAATTAGTAAAATTATTTATTATTTTTCCGCACTATTTTCCTACAATCTTAAGACAAATTCTCTTTTGGAAAAATAGTGTTTCCTGTTGAAACAGTTTACAAACCTTTTCTGGGAATTGTTAACAAGGTTCACGCATCCATTTTAAAATCGGTTTTTCTGTGTTAACAGATTGGTTTTCGGTCAGTTTCTTTCTTTAAAACACTGTTGAGAATTTGGAGACCGTGACCAATTTTTTTTTTATTATAAAGTCAGAGCATTCTAGTTAGCATCAATTTTTAGAAACTGTTCTGATTAGCATGTTCATTGGCTAAAATCTTTTGGTATTTGCTAGTGGGTTATGAGCAGTAAGCTGTTCTTTTGATAATTGGCATGCAGTAAAGTAGTTTTCTACCTGTCTAGAATTTGAAACTGCCTCTGAGTTGGTTGTTTCCCCATCCCTACTGGATTAATTAGCATCTCGGTTTCGATATTTATGTTAATCTCAGATGAGTATCGTGGTTTTGCATGATCAGAAGTTTGAGTATTAAATTTACTGATTTGCTTGATTGTGTTTTTGGGTCTCTGTAAAGGCAAAAGCTATTTTCGTAGTAAAAAAAAAAAACCTGCTACGGTTTTATTTGGTCTTTAAAAGAATTAGTGCTCACGGATCTTGAACAGTTTCGTTATAGCAAAGTATTGTTCAATTGGTTTGACTTTTCATTGCTAGTGTAATCCTAGAAAAGTTAGTAGTCTTTATTTGGACCTATACTACTTGTTTCCTACTGACATCCTTGGGAAAAGTTATTGTATGCTTCTGTATTGCATGCTAGTATTATACAGTGGTGACTCGTTTCATGTAACAGTTCATAGGTTGGGTAGAATCACTAATTTGTTCTTTACTGTTCATGATTTGAATTTTCGAAAACTGTTACTATATACCTTCCTACTGATTTTGTGGAACATTTGTGGCTAGTTACTGTTTTTTTTTTTTTTTGTAAAAAAAAAAAAAAGAAACCGTTACGTTTGATACTTAAAAGCAGTATATATTTGTTATATACTTTCATTGCTGGACTTGATTGAAGAATCATGCTTGATTGACTTTTCAAACGTGTAAATATTTTGCAACAGTAAAGGGATTTTAGAGTAAAGAACTAGTTTCATAACTGATTTTGACTTTTCAAAGGGTTATAAACTTTCGGTTCAGTGTTAAGTTTTGGTACACTACTGTTTCAGTTTTATTTGGTTTTAAAAGCTCACTGTTATCTGGGGAGTTACGTGTTTGATTTTTCAAACTTCAAAGTTTTGTAACGGAAAAAGGGGTTTTCGTACTAAATACAAAAATTCTTTTTATTTAGTGCATTGAACACACGTGGATATAAAACTTTTGATTTTCAAAGTTTGCATATCTTTATATCAGGAAAAGGTACATCAGTGCACATTCATTGTTTTGACCAATAGACTTAATAGATATTTTTGATTGTGGACTAACTTGTTTTGTTCCTTGGTACCGTATTATATTTCGGTACAGTAAAGCTACTGTTTACCTACTGTTATTGTAAGCTATCTTGATTAGTCAGCCACGGCAATTTCGACTTCTGTTTGATTATTAAGATTTTATCACTTATTTGTGTTTGATCTTAATTTCAAAAAAGATGTCGACTGAAACTGAAAATGGAAGTGGCAACGGGACCCCCAATGGCAACAATGGGCAACCTCCCGTGATTTTGGCTCAGAATCCTCCAATCCCAACCGCGATGCGTGCGGTTCCTGTGAACCACGGGGAGAAACCCGAGAAATTCACTGGTGTGGATTTCAAGAGGTGGCAGCAGAAGATGCTGTTTTACCTCACGACTCTGAGCCTTGCGAGGTTTTTGAGTGAGGATGCACCTGTCGTTGCTGAAGATGAGCAAGACATGCAAGTCCTGAGGGACCAAATCACTTGGAAAGAGAACAACTATTTGTGCAAGAACTATGTTCTGAACTGTTTGCACGATGCACTTTACAGCGTGTACTGTGTGAAGAAGTCGGCTAGGGAACTGTGGGAGTCCTTAGACAGAAAGTACAAAACCAAGGATGCCGGATCAAAGAAATTTGTCGTCGGCCGGTTTTTGGACTACAAGATGGTGGACTCGAAAACTGTGATCAGTCAAGTCCAAGAACTCCAAGTGATCTTGCACGAAATTGCTACCGAAGGGATGCTGCTGTGTGAGCCTTTCCAAGTGGCATGCATGATAGAAAAGCTGCCCCCTGGTTGGAAAGACTTCAAGTTGTACTTGAAGCACAAGCGAAAGGCTATGACTATGGAGGATCTTATTGTTAGGCTCCGCATTGAGGAGGACAATAAGATGGCTGAAAGGAGGGTAGGGAGCACCTACGCCGCCAAGGCTAATGTTGTGGAGCAAGGCCAGTCTTCGGGAATGAAGAAGCATCAGTTTGGAAAGTAGTCTGGGAAGCAGTCTGACAAGCAGAAAGGCAAAAAGGTCAAGCTGGGACCTAAAGGAGGCGTTGCCAAGAAAAAGTTTCAATTTCAAGGCAAGTGCTTCAATTGTGACAAGGTTGGGCACCGTGCTACAGAGTGCACCAAGCCTCCGAACCCAAGGGCGCGCGCGCATTTGGCAGAATTGGAGGATGGCTCTGATGTCAACCTGTCAGCGATGGTCTCTGAGGTGAACTTGGTGGGGTCAAACCCTCAAGAGTGGTGGGTTGATACTGGAGCTACCCGCCACATTTGTTGTGAGAAGAAGTTGTTCACCTCTTTCGAGCCGGTTACAAACGGCGAAAAGCTATTCATGGGGAACTCTGCAACCTCTGAGGTTGAAGGTCAAGGCAAGGTGATCTTGAAGATGACATCTGGCAAGAAGCTGACTCTCAACAATGTCCTGTTTGTGCCAGACATTCGCAAGAACCTGGTGTCCAGTTCTCTGCTAAGCAAGCATGGCTTCCGCATGGTGTTTGAAGCGGATATGGTGACTGTCACCAAGGCTGGGGTATATGTGGGAAAGGGCTATATGACCGGTGGTCTTTTTAAGCTCAATGTAATGACTGTAATTCCACGTATTAATAAAATGAAATCCCCAGCTGCTTACTTGCTTGAGTCTTCCAATTTGTGGCATGGTAGACTAGGTCATGTTAATTATGATGCTTTGCGAAGGTTAATTAACTTAGACCACATTCCAGCTTTCCAAATTGATAAAACACACAAGTGTGAGACTTGTGTTGAAGCCAAATTGACCAGGTCTTCTTTTCAAACGGTTGAAAGAAGCACTGAGCCATTGGATTTAGTTCACACTGATGTGTGTGATCTAAAGTATGTCCAAACGCGAACTGGTAGAAAGTATTTTATTACTTTCATCGATGATAGCACCAGATATGGCTATGTATACTTGCTTAATAGCAAGGATGAAACGTTGGACAAATTCATTCTTTATAAGAATGAAGTTGAGAATCAACTTAGCAAAAAGATTAAGGTGGTGAGAAGTGACCGAGGTGGTGAGTATGAATCACCGTTTGGAGAATTCTGTGCACAACACGGAATTATCTACCAAACCACTGCACCTTATTCCCCTCAGCAAAACGAAATTGCTGAACGAAAAAATCGTACCTTGAAAGAGATGATGAATGCTATGTTGATAAGTTCTGGGTTGCCACGGAACTTGTGGGGGGATGCTATCCTCTCCGCAAATTACATACTTAACAAGGTACCTCGCAAGAAAGTCAATAAGACTCCTTACGAGATGTGGAAAGGTATGAAGCCTACTTACAGTTACCTTCGAATGTGGGGGTGTCTCGCAACGGTAGTTGTACCTCCACCTAAAAAGGAGAAGATAGGGCCAAGGACTGTTGATTGTGTGTTTATTGGTTACGCACATAACAGTACTGCCTATCGGTTTCTTGTGTATGAATCTGAGATACTGGATATTCACAAGAACACTATCATGGAATCTAGGAATGTGACGTTCTTTGAACACATATTTCCTTATAGATCCATAAAAGAGTCAAGTTCCGTGAAACGGACTTTGGAGACTGCATATGAATGCAGTCAAGACCAAGAGGAAGAAGTTGAGGTTGAGCCAAGACGTAGCAAAAGGGCTAGAACATCAACATCCTTTGGTCCAGACTTTCTAACGTATCTGTTAGAAAGTGAGCCTCGGACATTCAAGGAAGCTGTGAGCTCTCCTGAGGGTCCTTTATGGAAAGAGGCTATTAAGAGTGAAATTGATTCCATTCTGCAAAACCATACGTGGGAATTGGTGGATCTTCCTCCTGGTAGTAAGCCTTTGGGCTTCAAGTGGATTTTC